>NC_044006.1:2111018-2412592 GCF_900496995.4 Aquila chrysaetos chrysaetos
TCGTGAGGTTTTGGCCCCGCAGCACAACCCGGCCCCATGGTCCCGCTGCCGGCCGCATCCCGGGGTGGTTTTGGGGGGCTGGGGATGCCCTCCCCTCCACCGTCCACAAGCATGAAGCAAACCCGTTACCCTGCCAAACTCATCCCCAAATACCCACCCACCCCATCCCCAAATTGCTGCAGGGCTGCACCTGGGACAGAGCCATCTCCCTAAGAAACACCCCCCCCCCATTTTAGCCTGAGCCACCCCCCAGGCGTTCTGCCCCATACCTCCTTGGGCGAGAGGATGGAGATGTAGTCCTCGTAGATCATCCTGGCCTTCTCGTCGATGGTGTGCTTGTTGCACTCGTTTTTGAGCTCCTCGCACGCTAGCCAGAAGAGCATGTTCTCCTCGCTGTACTCAGTCCGCAAGAACTCCCGAAAGACGTTGCGACCCGCCGGGCTCTTCATCAGCTTGTCGAAGGACTGTGCCCAGCCCCGCACCTCCTCCGGAGTGGGTTTGGCGCTGCCGGATCCCGGTGGGGAAGGCAAAGGGACAGCGTTACGGTCAGCCCCGGGAGGGCTGCGGGCTCCCCGCTGCGTCGTCCCTCCCCGAGCGGCTCGGCCGTGCTCATCCCTGGTCCCATCCCAGAGGGACTGTGCCCGAACGCATGCCCGGTGCTCGCGCCGAGGCCGTTCCTGCTCAGGCTCCGGTTATTACGGACGCTTTGGGAGTTCGCTCACGGCATCTGTCCAGGCTCCGCTTGGCCGGGCTGGAGCACGGGTTTGGTTTCAGCTGAATTTCCCAAACTGAGGCGTATTTTGGTGCCGGCTTTCGACAAACCCAAAAGGGAGCAAAAGCCCTTCCCTTGCAGAGCGGCAGCTCTGAGCCGGCCGGGGAGAGACTGACCTCGGTTCATCATCCCTCACAGCTGGGGGAGGCAGGGAGGCTGCTCCCCAGCAAAGAGCCATTACCTGCAAATAGCCACCACCTGCTAAAGCAGGGCAGGAGCAATCATTATCAGTGGCTAATTAGCATGTCTGACCCCCTAACCCTGCTGTGCCGGGCACTGCAAAGAGCACCCACAGCTGGGCTGGGGGGGGGGTCATACCCGTCCCCCAGGGAGTGGGTGCTCGGTGCAGGGCATCCCCAGAGCCGGGTGCTTGCAGGATGAGGCTCTGCCCTTGGGACACGGCCTGAAAGCTGCTGAGGTCCTCGCGTGCCTCAGTTTCCCTTTGCAAGGGGCCCGAGGGCCAGAATTGTGGAGTGCTGCAGCCCGTGGCTCCGGGCTCCCCGTTTCTCGGTGGGAACCAGGGACATGCTGCTGGAAGCGGCACCGGGAACCCCCAAGTCCTGGTGCCCCGATCCTGCTCCCTGTGTGCGCACCAGCAGGCAGGATGCGGGGCTGGGTGCCACGGAGGGTGGCAGCGGGGACCGTGACATGCTGTGCTGTGCAATGCCGGTGTCCCCCCCCCCACCTGCCCCTCCCCCCCAGCACTGCCCCTGCGCTCACCACGCTTCACAGTTTGGGATGGTCTCCAGTTTGGTCTCCCGGGACGCCCTCCATGCTCGCTCCCGGTCCTCGTTCCTAACGGGGAGACAGAAAGGTAGTCAGGGGCGTTGGGGATGCGCCCAGACCCCCACCTTGACCCCCCCAACTGACCCTGGCCACCGAATCTCCTCTGTGGGCACCAGCATCCCCCCCCCCCTCCCCGCCAAGATCCTCCCCAGCACCCTGCCCGCCCCAGCACCCGCTGTGCCGGCAGCACCCCGGCTCCCTTGTGCAATTTTTGCCATCATCGTGCAAGGGGGTTTCCTGCGCTCGGGCACCGCCGTGGCCCTGGACCCGCTCCACCGGGACGTGTGCCAGGACCAAGCCGGAGCCGGAGCGGCCGCGGGGCCGGGCGGCAGTAGCCGGCAGAGGTCAGTGCCGGCTCGGCCCAAGGCAAAGCCGTCGTGAACCGCCACGATTAAACACCAATAAATAAATAACTGGGGGCGGCTGCGGGGCCCAGGGCTGCAGCCGTCGGTGCTCAGCGCCGCGGTCTGCTCAGATCCTGTGCCTGGTTATCCCGGTCTCCAGCTGGTGATGGCCCCGGCTCGCCAAGGAAGCCGGTGGCCGGGATAGATGGAGAAAAGCGAAGCGCCGGACCCTGCACCCCCCGGGACACCCCAGCACCGATCCAGCCCAGAGGCCGAGCGCGGGATGGAGGTGCCGGGGCTCGGGGGTGCCGGCATCCCCTGTGTCCCCCCCATCCTTCACCCCCAGAGGTGCCGGTGGTGCAAGGGGAGAGCGGCCTCCAGCCAACTTCCCTCGAATTTCGGTGCCCAGCACTGACCGCAGCGCTTCCTGCTTGCGACACCGTCCCTCGCCGCTCGCACAAGATTAAATGTGCAAACTTCTCCCCCGCCAGCACGGGCGGCCGGGCTGGGCGAAAGCTGCAGGCACGTCCCTGCTCGCGCCGGCCCCGGCGCTCGCTGCCTGGCACGCTTGAGCCCCAAAATGGTTGGCACCGGCCACTGCTTGCTCCGGGAGCGGGATACGGGAGGGATTTCTGCCCTGTCTATGCTCACGGCCTCTTGCAGAGATGGAGGAGGGACGCGGGGAAGGGTCACCCTGCCCACGACCGAATGCCACCGAGCCCTGGGCAGTGCCTGGGAGGAAGGTGTTCAGGGCAGGCTGAGAGGGAAGCCGATCGCCACCCTCACTGCCTTGCAAATGCAAGAAAAAGAGACGGAATCAGGCGAGATGGGGCCCCAAGAACACAGCGGGGGTTTGCACGGGGCCGATGCATCAGTGCTGGGGATGCGCCACGGGTTTGCACGGGGCTGACGTCGGTGCTGGGGATGTACCGCGTGTTTGCACGGCGCTCAGCTCCAGGGTTTGCTGCTCCCCCAAGCTCAGCACTGTCGGTGGCTGTAAAGCCCAAAGCTGCTGCACAGCCCGAAGCCGTCGGCAATCTCAGAAAGGGCCGGCGCTGAGGATGGAGAAGAGCAGACGGGCTCTCCAAAATCTGGGCTATCTGAGAGTAAGGAGCTGGGGATCCTCAGAGAGGATGGAAGATGCAGCTGCAGGCAAGCGGCTGCTTATGTCCTTGGCTTTGGGCAGCACTGGGAGGCCAGGGCCAGACTCTGTGCCTGCTGCTCCGAGGCAGAGCTACCCGGGAGGGCTCCCGCGGACGAGGGGGGTCCACCTCGGGCAGCACACTGCAGCTGTGAGAAGGCAGCGTGACGCTGGGCAAGGAAACCTAGCTCTCCTCCTGACCTGACCTGCCTGAAACAGGCAGCAAAATCCTCCTGCCTGCACAGTGCTGCACCCAGGGGTCCCCCTGCCCAGCCTCGTCACCCTGCCCGGGCACAGCCGGGTGCCCTGGGAGGGTGGGCTGGGGAGGCAGAGGTTGGGCAGCTCAGCTAAGCGCTAAGAGAGGGGTTCCCGGTGCCGCTTTCTGCTCTGTATATTTTAAAAGATTTAGCCGACGGGCAGGAGTCACGGTGCAGCGAGGCGAGGCTCGGGCTCACCAGGCTCCGCGTCGGGGGGAGAGCAACACGCCGCGGCACCGCCGATGCCCACCTGCTCCAAAACGCCATTTACACCTTTTCTAACCACGGCACCCCATTCGCTCTCAATTCCCAACCCAAGCACACAAGCGGCCCGGAGGCTCGGCTCGGTGAGCGGGACCGGCTCCATCCCAGCCGCCCTCCCGCGCCCGCTGCCTGCGGGCACCGCGAGCTGCACCGAAGGGCTGCAGAGCACCCAGGGCTGGGGGCTGCTGCGGGACCCCATCTCCCTCGGGAACCCCATCTGCCTGCTCCGGCAGGAGCCGTATCCAAGCGCTTGGTGCCGCACGAAGCGCGGAGCGACCCAGCAACGCGCGGGCGACCCTCGCGTCATGGGAACCCTTGAATATCAAACGACGATATTGGGCGGGTGACGCTCGCCGCCCCCGCGGGACCCTCGGGCCGGGGCGGGTGGTGGGACGTACCACGAGCAACTGCAGCAGCAGCACCAGCAGAAGCAGCAGGCGTTGGGGCGGTGGTTGCTGGCGGGTTGCACCGTTGTCGGAGAAGTCTCATGCCGGGACATCGGAAGGGGTGTCTCTGCGGACGCGGGTCCTGCGTACTGAAAGGCGGGAGGGCAGGGAGCGGGTGAGCGAACGATTATCTCCCACCGCGCGCAAGCAGCCCGAGGGAAACGGGGGACCCCCGTGCAGTGACTTGCTGGGATTTAGTTTTGGCTCCCGCTTGCCATCCCGGCCGCCGGCCAGCCTGGTCACCACCTCACCTGCGTCCCAGCCTCATACACGGTGGACGGGGTTGGGTCGTGCTTCGGGGGCTCTTCTGCTGCTCTCCGCTCCTCCCAGTCCGCGGGTGAGCCGTGCCGCCGAGACCCCCCGGCTAATGTCCCTGCCGCCTCCTGGACGGAGCCTGCGGGGAAGGAGAGGAGCGGCACCACGTTACCTTTGCAGAGGGACCCCCCCCCCCGGCTTCGAGAGGCTCGGGGAGGGGGCTGCTCCATGCTGGGGAAAGCCCTTTTGCAGGTGGCAAGCTGGGGCACGGCAGGCAGGCAGAAAAGCGTGCAAGAAAAGGAAGCGAGAAGGAAAGGAGGAGGGGAAACACGTCTGCAGAGGCTCTGCCAGCCCCACGCTTCGCCCGAGACCCCCTTCCCACGCTTTGGCAGCGCTACCGAGCCCCACAGACACCAGTGGGGCCGGGCAGGTTGTGGGGGTCAGCGCCGGCCTCGTGCACCCCCGGCCGTACCCCGTGCCGTGGGGAAGCGAAGCCGGACCCCCCCCCGGTGTGTTCAGAGCCGGGATGGGGAAGTCGGAGCCGCTCCACGGCATCATGTGAGTGGAAGGAAACAGGGTGTGTGTGTGTGGGGGGGGTAGTTTTCACAGCTCCCAGCACTAAACCAAAACTCGCCCCGTGTCAAGCGTTGGCCGAGTCTGGCGCTCTGCACCGTTGCTGCAGAATAATCCCCCCGTGCCCACAGGCCTGCCTGTCCCTGCCTGCCTGCCTGCCTGCACCGCCGGTCCAGCCCGGAGCAGGGATGCTCCTGGGCAGAAGCGGTGCTGGGTGCTGAGCACCCACCTCCATGCAGGTGGTGGTAAGGATGCGGTCACAGCCGGCTCTGCCTCCCTGCGCCCCTCCGAGGGCGGTGGGCAGCAATCACGGTCCTTCTTCTTCCAGAAGGAAGGAACGGGAGAGGGGGGCAGCGGGCAGGGAGAGCCCCCGGCCGCCTCGACCCCAGCATCCCTGTCTCGAGCTGCCCCAGGTCTCATCACTTCCCCAGCATGGCCATCGCCTGGCAGCGCTTCCCGTCAGCTCCTCGCCTGGGCCCTTGCAAACCCTCCCGCCGGCTCCCATCGCTCCCGCAGGAACGAAAAAGGAGAGAGTCTGTGTTTCGCTCCCAATTGTCCCTATTTATAGCTCCGAGTGCTGGCAGGACGGCTGTGACCTTGTCACCCGGCTCGGCAGCAGGCTCAGCTCCCTCTCGCACCGCGCTGCCCTCAGGTCCATTTAACCCCCCCCACTTTTTTCCCTTTCCTTTGCTTTCCCTGGCCCGACCATCTTCTCCTCCCGGCACCCGCTCTTCTCCCTGCCCACCCAGGGTGACATCCCGCTTCCGAGCCCGCTCACCCCACGGTGTCCGGTGCTGCTGGGGGGGCTGCAGCCCCACAGTGGTGCGGGGGTAGCCAGGCTCCGGGCACGGCTCCCAGCGGGGCCGCAGAACTAATTACAGCAACCGGTGACGAGGCTGTGGGAAACGGGGCGAGCAGGAGGAAAACTTGAAGGCTGGGAAAACCCTGCTTCCCTCCCAGCCCACCCCAAAGCAAAGGCAGCCCCGGCTCTGCCATGGCCCCGGGATGTCGAGCGGGCGAGGGACAGGGACGTGGGGACAGCACGTGGCATTGCTCCAGGGGGACTTCCAGGCATTTTGCTTCTGCGGCTGGTGCTCCACCTCGGCCGGAGCAAACGCGCAAGCGGCTGAGCCAAAACACCCAGGAGAGGCAGCGGGACGGAGCGGCATCCCCCAGCAAGGAGCATCCCCTCCCCACATCCACGGGGTGCCCTCAGCACCCGGCCAGATGCAGGATCGGCTCGCTGCTCATCCCGGGTGCTGTGGCACCCATCTCGGCCGCGTGGGCTGCGCCAAGGGGGCCGGGGAAAAGAAGGGAGGCGTGGGGCTGCGAAGGGCCCCCCCTCCCCGGCTCACGGCACCGAAAGGCAACGCCGGCGCGCTCCGGATTGGCGCCGAAGGGCGATGCCATCGCGCTCTGGATTTGCGGGGCCGGTTTCCCAGCCCCGTGCACACCTAAACACCCCCGTAGCCCCCCAGCCCACCGCGCTGGCGGGGGGGCCGCGTGCCGCGGGGCCGTTTCCGTCTGCGCCGGGGCCGGCGGATAAGGAAGTGCCGGCGGGCGGTGGAAGCCTATGAGCGCCGGAGAGAAGGCGAGGGCGCGCGCGTGAGGCTGTGAAAAGAGGAAGGATGACAAAAAGGGGACGTTTCCCCAGCGGAGAGAAGAAACGCCCCAAAAGTCGCCCTCGCCCCAACCCCGGGAGCTCCGGGAGCCCCCCGGGAGCTTTTGCCATCATCGCCCGGTGCCTGCGGCACCCGGGCTGGGAGTCCCCGTGTGCTGGGTTTCCCCGGGACCGCGCCAGCTCACGCAGCCGTGACGTCCCCGCCGAGCCTGGCGCCGCCCCGTCCTCTCCCCAAACGGGAGAGCGGGGACCCCCCACGCAACCGGACAAGATGAGTGCTCCCTAAAATGACTTTCGAAGGGAAACCTCCCCTTCCACCCGGCTGCTCCTCGTGCCGGGGCGCTGGGTCAGCTCCATCCCACGCAGCCGTACGCGAAGCGCCCCGTGCCCGGCTTAACCCCGGCCAAAGCAGTCACCAAAACGGCCCCGTGCCAGCTGCGGTGGGAGCCGTGGCATCGGGGCGCCCACACGGGCAAAAACCAAGGCGATGCTAAATACCGGCCACGGGAATGACACCGCTCCATGCGCCCCACTTTCCCCCAGCGCCCCGGCCGGGGACGATGCCCCGAGCGGCGTGGCATCCCCCTCCGGCCACCCCCGCCTCTGCAAAGCGGGGCACAAACCGGTGCCCACCCCCGGCGCAGCCCGCGCCGAGCCCCCGGCGTGCCCACCCGACCCCGTGCCGTGGCTGCTGGGAGGACCTGGGGGGGACACGGTGGGGGGGAGCCGGCGGCGGTGTGTCCGTACCTGCAGCCTGGCCATCGCGCTGCGGCGGCGGGTGCCAGCCAGGGTGACCCCGGCCGGCTCAGGGGGTGCGCGGCATCGCCGGGACCGCCGGGTCTGAGGGCAGGGAGATGGGAGAGAAAAGAAGAGAGAAAGAGAAAAGAAAAGCGGCCGAACACATCCTCTCACAGGAAAGGGAGTGGTAAGGGAAGTGGCAAACTCAACCGAAGAGTTCAGACCTTTTTTGGGAAAGCCCCGGCAGGGCCCGGCTGCTCTCCTCGCCGCTCCACCGCGGGGCCAGCCGCCCCGACGGGGCAGGAGTGGGACAGAGTGAGTCCCGCCGGTGGCTGAGCCGGGTCATCCTCCCGATTCCCACCGGATCCGGCGGCTGCCGCAGGCACGAGGGCAGCTGAGCCGGGGCTCCCCGGCCAGGACTGGCACTGACCCCCCGTGCCGGCTGCAGCCAGGCATCTCGGAGATAGCCCGGGCACGCCGGCACTGGAACAACCCCACGGCCAAGGAAGCGGCTTTGCCGAGGAGTGACGGGCAGGATACGTCCCCGGGGTGGGCACGGGACGGTTCCCGGTACCCAGCTGAAGCCGCTTGGAAGCGAGGGTGCTTTCCGCCACGCCGTGCCCCAGGCATCCCCGGGGCTCCGGTGCTGCCCGTAGGGTGAGGACGCCGGCTCGGCAGCGAGGTGGGCAACGAGGGAAGGGGGCCGGTGGCCGAGGGTGGGCTGAGTCAGAGCCTCCCGCGGTGCCTCCCGGCAGCATCGTCCCTGCCATGCGGGGATGTGCCAGTCTGCCTGCCGCGCAGAGCGAAGCCCGGCTCCCTCGGCCAAGAGTGACTCACAAACAAAGTTGTTCGTTTTTTTTCCTCTTCAGAAAAAAAAAAAAAAAAAAAAGGAGAGAGAGAGAGAAATCAGACGCCCAACCTCTGTTTCCTTGATTAAATGTGCCCTCGGCACCGCTGCGGGCAGAGGGGGGCTCCGGCCCTGGCACCACACCAGCGACCGAAACTGGTTTGTGGTCTCTGCCGGCGGCCGCCCCTCGCTCGCACGGGCTTGCCGCGGGTGGAAAAGGGGAGAAAAGGGGAAAAAGAGGGAGGGGGGGATGCTGACACCCCCTGCGTGCTCCCGTGGGGCCGCGGGGCTGGGCCAGGCGCCTGGTTGCGGCACGTGCCCGTTATCAGCCCAGCCCAGCATCTCACTCGGCGCAGCCGCTTCCCTCGCCTTCCCGGAGGATGCTGAGCTGTTATCTCCTCTCTTTCCAACAGCGCGTACCCCAGCACCCAAAAACCAACGCGGTTGCACCGCCGCCGTCCTCAACTCCACCCTGTCCGGATGGAACCCCCCCCCCCCCATCACCCAAAAGTCACCCTCCGCTTCGGCAGCTCCTTTTTCTGCCAACACCCACCCCCCCATCGCTGCTGTCCTCACAGGCGCTCAGCGGGACTCTGTTTATCTGGTCACCTGAACCTCATTTATTTTCCAGATGGTTTTCCAGGATCCCTTTGCTGCTGCTGGGCAGGGCCAGCTCCGAGAGCTGGGGGCTGCCAGGATGCGGCCACGCTCCCACGGAGGAGCCCCCGGCACCCCCAGCTCGCCGGCCGTGGGGCACCCAGCGACACGGAGGATATTTTTATTCTCCGGCCACCTCCAGTCACGGTATGAGCTCTCCACCCCAGGAGGGACCTTCCCTTCATATTTTATGGGTCAAAACCTGGAGGGCAGCTTTGCTGCTCATCACAGACCCCCGCGGGGATTGCTCGGCCGGGGGCGATGCGCAAATCCCCCCCCGGTGCCTGCGAAGACACCATCCCCGGCCAAGCTGCCGGCACGGCTGAGCCCCCCGCTACACACCAGCGATGCCTTGGTGGGGAGCAGCGCCGGATCCGGCCCCTCTCCGTGCCTCGGAGGAGCTGGAAAACACCCGTCGCCTGCGAGACCGGCCACGCTGGATCAGTACGAGCAGAGCTCGGCTGCCCCGGCTGCCTGCTGCTGGATTCTCTAGTGTCTAATAAGGGTTCAGCCCAGCCTGCAGCTTCCCCGCCTCCTCCCTGCCTTTCTCCCGGGAGGGACCCGGCACCTCCGACCTCTGCCAAATTTGGCTGAAACCGGCCACCGAGCGCAACCAGACGCGAGCCAGCCCCGCGGGCGGCCCGGGGAGGCGATGGGGGGGCCGGCACCCCGCGGGCCCCCCCTCTGCCAGGGTTACCCCGTGGGCAGGCACCGTCACCGAGCCCCACAGCTGCCGGCCGCCCCCGCAGCCTGCCCCAGCCACCTGCCAGCGGCACAGGAAGTTTTGGGAGCTATTTTTAGACCCAGCTTTCCCCCCCTCTCCACCCCGCTTTAGCAATCTATTAGAAAAAGACTAAAGAGGTGAGGCTCGAGCCTCCCGACTCTGCGGGGACGGGGTTGGGCTAACCCCGATACTACCGGCATCGAGGTGCCAGCGGTCCCGGGCACCGGCCGGGTCGGGATCCCCGGGTCGTGCCGGGACGAGGGGGTGGCGATGCTCACGTGGCCGCGTCCCCGCCGAGCGCGTGTTGCTGATAACGCCGGCAGATGTGCCCGCGCACGTGGCGGAGGCGGCGGTGAGCGGATGCCTTTGGGGGAGTTCCTTTGCCCGGCCGTGATTTTTGTGCCATCCCTCGAGACTGGAAAAGCAGGTCCTGGCGATGGGAACCGGGAGATGCCGCAGCGTGTCCCAACACCTCCCCGGTCCTTCACACCGCGAGGGCCGACAGCCCCGTGGGCACCTCTCCTGCCAGTATGAGGATGATGCCGGGGTCCTTCTCCGGACCGGCCGTATCCTCTGCTCCCTGCCCCTCTCCTCGACTGTAGCCGGGTTCTATTTCTGCACCGAGCATCCTCTGAGCCAAATCCCACCGTGAGCCTTCCCGAAAGGACCACATGAACCTCTCCAGCACCTGCTGGAAAGAGGCGAGCAGACCTGTGGCTCTGTCCCGGCACAGCCGCCGTGGCCGAGACGGCCACCGCGGGCTGCTGGGTGGCACGATGGGCGCAGCATTGCCGGCACCCGCCCCTCCGGCCCCGGCTCTTGCACTGAAATGCAGTTAATAGTTTCATAGCGTAAAAATAGCACCCACGACAATCAGCTGGGGGATTTAATAAGGCAAGCCCTGACAATTATGTTTCTATTAGTAGAGGTATCGCGGCATTTTTAAGGCGTTTGGTAATGATCCATGCGAAAGGACAAGAAAGATCATGGTAATCGATACTCAGCAGGGGCTACACCACACGGACGGAGCCCAGCGGCTGATGGAAGGGAAGAGGAAAAGGAGGGATAGGGCATCGGCATGGCCGCAGTAAGAGCTGAGCTGAGTGGGTGGCAGGGTGCTCCTTGTCCACAGGGTGCTTCCAGCCCAGGACCCGCTCATCCCCATCCCAGCACATGCCAGTGCAGGCAGCACCGTGTCCCCCCGGGGACCACGGGGCAGAGGAGGGGGCATTAGCGGTAATTTGGGGGATAGGGATGCTATGAGGATCTGAGGAATTGCCCTTTCCAAGGAAATGAGGAACCAGACAGAGAATCAAGCCAGGATCGGGATGAAAAGGAGGGACCCTGCATCACGGGGAAACGCTGGATCAAAGGGGTCCCTTACCACGGCTCCGAGCGCTCCCCGACGTGGCTGACGGGCGATTTTTCTCCCCAGCCCCGGCACGAGACCAAACCCCGCCGGCTGCATCCGGAGACCCGCGCCAGCACGGGAACCGCCGGCCGGGCACAGGGAGGAGATTTGGGAGCCTGCGCCGGCACGGGCGGGAGGTGGGTCTGGCCGCGCCGAGGACAGGTCTGGCCCTGCTCTCCAGCCACGCTCCCTGCCCAAAACGTGGCCCCGTGTGGCATTGATGTGGTCAGGGCAGGGCTGAGCCCGGCAGCCGGCTCAACCAGCGGTGGGACCGGCCGGGCTGGGGTTACACCAGCACGATGGCTGGGGACAAGGGGGACCACCCCCAAACGCTGCACCCTGGGGACATTGGCCCGCAGCTTTTTATTCACGCGGACAGCTGTGGGCCCCGCTGCCTGCACGCTGCCAGTCCTGACGGATGTTTTTTGAGGTCTGGCTTCAGGCAGATGTCACATCTCGCTGGTGAGCACGCAGGGCTGGGATGTCCCCCCGGCTCCAGACCCAGTGCCACCACGGGTCCCTGGACCAGAGCTTGCAGAGGCGAGCTGTTGCTTGTACCAGCAAGAAAACTTCCTCCCGCATCAGACTTTGGTCCTATGTTAAAACAGCGACGCACTGCGGAAGGAGTTCCCCAGGAGATTGTCCTACAGGCAAATACCCAGGGCAAGGGGGATTTGGTGACCCAACGCCCTTTCCCAGCTCCGGAGCATCCCAAGGGACACAGGTGATCCCTGTGCTGTGGTCACCGCAGCCTCACGGGCGCCGGGGCAGCAGTGATGCTCTGCCCTGCCCCAGCCGTGACAAGCAACGGGGAGCTCTGCGAGCAACTCGTGTCCTCCGAGACCAGCCGTGCCGGTTATTTAAAACCCGACCAAAGGGGAAGAAAGACGGTGGGGTTTGGCTCAGCCATCCCTGGGGAGGAGCTGGCAGCGGGGGGGAGGAAGGAAACGCTGTCACCCTGCGTGGCCCCTGTGCCACAGAGGTGGCCCCCAGCCCCGGGACAGTGCCAGCCAGCCACAGCCACTGCATCCCGCTCCATCCCGCTCCGGCCGGGCACGCTGCTGCCCGGACAGGGCTGTGGGAGACGGCCGGGGCGGCAGGAGCCTGGCCATGGGTGGATGCCCATCGCAGGCATTCTGGGCTCAGATCGTGGTCGTGGGCCTCGCTGGGGATCTCAGCGAGAACTCCGATGTGACAGGCCGCGGTGATGCCCTTTGCCGAGCCCCTGGGATGCTGCAAGGCTCGGCTGCACCATTGGAGGACACGAGAGCTCGCCTGCCACCACTGTCACGGCAATACATTTCCCTGGCTCCAAATCCCCTTTGCGAGCTCTCTCCTCCTGGTGAAACCCACACCAGGCTTGCAGGCAGCATCTTTCCTTGTTTTTTCTTGTTTTCCAAGGCTAGCTTGAAGCTCTCCCTCCCTTTTCCGAGGTTCCTGCCCGCTAATGCCAATATGTACCTGTTTGCTCTTCTCCTGCCCTTTGCACTGAAACGCTGCTTGGGCATTTGCCTTCTGTCGGAGGAAACTACTTAAGCCCTGGGTGGGTTCATGCCTGCAGGAGGGGAAGCAATTGGAAAACCCAAACCCTTAACCCCAAACCCCTTTGCTGGCTCCCTGACCCCCTCAGTACTGAACGAGCAGTAAATCCAGCTCCTGAAGTGGGCTACCAGTGTACCCACAGCCTGTTCCCTGCACCCAGAGCCACGGCCACGAGCGGGGACGTTGGGGGCTCCGCTCTCCCTGTGCCCGTTGCTGTCCCGTAGCCTCCGTGGCCTTTCTGCCTCCGGAGCGGGCAAGTGCTGACAAGCAAGTCTGGAGCGTGGCAAAGCTGGGCCCCCAAACCCAGCGGATCTTCACAGTCTGAGCAAAGAGCCCTCAAAAGGTCAACTGAGGCTGTTTCCAAGCGGTTAGAGAACTGGAAGGGCAGCTTGTTATAAAACTCTACCATGCATTTTCCTGCTGTCAGGAAACCCCCTTTTTTCCATGTCTAAGATGAATGTTAAAGCTGAACCCCAAAGGACTTTGTTGTTGCTTGCTGCTCCACCCTCCCCCTGGTTAAATCTCTGCTTCCACAAAACGGCCAAAGGCAGGAGGTTTTGTGGGACGGGTGAGCGGCAGAGCGCTCCCACCTCTCCCGGTAAACTCATCTGGGACAGCCAAGGTCCCACGGACCCGGAGGAGCCGATGGGGTGGGCTGCAGCATCACCCTCTGTGCCCATCCCAGTGGCCAGGGAGGGGGGAATTCACAGGCGGGAGGTCTCTGCCACCGGTCCCTGCCAAAGAAGGAACCCAGTGGATTTCCAGCCAAAAATAATAGAAATAAAATAATTCTCTGTGCTCCCAGAGAGCGCTTTCGCAGAAGGGCAAAGGGTCGATCAAAACTCAGGGGTTGCTGCTTTGTTTTACACAGCGCTCTGGATCCAGCAAGAGCCAGGATTTTGCCTTCACTATAGTTTTACCCCCAAGCCACCCATTCCCATGTCCCCAGGTCCCATGCAGCACCCGGCCAGGGGACGGACTCACCCCGCAACTTTTGGACTGGCACGGCCACAGCTCACCCCCAGCAAGGCACCGAGCTGGCGGCTCCTGCAGCGCATGCACAGCTGGATTTAAGGCATCCAATCCCTACAAAAAGTTATGGGTGTCCCGAAACCCGTGGGTGCGGTGGGGAGAGCCGGCCGGTGGAGTTATTTGCCGCAAGCAACGCTGCGGCTCAATGCTACCGTTGCATGGCCGCGACAATACGGATTTGGGACTTTCTGCAGGTCACCCTCCCTGTGCTGCGTGGGGCAAGCTGTGGCAGAGCAGCTGGGGAAAAAAATGGGCTGGCCAACCCCAGTACTGATGGAAACGAGCTGGAGGAAGCTCATGCAGTGCTGGGTGCAGGACGGTATGAAAAGGGAGATGTTTGTGGGGCTGGATGCTCATTCCCTGAGCCAGCTGGAGCAGGGGCGGTGGTGGCCACCGCAGAGCAGCTTCCCAGTCTGCGACAGGGCTGCTGGAGTCCCCGTGAGCCGGCGAGTTCAGTTTCTTCCCCTCTTACACCACAGAAGGTATCGGACGCTCTTCCCCCACCCTGTCCCCTCCACGGGCGAAAACTATGTTGTAACACATTGGGGGATGAAAATAACTGGTGCTAAAGTCCAGTACCTTTTCTTCCCCCCCCCACATTAAGAGGTAGCTATGAAATAATGTATATAAACAACTGGCTTAGATCCACCCTGCTCTGAAGAGCTTTTGTAATGGAAATGCATAGAGAGATGTGCAGAGACGAATAAGGAACTGAGTAATAGGAAGTCTCGGCGAAGGCCGTGGGCACCGGCTCACCCGGAAGCCGCTGTTATTCCAGGCAAGAGCCCGAAACGCCGAACCCCGAGAGCGCGTGGCACGGCGGCACAAAGGCGGCGATGCCTGCCGGCCTCCCTCTGCCGCGGCTGCTCTGCTTTTGGGGTGCTCGGGCATGGCCAGGGGGTTGGTACAAGAAACCTGCCCGAGGAGCAGGAGGAGCTGGAAGGGAAAGGCAGGGCACCCCGCGGGATGGCTAAGGAGCGGCGCCGGCACCGAGGGTGGCTCTTAACCTCCTCTTGAGCTGACTTTCCAAAATAATTTTATCCAGAGGATAAAAATTTGGAAAAAAAAGAGGAAAAGCCATGGCAGGTTGAGCTCACGCTCTGCAGAGGTCGAGGAGCAGCGCGGCGGCCGCTTTGCCGCTCCAGACCTGTTGCTCGCAGGGAAGAGCCCCGAGCACTGAGCTCACCCGCCTCCTTTGAACGAGCTCAGCTGAAACTCAAGATGCTGTAGCCGACGTCCAGCCTAAAAGTGAGACTACAACCAAAGATAAGCAAAGATGGGAGAGGATGCACTTCGGGAGGCGGCAGAGATGTGCTGCTCCCGCACCTCAGGCAGACTCAGCATTAATTACTCTGCCAAGGTATTTTTCTCCCTTACCCTCTCTGGGTTTGAGTTGCATTATCTGATTATCTGCCTTCAGTTCCTTCTTTTTTTTAATAACAATACCAAAATGGGCACCCGCACCCTGATTGAGATATATTCATGTCACTAAATTCCTGCTTCTCCACTATAATCTTATGAGGTGGAGTTTGTTTAATTGCTGAAGAACACGACTGTATTTTGATTAGCGGCTTGAGTCATTTGTGGGGAAGGGCTGACGCGGAGGAGCTGAAATCCTTGTAGGGAAATCTGATGTGGCGCTCTCCCTTGGGAGATATTCTGAAATATGTGCCCACTGGGGCGACCCGTTTTCCCAAAGAAAACGATATCCACCAGGCCAGCAAATGCCACGAGCTCCGCTCATCCAGCGTGACACGGGACGAGCGTCTCTATCGACGGGGATGGTGGAGATGCATCCAGAGGGGAATGAACTCCCCTCGCAGCAGGGAAATCCCTCCCACTCACTTAACACTTTTTGTTTAGTTTCTTAAATAAGGCCATGGATCTGCGCCAGAGCAGCCTCATGGAAGCGGCGGGGAGAGGGAGGTTCCCGGGGGAACCTCTCCGTGCCCAGAGACGCACCGTGATCCACACGCGGAGCAGCTCCGACGGCCGCGCCTGGCCCTCTCCATCCCTCGGCCGCGGGGACGCGACGCCGAGTCGCGGCATCCCGCGACGCTGCCCACACGATGGGCTCGTGTCGGGCGACGGTCGGATGTCACATCCCTACGGGGGAAAGCCGCGTCCCAGACACCATCGAGCCAAGTCCCTCTGCCCAACATTTTGGCCATGCCGCTGCTGGAGGACCCGTCGGGGACCGGAGCCCGCCGTCGCCCTGACCTCAGCCAACCTCCCCGAACCTCGGTTGCTTCCCACTGCCCCGGCCGGCCGGGTCAGGGCTCCCGACGGCTACTGCTCTGCGTGACGAGGCATGGCACCCCTCTGCATCAGGGGCGCAGGGAGCCGCAAGGAGAGGGAGCCTGCCTGGCCGAGCCGGTGCGTGGATGCTCCAGCACCGCCCTGGCACCCACCTGTGGGTGCAGGTAGGGCCGGGGCAGCCCTGGGCCGGGGAGGGGGGGAGATCCTCCCTGCAAGCCCCCCCCGCCCGGGCCGGGCAAACCCCGGTGCAGCCGGCCCTGCGGCTGGAGGGTGCCCCCCTCCTTCCTCCTCCATCCTCCTCCTCCTTCTCCTCGCAGGAGCCCTGCCCTCCCCCGGGGTGATGCGGCGGGGAGGGCCCCCTCCCTGCTCGCTGCTCGGGGTCCCCCCAGCCCCGCGGGTCCCCACGGAGCATCCCGCTGCCCTCCCCCCCCCCCCCTCACACACCCCCCCAGCCCTCGCACATGGGGCCGGTGACAGGCAGCAGCCGGACAGACAGACAGACACACACACACACACACACAGCCCGACCTCGCCATCAACCCCGGCGCTCCGCGGTGCTCGGTGCGTGGCCGGGAAGGGGAGCGGGGGGGGGGGGGGGGAAACGTGTAAAAGGGAGGATGCCCGGGGCGGGGGGCACACGCAGAGGGGAGCGTGCAAAGAGGGGGAGTGGGGACGGACACACACACACACACACACACACGACACAACGTGCAAAGCGGGGTCCCCCCGCAGCCCTCGGGGAGACAGCCTGGGTTGGGTACCGGGTGAGGGAGGGGGCGATGGGCCCGTGTGTCCCCGTTCCCCCCCCCCCCCCCCCCCCCCACTCCAGCCAACCCGCCCCGCCCCGTGGCATCCCACGGGCGGCGGCGGCCCCGGGCCGGGGCGCGGGGTACTCACGGGTCGGGCATCCGCGCTGCTGCCGCCGCCGTCCGCGGCCGCCGGTGCCTTTCCCCCCCCCCCCCCCCCCGCTCCCTCCCTCCCTCCCTCCGCGGCCGCCGCCTCTGCGCTGCCTCCGGGCTCGGCACCGGAGGGAGAAGGAGAGGCAGCGGGAGCGGAGCGGAGCGGAGCGGCTGCACTGCGCACGCGTCCCCCGGCCCCTGCGATTGACTTCCTAAAGCAATTGCAGCTTTGGCACTTCCTCACGTCAAAACACACACACACACACGCACACACACACACACACAGCCCAGCACCGGCACCCAGTATGGGCACCCAGCACCGGTACTTACTGCACGCACCCGGCACTGGAACCATGCGCCCGGTACTGGCACCCCGCGCCCAATACTGGCATCCAGTACCAGCAACATGGACCCGGTGTGGTGCACCAGCACCACACACCCAGTACTGGCACCCTGCACCAGCACCACGCACCCAGTACTGGCACCCTGCACCAGCACCACGCACCCAGTACTGGCATCCAGTACCAGCGCTATGCACCCAGTACTGGCACGCCGCACCAGCACCAGCCATCCAATACTGGCATCCAGTACTGGCACCATGCACTCAGCACCAGCACCTACTGCATGCACCTTGCACCAGCACCATGCACCCAGTACTGGCACCCTGCATCAGCACCATGCCCCCAATACTGGCATCCAGTACCAGCACTATGCACCCAGTATTGGCATGCCACACCAGCACCAGCTATCCAATACTGGCATCCAGTACCAGCACTATGCACCCAGTATTGGCATGCCACACCAGCACCAGCTATCCAATACTGGCATCCAGTACCAGCACTATGCACCCAGTATTGGCATGCCACACCAGCACCAGCTATCCAATACTGGCATCCAGTACCAGCACTATGCACCCAGTATTGGCACCCAGCACCCAGTGCCCAATACTGGCACCCTGCACCAGCACCCTGCACCAGCACTGGACGTCCCCTTTGCCCCTGCAGGGTCCTTGCCCATCCCCAGAGCGTGGGGCAAGGCTGCCTGTGGATTTGCCCCTGGGACTGCCTCCCGGCTAAGGGTCCCTTCCGAGGAGCGGCTTTCCCTAAATCAGTGGTTTCTCTGCTTTTTTTTTTTTTTTTTTCCAAAAGGGGGGATTATGCATAGCTAAAAATAAAGGGTGATAAAACTTGGGGAGAGAAAGGAGGCATAAAAATTTCATGATCTTGCCAGCCAGGGAAATTATCCCACTTTATTATTTAAAACCTCATTAAAACCCATTTCCCTGGGAGAGACAATGATCAAACCACCGTCTATTTCAATCCTCGAGACGTTCACTCTGCTACATGGGGAACGTGTTTAAAATAGGCCCCTACGTGTGACAGCTCAGCTGAAAACACCAACCCCGACCCCCCGCCCATGTGAGCAGCATCTCCAAGCTGATCCGGGCGGCATCACACGGCACCCCCTGCGCCTCCCGCCATTTCAATCCAATACTCTGGATTTTCCTCTTTTTACCGATCTGGCTCACGCCAGTGGGAGCTACAAAGTGTTTGCCCAGGGAGGCTCTGCCCAAGGACCTCTGCGGACAAAGCAGGCTCCTTCCTCTGATTGCAACTTTTCCAAATCTTCGGAGCAGCTCCAGTGTGGAGCCAGGGCTGCCAGGCTGCTCCCTCCTGCCGTGTGACCCGGCCACCAGCCCTCCCAATTTACTTTAGCAGTTCATTTAACTAGAAGCTCACAAATGCCCATAAAGGCTCCCACGTCTTCTGGAATTGCTTTGTAGTGTGCGTTTGGGATTTTTAGAAATCCCCATGAACTTTTGGGCTTGTGATTCCTTGTGATTCTCGAGCCAGTCTGTCCCTTTGGATGGTGAAAAGACCACGAGTGTTTGGTTTAAAAGAAGTCACCTTGTTAAAAAGAAAGTGTGGATTGGGAGAAAATGTTTGGAGCTCCCAAATCACCTGCAAAGTAGTGCTGTTCAATGAGTAGCCAAACTCAGCGCTGTTTGCGCTCACAGTGCCACAGCCAGGCCCAGCCACCTCCTCTTTAAATACACACACGCAGTGGGGAGGGAAACGCATCTTTTCTAGCGATCGCAAACGCTCTGATAAATAACTGGGAACACTGCTCCAATTCGGCTTGGAGTTTGGAAAGTTGCTTTCCCCCAGTGCCAGCCTGGCTGTGAAGCAGGGATGGGATCAGGAGTTCCTGGGGAGAACAGGAGGTACCGAGAAAGGACACGGCAGCCTCCCTTAAACCGTTTCTGCGCTCAACGATGACGAGTCGGTGGCAGAGTCCCGCACCAACCTCTCCGTCTGCGCCCCACGCTGTTACCGCATCCCCAGGCTCTCTCCTCCACCCAAACCCTTCCCGGCCTTTTCCCTCTCCGGCGGGTTCCCAGCCCCTCTCCCCGTCCCCGGCTCCCGGCGCTGCAGTAGCGGGACCCGCCCGCAGGTGCCGCCCGACTCCGCCGGCAGCGGCTCGGCCCGCGGCCCCGGCTCGGTGTCCCCCCGCCCCGCTCCAGCCCCCGGCCACTCGGCCGGTGGGGAGAAGAAAGGCGTTCTGTGGGGCAGAGAGCGGAGACTTTCACCGAGTGTTGCAGAGAAGCTCCAGCCCAAGTGCACTTGGGCAGCCGGGGCATCATCCGGCTGGGTGCTGGTGTCGTGTTCCTTTGGTACCCAATAGGCATTTCCGAAAGCTCCGGAAAGCGGAGAGCGGGGCCTTGGGTGGGTGTTTTCTCTAACTTTTCTGATGGTGTTGCTGTAAGACAGTGCTGTGTGAGCAGAGGTGACCTCTGCCTGGAGAGAGTATAGCCCAAAGCAAGCACCTGCAAAGCTTGTTTTCCTCCTCACGGAGAAGTCCGGTAACTCCAGCCGGGATGCTAGGGACCAGGAAGCCTCTTCTGCTGAGTACCTGAGAGGAGTCGGCCTGTGTCACGACTGAGATGATAGAGCAAAGCTCCCGATGGGTCTGTAAAGCAGCATTTGATGGAGAAATCCTGTTAACGGTTGCTCAACACCCATCTCCAAAGCACTCTGCAGCATCAGCCTCGCTGGTGCGGCAGAACGGGGTGATCCCTCCCAGGGTGTTTCCAGCTTGTGTGCTCCTTGAGAGAGGCTGGCAGGTAATGAAAGGGGAGGTATGAAGGCTGCTGAGATGTTTTGCTTTTGAAAAGCCTCTTTCTCCCACCAGCTACCTGGGCCTTTTAAAGCTTTCTAAGCAGCAGAGGGTAGTTTGACTGGAGTGACCAGAAAAGATGCACCTGGGCCTGGAGCTCGGAGGAAACAACAGTACTTGAGCTACTACAGCCCCAGTGGGAGTTACAGGAGAAGCAACTCAGCTGTCACCACTCAGGAAGCGCTTGTCAGAGCTGAGATTGTAAAGGTCATGTTCATCCTGTCCCTGAATATGCATCTCCTGGCTGCCCAGGGCAGTCTGAGGACGCAGCGAGGTGATGCTCACCTCACAGGCCGTGGGTGCAAGGAGCTGGCACGTGTGGGTGCAGGAGGCAGAGCTGCCCTGGAGACCAGCCCTGCTCTGGGGTGTAAATCCACCCTGTGTGTCTCAGTCACAGAGCTGTCTCCGCAGAATACCTGGTTTGGGCTCTGCAGTCCCATCACAGCTAAATTATTGCCTTTTGAGAAATACCTGCGCACTCTTTATAGCCTTTTTTTGCTCTTTTAAGGCTCCAGAGCTTCCTGAGGAATGTCAGAGCCGCATTTCCCATACTGATCTCTACCTTAGCTATCAGGTGTGCTACAAACCTGCGTATCTCCATGGCTCCCCGTGACTGCTCACGTGCTGACTTAAGAGTCATTCTGGTTGGGGTCAGGCTTTTCCCACAGGAGCCTGAAGTGTAAAGATTGTCTCTCCAGTACTCAAGCTTGAAGATAGAGCAACAACTTGAAGTTCTGGAGCGTGGCTCTCCGCAGGTTGTAGAGCAAAGTTTAAAAGGGAATTTTGCACTACCAGGAGCAACACAACTATAAATTCTATCACATTTAGAGGGAAAAGGGTCGGTTATTTTGATTTCCTAACGTAACAGAGCTTATGCAATCACATTGTATATCAGTGCACTCACATTCTTCCAAATTCTTCTCTTTAAAAACTTTTTAACCCTTTGGTCAGTTTTATCCAAAACTGACAGAGGTATAGAGCTCAGTTCCCGCATTTACAAACTGCTGGGTAAAGAATGACCCTGCCAGGGCTGCAACTGTGAGAAAGACCAACACATGCTGTCAGGCCTTATTAGACACTAGAGAATCTGCACAGCTCCGACATTTGATTGATGCCCAAACCGTGGGAAAAGCTTCAGTCAGAGTTTGTGCCCTCTCAGGCACCCAGGTCAGTCCCTCAAGAGACGCCAGCCTGTTGAAAGCCAGACTCTGCAAATTCTGCAGCTCACAGAGCTGTTTGTTTGCTTTTTAGTGCCAAGCTGGGAGGGGGCAGGCAGGGAGAAGGAGCTTAGCAGAAGTCTTAGCCAAAAGGGCTAGTGCTGGTCTTCGAGGATAGGACTAAGAGCAGCACAGGCACTGCAGGCCCAAAGCCTGCCTTTGGTATTGTAGAGATGTCCTTCTTGAAGGAATCGCTGCAAGTTATCAGCTCTGCTGCCGGGTGGTACAAGCTGGCAGGGCCTTGGGGGCACTAATCTGTATTACCACTATGGTTTTCATCTGAGCCTCTCAGTGATCTACAGACTTTCTCTCAAACTCTCATAACTGTTCGAGAGATGGCTGAACAGTTGTTATGAAGTATGTCAGACAGAAGTTGGAAGTGGTGACAATAAGGACAAACTGAGGTGGCTGGACTCTTCTGGTTACTTTTGGCTGAAATCAAGGTAGGCAGAGGAGATCTAGGCAGCTGTGCCCTTTCCTTGATCACAAGATGGAGAGAGGAAAAATTTGGACCAAATTCAGTCTGCTCCAACCTATGTCTGCTGTGATAGTTCAAAAGCATCTCTGACTTTTGAAAATGTAAGAGTTGAAAGACACTTTGGAGATCTTCCACATGTAAAAATGAGCACGGTTTGGTCTGGTCTCTGCACAAAAGTCCACAGGCAGGTGGAAGAGCTCCTGCAGGTATGTTGGAGAACTAGTGGAAAGTCTCTGCTCTTTGGCTGCAGGGGGAAAGTGATGTAGATGATTAGAGATAGGAAGAGCACGTTTGAGGAGAAGGCTTGAGAGGTCAAGGTCAAGTGTCTATAATGAAAATAAAATACTTTGAACAAGAGGGGAAGGTAAAGATATTCTTGGTTGCATAATCTAGTCCAAGAACTATATCCTCTGATTTTTATTCTACTTGTATGAAAAGCATCTCTCTGTCACTTCCTCGGCTCTGAATTGTTTGGCAGAGAGAGTTCATTAGAAATCTGCTCTGTTGAATAGCAAAGTAATGAATCTTTGTGCTTTCCATTTCCTCCACCTGAACTGGAAAGTGTTTTTCTCACACAATCTCAGTCTTGAGCAGTAATAACAAAACCACAACTTCTGTTGCAGCTCTTTATTTGAAGATTGGATTCCTCTGTGGACACATCTAAACACAAGTGTACATGACCCGCTGGCTACAAGACAGCAGACAAAGAAAATGATGGTTATGACTGTGTGAACAAGTATCATTCTGATATTTCTGTTTTAAGACAGCAAGGTCCAGGACTCACTGTTGGGAAAAACTGCTCATGACTTTGAGGTTTCTCACTTATATGCTAAGCTGAGAACAACTTCTATATGCAGAACAATTTCTGTATGTGGTTTTTGGTTTAACACCATACAATCCCTATTTCTGATTGATCAGGTGACACTGAAATGGCTGAAGCTTGGATTACAGCCTGATTTATGTGCCTGCAATTCCAGAGCAAATGCAATCAAGTTGCAGGATTTACATTTATATTTACATCTTACAATAGTAAGATCCTGGGCTAACTTGTGTGGCCAGCCTGCCTGTTCCTCTAGCTCTTCCACACTGCAAGCGCTGAAGGCCCATCTACTGTAGCTGAAGCTGTTGCACAGGTTAGGAAACAATTAATTTAACTCAGTAGCTGAAACATCTGGCTATTCCTTGTCCCCCATCCCAATTCATCAGCTGTCTTGAGTTATTCTAAAGAGTTCCTCAAAGTTTTAGGGTCTTCTAATAAATACTCCACTTCTTTCATCATCTAGTATTGCCTTATGTGACTCCTCTGTAATACAAAAGCGGTGTGAGATGATGATGTAAAGGAGAGCAGGGTGCTGTGCACTGAGGAAACAGCTCAGATGCTAGTTCCCAAGCTGTATCTGTTGCTGGTAGATTCGCCTCAGTCCAGGGGAATAAAGAAAAGAAGTAGGAATATAGATGTTTTCTCACTTTCCCCTCTTCTTTCTGTAATGGATGTGGGACAGAGGGAAGGTATTATTTGACATGCCTGTACTCTTAAGATGTTTTTCATTACAGAAGTAAAGTGTCAAAAATAAGAACCTCCCCCCTGCCTTAAAATGCTTGGTCCAGCACCTTGTGGGAGGTGCTGTTTCTGAAGGGAAAGGGTTTATTTTTTCTCAGTCTTGAATCAGTCTCGGCTTTCCCTGCTGTGACTGCTGGAGGAGGAGGGGAGGGCTGGCAGGCTTGTGTGTGAGGATTCATTTCCTCCAGCTCACCGAACAACCATCAGGTAGCACTAGGGTTCAGCTGCCACGAGCCCAAACTGAATTTGAACCAGAGGCCCCATATGAAATGCCTGCAGCCCAGGGTGTCTCAGGGAGGCACCCCTGCCCTGCTGCTTGCAGCAAAACCCCCGTCTGCTTCTCCTACTGGAAATGGGTGTTAGGAGAGGTCTGAGGCTGTCTGGTCTGAACCCTGTTGGAGCAGAGATGTTCTCACTTTCTGTTTTCCAAGACCTGTGCTGGGGACAGACTTAAAAGTATCCCTAGAACAAATTGACCAAGGTATCCTTTTTCTGACATGCTCCTGGATAAGATGAAGGGAGCCATTTGCTCCTTCCCCTGCCCCTTTTCTCGGTGACACAGATATAGGCCATGCAGCTCTTCCTCTGTTTTGGCGAAGGGAGGGGCAGTTTCCTGTTTTTATACAGAAATTAGATTGATCCAGGATGCCTTTGTGCTGCTGCTGGTCCTGATGCACACAGAGGGGCTAACACTGTACGTGAGCTCTGTGGCTTTTACTGCAGCTTTCCTGCTTGCTGCTAGCACCAAGCCTTTGACCCTCCCTGCACTGCACCATGGCTAGAGCCTCGGGGTTGAGACGTATGGAGGGCCGCTGCTCTGACTGGTGCAGGAGGCTCTCAAGCACCACTAACAAGCTTTGCCTGCAAAAACGGGGTCTCCTTTTCCAGTGACCCATTCCAGGGTGTTTGCAGGTTCCCGATGCAGTAGTGCAGCTCCATCCTGTTCCAGCCACGGGACTGCCTGTCCAAGGCTAGGGCTGCATCTGCCATTAACATCCCAGGAATCTGCTCCAGGCGGGCAGGAATAAAGTCAAGAGACATGTTTACAACTGCTAGGGCGAGGAGGGGGGAGCGCAGGCAGGGGAGCAGACACAGCCCAGTGTAACAGTCTCACGGTCTAGCTGTCGCTGTCAAGGAATTGGTCTTGAGTAAGGAGAAATGGAGAGCAAGCAGCAAATTGGCTTTGCTCAGTGCTTTGGCTACAGTTAATAAGGAGGGAACTGGGCAAAGGTAATGTATAATTAAGTTGGCTGATAGCAGAGTTCTGTCCAGAGCAGGAATGTGTTGTATGCTGTCATGCTATAATTAGCAACATTTTGTTATAGTGCTTTTCCTTTCCTTGAAGGATCCCAAAAAGCTTCACAAAATGCACTCGGTTAAAGTTGCCAGCTCCCCTCTGGGAGCAAGGCGCCACGTCTGCAATGCCCTGATCCTGCGTGGTGGAACGGCCCGGGGCTGGCAGAGGGAGAAGGGTGAGGCTTTTCCTCCAAAGACACCCAGCTGGGAGAGACAGGGTCCCTCTACCTGGGGTAACCTGTGAAATGGGTGATTTTGCCTGTGAGAAAGCTGGAGCATGGAGAGGTGAAGTGGCTTTCTAAGGTCACCAAGTGAGTCATGGGTAAAGCTAGGAATAGAAGCCAGCAGTCAGGCTCCCAGCTGCTGTACCTATGGTTATTTCTATTTATGCTCTTCACTTCTCTTGCCCATGGTTTACTGAGTGCATTCCAAGAGTAACTTGCCTGCCAGACTTCCTCCTCTTTAAAACCAGAAATGGACAGATAAGATAGTAGAAGAAATCAGTTTAACTGCTGGTATGTGCACAAACATACCTGAACCCTGTCCAAGTTATCAGCCAGTTCTTTTTTAATGCTCTTTCAGGGCTGGAGAAACGCCTCCCGTCTCAAAGCGCCTGTGGCAGTTTGCTGGCAGGGTATTGGATGATTTATTTCCTTTGCCTGTGGTCAAAAGGAGAAAAAATAAAAAAAAGCAAAAAATAAAGAAGGCAATTATGTTAGACATAGCAAAACCCGGTCAAGTGACTCCAATATAAATCCCATGAAGGCAATGGGAGAATCGTGGCTCTGGGAATTAGAAGTTTAGACTGTAAACCAAAATAAAACTGAAACCCCAAATAAATGCTGCATTCTCCCCCAATAAATTTTCCCAGAATGCCTTATCTACCTCTCAGTGAAGGCCTTGAGACTTTCTTCCATCAGCTTGAGTTGTAAATCAGATTGGGCCCAAGCCCAGAGTATCTGAAAAGCCCTAAAGCAGGGGGTAACGATTTGGCTTCTCATTATTCTTGGGGTGACCAGAATTAGACTGCTGTGTCAACTGGTGTTCAAAGGCAGCATAAAAAGGTTAATTCAAATAGCAGAACTGACACGAAGACAGACATATTAAATGGAAGCATGGTAGTGGCATGAGCCACCAAAAATGCTATGCTGCCAGTCTGCTATCTGAAAGCAGGCACTGAGGATGGAGATAGGCTTGCCTACTTTGTGACATGAGCTGTCTAAATTCACACAAACTGCCCTTTGTCATGGATCAGCGGATGGGCTGCCCTTGTACCCTTGCATCCCAGTGCAGTATTACATCAATTCTCACACTTCTTGGCTCTTTCTGGCCTCTCCTTTCTCTCCCTCCACTTTCTTCTTTTTGTGTTTTGCCCTTTATTTTTCTATTTGCAAAGCTTTTATTGCAGTGTTGTTTTACGATTCTCTTCATTCCCTGACTTGAGAGGTGATCTGCTGTGTAAGGCATGCAGAAGCTCCTGCTGCTGGCACGAGTCCCCTGGAAGAGCAGAGAGGTGCCTGGGTCACTAGGCTGCCGTCTGAGCCTCAGGATGCGGCCGTGAGCTTTTCTCTCAGCGGTCTGCCCCGTGGAAACAGGGAGCCGCCTGATCTTTGACCAGGAGGGATTCAGCATTGTGTGGTTTTCTGTGTTTCTTCTGTTCTCTACTTTGCTGGATTCTTCCCAACCTTCTCTGGGATCTTTGCAGAGGGATCAGACTGGAATAATGTTGGTTTGGTCCCCAGATATCTTGTATACACAGGCTATCCATTTCTATAAGGTGACTTTCGCAGAGTGTCCCAGGCATAAAAGCTGACCTCTCCTCTTTGCCCTCGCAGTGATTCCCTGATGTTAGAGCTGATGAGTAGTGTACAACCGAGCTCTCCCTCCTCCTGCCAGTCCTGGCTCTACACACTGCAGTTCCAGGTCCTTTCACGGAAATTAGCATTTACTTTAAGAACTAAAATAAACAAAAACAAATAAATGTCCTAACAAAATAAGATCAATAAAAACATAGCCAAGTGCTTTGTTTTCCTTAGAAGATGCATCTTTGTGCATACCCACTTGTGTGTTGCCAAGTTTTTGAAATCAGCAAAGGCTGACATTGTTTACTGCAAATTAAAGACCCTCTGGAGACACTCTGTCTTGCTTTCCAGTGTAGCCTTGGGCTGGGAGAGGGAGGCAGTTGGACAGTAGCATAGAAGAAACCCTGTTCCAGTGTTGCTAACTATAGCATTAATTTCAGAGTCATAAATAACTTCAGTACCATGGTTACAGCACTAGCCAAGTATGATATCATTTAGTTTAGGATTAGGGAAAAATATCTTCCTTGAAGCTGTGGGTTCTAAAATAAGCAACTTTTCCAGAATGGGTTTTCTCCCAAAGACTATACAGAGAAACTCCAGCCTGTAGCTGTAAATTAGAAGGATTACTTTAGTAAAACTGACTGGATGAGAAGTGTCAGCAGGTAAAACAGCTCAGAGGGTAGATTCTTCTAAGTTCCTCAGTGAATGACAGCCTGGCACTCTGTCGGTTTTCTTAGAAAACAGTACCTTCTGTGAATGACAGCAAGCATAGACTTTTCCAATCCAAGTTCTGTATTATGGAGACACGCAGAAGCATAGGTCCCTTCAGAAATCAGATGCCACTAATGACCATTAGAAAGATGGATTGAGAGATTGGTGCTGACAGTTCCCATGGCTGCATGGGCAACATTATAGTAACTGCGCAAGCAGATGACAGCTAGCGTGCATCCATTGGTCCAGTCGAACAAACAACTGTGATATTTGTATTACAAAATTTACACACAATTACATGCACGTACAATTCTGCAGGACCTTAGGAGCAACAGTGAAAGGCTGTTGTGAGGGAGATCCTGAATACGTGTTACATACAGTACAGCGCTATAAGGGACTACAACAAGAACTTCAAGTGGGACAAGGGGCTCATGTGAGGAGGCATAACAAGAGAAAATTTTATGGAGAAACAGACACTTTAAATGCTGCAAAAATGGTCGTAAGTTGATGATACTGGAAATCTGGCTCTAGGGCTCCTGGATACAAAATGCTAGACCACACAACCCAAATAACTGATCCCATTCAAAATTGTTCAAAAAGTTATGACATTAAGTCTGTATTGGTAGGCTTTATGCCAGATTAGATATTGTCTTTCTTCCTGCTGCCGGCATAAAGCCAGCATAAATGCCGTATTATGTACTCTGGCTAATTCAACAGAAATGTAATTGTGTGCCCAGGCATGATCTGGATTGAATTTGTTCTGCTAAATGATTCAGTAGTGCTCAAACCTGGTATAAAGGACCATAGAATTGTGGTATAAACTTCCATTTCAAATTTCATGTCTTCTCTAATGTAAGGCAAGACAATTTTGCCACATGCAAATGTCTATGATAATTGTTGAAATATTTTCCCTCGGTTTAATGCCATTTCACAGCACAGATTAGAGGGTGCCCCCCATGAAAAGCAGTGGAGAAACTTGAAAACATGGAGAAAAAATAAATGTACTTTTTACTTCTGCTCTTCCTGGTTCTAATCGTACAGAGAACATCTGAAAAGTGACATTTCAGGATAGGCTGAACAAGTCTGATTGATACACTGCATTCATTAGCCCTGCCTCTCACTGCTACAGCCTGATCCCTGCTGGGAGATCCTCTGGTGGTTAACTTACCCCAACTCCTGATAGCAGAGTCTCAGGTTTCAAGGTGATTGTGGGCTTCTGCAGCTCTGAGCAGCCTGAAGACCCTGGCCTTTTTCTTTTGCTCTTCGTCTATGCTAGGCTTGGCTTCTTTGAAGTAACTGTTATCCATCATGAAGATGTGGGAGGCCAGCACAGTTTTCATTTTCTCAGCAGTGGATTTAGCGAAAACCAGATACCTTGCCCTCTCTTGGACTGTGTTAAATGGAGAGATGCTTTTGGTTTGGGAATAGTCCTCTGTGTGTGTGAGTATCTCTGTTTTGAAGTCATCTTTATTTCAGCTGTGAACTGCAAAGCAACCTAAAGGGGAAAAAAAAGAAGATGATGACAGGAGAATTATATTTGTGTATGAGGACAGAGGTTTCATGAGTTACCTGGTATACTTTACATGAAAAAATATAAAGGCCATCTGGCCAAGGGAGTGGCTAGAAGAGATCTCACTAACATTAGTACTAATTTACAGTACCAATAGTTTCTTTAGTATGGCCAGTGAATAAAAGTATTGCTTTCAGGCTCAGAAGATACGCAACTTCCTTGTGGTTTTGATGCTGACCTGTCCTTTAACCCTAGCAAACTCAAATCTTTGTCATTTCTCATACTATGCCTGTTTTCTCCACCTTGATTGCAGGACATCTGTTCACTGCCTAATAATACTGGACCCTGACCTACACTGGGATTTCTACCACCGCATAGGGCATCACTCTTACAATGACCCAGTCTTATTTTATCAGGGTTATTTAGAGCTTCACTGTTTTGTTCAAATCCTCTGCTGTCAGGGAAAAGAGTCAGGTCTGGTCCACTTGACAGCTTTTGCAGGTAGTTGAGCTGCAATATGCCAAAGAGCCTAGTCCGTATTTGGGATGAGGCCTGGCTAGTCCAAGGACCCCTCTCTCCTACAAGGAGAAACCATCTGCCAGAGCTGTGCGTGCATCTCTACTTGGAAGCTCCTGGAAGCTGTTCCCAAGTGTAGTTTAGAAATATGCAGACAATTACATATCACTGCTGTTGTACTAAGACTGCCAACTGTGGGGTCAGGTTGTCCCCTTTGTTTTCCAGTAATTACTATTTTTAGTTCAGGTTTCATTCGAGTGTAACATTTTTAGTTGAGCCCAAAGGTCCTCTGGCTGTGCTCTGTACAGCTTCACAGAAGACAGATGGGCCATTATAGACACAGTGTACTTAGTCTCTGCCACTTCATGAGATTCAAAGTCCAATTCAGTTGATTAAAGAACGATGTTTTCAAGTTCTGAGAAAAGCTGTCTCAGGATGGAAACAGAATACCTGCAGCAGAAACACAATTTAACAGGGAATAATTTCACCTGCACAGTAAAACAGGAAGACTGTAAATGTTCAGGGATCACACGGAAAGTCTTCTATGGCTTGTGTTTTGTTTTAGTAGCTCAGACCATGTCAGCTTGTTAAGTGTATCTTGAGAGATTCATGGCCTTCCTCAATTCCAAGGCAGTCTGTGACCTAAAACAAACCGAAATCTAAGGAAGGAACTAGGCGGCCAGGCACTGGCCAGAGTAAATCAGTGCAGCTCCACAGTTCACATCAGCAGGGAAGCCGGGCCGGGCAGCATTCCTGGAACTGTGGTTCAATCTCAGTCCAAATGCCGAGGTTACCAGTGGCCATCCCAGCTGCAGCATGAGCTGAGGGCATGAGTCAAAGCCACAAAAGGCTGTGACGACCTTGCCAAGTATAAAAAGCGCAAAGATGCTAGGTGCTGCCTTGCCTGTGCTGATTACTTCTGGCTGAGAGCAATGAAGAAGGTACAAGGCACTGGACATCAAATGCTCAGGTGATCAAGAAGTCTCAATACATCTGTTGTTCAGAAAGCATCATATATATTCTAACCTTCCACATACATTAACCAACTGATCCTTATAAGAGGCCTGGGAAGATCCCAAGTAGCACCATCCTCATTTTACTGACACCACAAAGGGTAATTAGCTGACTAAAGATTGCAAACATCAGCACCCATATTCAAATTGGGACTCGGAGAGGTCTTATGCTCCATCACTTGCTGCTGCCGCCATGTATCTGCAGCACACGCTGCAGCTGGGGAGCACTGGCCAGAATCCCAATGTTGAGACACCACAGCTTTTGAATAAAGGACTGCCACACAAACACAGGGGTCTCACGTTTAGGATGTCATCACGACAGAGAAGCCCAGACAGGCAGGTTTAGGTCAACAACTTCTGAAAACAGTCAGTATAAAATAGAAACTACTGTTGAATTTAGCTTGTTGCTACCAAAACAGGTTCCTTGCAGTCATACCAGTATTCTAGAATAAAACCTGAAGTCTAGCTCCTGGTTTCAACCCTCAGTGTAAAACATAGCTGACTGCAGATTAGCACAAGGTGGCCAATGACTGCAGGTAAAAATTATACTAAAGGTGGATTAAACACAGTATTATGGCTGAAGTGTGGCGAGGTGCCTGCCAGAGCTGAAAGACCCGGGGAAAAAGAGTACAAACCCATGGACAAACTATGGGAGCCAAGATTGTTTTTCACCAGGCCGTGTGAACCAAACCTGTCAAGTTTCACACGAAGGGCAGCCCGAGACATACTCGTTTAGTTCTCAGAAACTGGAATTTGTGCATAAATATGTGACAGCCTGTGGTAACCAGAAACTATTCTTATCACAGGAAATGCTGTTGGTCAGGAGCAACAAATGCGTTTGGTCCCCACAGTGCTAACAAGCCTTCGACTTTGTCTATGCTACACAGATCCTCAGGTTTATTTCATTGACAATGTTCTTAATAACAAAGGAGATCGAGTAAATTAGTTTGACTCTAAGCAGACAAGCCAACAAGACACAGAGAAGAACATGTTCAGAGCAGAGGGATATGGTGGCATATAAGCAGTCTGCCTTTGCCTCAGCTGGGTTCTCCTTAGATTGATTTGTACCCTGATGAACATGACTAGCAGGAAGGTAAATTGATTTAATTTACATATTAACACAAAAGAAGAAAGTTTAGGGTGTTTGGAGGGTTTATAACACACAATGGAAGGTGGGGTGGCAGCTTAAGTGAGACTAAAAGAATCTTAATTGAGTGTAAAGGAGGTTAAATTTCTGCCAAAGCTCAGTTTCAGGAGCTGCCAGAAGATGCCAACTTACCTCAGTTTAAGATCCATCAAAGTAGCATTAGAGTTTGGCCTTAAGCATTGAGTAAGCAGCTTTACGTGCCTGTGGGAGGGAGTGATATCCTAACAATAGTAGGAATGGTGCATGGTGCATGCAAATTACTCTGAATACATTTGCTCTTCACAGTGGATTTTGGATGAGGATGGAAAGGAAATTAATTTCTTTTTGAAATAAAGCCCAAAATGTTGGTAGTCATTAAGATCAGTAAGTGATTTAAGTGAAAAATTAGCTCTTGTGCATGCAATAAAAACTTTGCTGTGCTGTATCTCAGAAAATATACTTTGTAAAAGAAGTAGTGAATTTTGGGGTTTCTATGTGAACAATGACTATATTTAAAAAAAAAAAAAAACCACATGAAACAAACTAACAAAAAGCCAGGAAAAGGACTTTGACTGTAGAGAGAAATAATCTGAATTCCAGGAAAAAAAAAAAAAAACAAAGAAAAAAAAAAAAAGAAAAAAGCAAACCTGTTAGAAAAATGCTTTAAAGAGGGGTTCTGTAAGTAGATTTAAAAGAAAAGCTGCTGAAGACAGAAAATGGCTTTCTATAAATGAGGAATCCTTTCATTTGTACTGCTCTTACAAAACAACGCAGGAAATCACACAGGATGCTGCTGATGAGAAGGAGGAAGTGGTTTTAAGGATGACATTGGACTCTGCAAGTGGGATGCCAGACATACCTAAGCATATGTCTTTCTACCAGTTTATTATACCATGAACTGCTTCTGCTTTCTCTGCCTCTGCTGCCAGAGGAGCAGTGCACACTACAATGAACAACTCGGGCAGCTCTATTTGAAGCCTCTGTGGCTCATGACTCAACACAGCCAAACTGTCTCGTAATCTCTTGCTTCAGGGTGTTGTTACAAAACCTGTTCAGGAACTGAAACTTTTGAAGTCTTAGCGAGTTGTCTGGTGAAGGCCCCACCTACTCAGAGTCCTGTTTGACTCACGACACTTCATGTGGGGAGCCGGCAATGCATGAGAAGGCCTTATTATATAAATAGGGCAAAGTACTTGACTTCTGCAGAACACAAGGCTGCCTTTGCCATTTTTAAGTGGTTACAGTAAACAAGATAATCCATGTTTACTGAGGTCCTTGGTGTGTTATTTTCCTTTCACTCTTGATGTGGTGTACAGGTTCAAAGGCACCAGCACAATACCTCTTTGCCTCAACAGAAGTTGCATGAGGCCGTTTCTAAGAAGGCTGCATGTGCACAGCCTTGTGTGATTGCTGTGATAGCGTGTGCATCTACTGTAACTGCAAATGAAAACAGTTTCAGTTCTAGCTAGTCATTTGCTACAGTTTTGAATACACTTAAAAATAACTGTGCACACAAATAATGCATACGGATGCACCTACAGAATTTGTGTACAGATTTGTGTATATGTGTATATGTATATCTATCTATCTATATATTTGGCTCACTTTCAGTGGAGGTGCCTGTGTATTTCTGCATGAAGTCTATGTCCATGCTTCTTTTACTGTATAGGAAATGTAGCTCTGATTATTTTCGGCTAATCTATATAGCTTTTAAGCAGTTAAGTTCAGGTCAGTAGCCATATGAAGCTGAAAAATCTTAAATTTCTATCAGTGCCCTTAAATAAATCTAAACTCAGAGTAAAATAGTTATTCATAAGGCTTGCTCATAAATGGTTCATTAAAACATTATATTGGTGAGCCTATAACAAAATGCAGGCTTTCACTTCCATGCTGTTTGTCACTCACGAACAGAAATTCAGGAGACTGACTCCACAGTACTTAATCAGAGCCAGTGCAGATCTAGCTGCCTGTTCATGTGTCTTAAATCTCCAAACGCAGTAATGCATCAATTCTGTCAACTCCTGCTACAAAACGGAAATGTATTTTCCTACTAAGTGTCACCTAAGCTTCAGAGGGATGAGTCTCAGAGAGGCAAAAACCCCGCTCAGATGTGTGGCTCAAAAGGTCCCTTGCTTCAGCAGCACCTGCCCTACCTGTCCTCGTGCACGTGAAATGTGCCGAGTGCCTTTGTCTTCCATGCAAAATGTGGCTTCATTTCCTGACTTCTGTAGTGAAGCAAAAAACATCTTAAGAACTTCGAGGGGAAAAGCTTTTGCATCAGTATGAAAATATTATGGACAAATAGGAATAAATATAGTCACATTTTACATTTGCAATTTATAAAACACAACTCAATTTCAAATCTGCTGAAAAAAAAAAAGTACCCTTGCCTAATAAACAAGGTCCACCTGCAGTTTGGCTTTTTAGTTTCAAGGTTTCTCTTTGCTGATGGAAGTGGCCTTCGTGTGGGTTAAAGCTCTACAAATGGTTGCACATTGAGGTTTAGTGCTTATCCAGTTTCTCAAGAGGAGGTCAGCCTCTGGTATTTGTGTGGTCCAAGGTAAAACAAGATTGTTTTTCATGATGGTAGAAATGACACAAGTGAGGTCCTTGTTCTACAACACTACTCTAAAAGTTACCAAAGAGCCCTGGAGCAGGAAGACCTGGGGCTAAGGTTATCCTCACAGATGCCTTTCCTGAGCTAGATCCATTCCCTGGGTGGAAGAGTGGAGAGCAAGGATTGCTGCAGTGCACTGCACTCCCAGACAGAAAACACTTTTGCAAACGAAGGGAAGACAGATTTCCCTGAAAACACTGCATCACATTTCCTAGGCTAGTGCAAAATACCTCCTAAGACAGTCTGGATTGCTGCTGCTTCGGTGTGGATGCAGCCACACAAGTTCAATCTGAACACAGGCTCCCATTGTGAGCATCGTGGCTGTCTTGACTCCCCCAGCTGGCTTTCCACCCCAGGGAAGTCTCAGGGTGAAAACTTCTCAGAGGGACTCTGTGAGGCCCTGGGTATTGCCTGGGTGGGTGGAGGCCCCATAGCCTCACAATCTGGCCCTACATGAGGCTTGATTTTCAGAAGAGCTCAGCTGCCATCTGCAAGCTTGCTTTAGTGGCCAGGCTTTGAAAACAGCTCAGCTCTTTAGAGATTGAACTGTCGAAAATCTGGTCAGTTGTGTAACAAAAGGAGCTGCCACATGCTAATTCATAGTCATTCGATCTCTAAGAAAAGCTACTTAGCAGATCTGGACAAGGGCTGAAGCTGATAAGGAAAGAACTCATTAAATTGATAGAATTAGCGATCTCTTTTAGCCTTCTCTCCAGCATGTCATTTGCCACCTGTCACTCACTCTGTTGTTTCTGTAACTTGGAACAGTAGGTTTTGGGAGCAGAGATTGTGTCTTCCTACATCTTCTGCTTAAGGTTCTTTTAACGTTACGTAATTACCAATAATACAAAGGGAATAGGGTATGAGAAGAGCGCTGCAGATATCCAATCTTTGTGATGTTGCTCTTGACAGCAAAAAGCCCTTTCTATCTCAAGAATCCTTTATAGTAAGTATGTCTCCTCAATAAAACATGATAAGACTCAAAAAAACCCCAACCCCGAAACCCCAGCAAAGCTCTCTAGAAAACCGCTTAACTAACACATTGCTGGAGCTAGCCACAGGCAACCTCACAGGCCAGTCTGTTGACTCAGACAGTGCTAACTCTGCCTGAGAATAACCCCCAAGAGCAGACATTTGGGTTCAAACACCATAAGTCAAATTTCCAATGGACACTGAAGAAATAGGCCAGAAGTATATTTTCTGAAATTATTCCCTGCCTCCCCCCCCCCCCCCCCCCCCCCCGCAGGAGGCCCTGGGAGAAGCCACAGATTGAGGAACACAACCTGGTTCAAAATTGTTGGGAAATTACCTTTTAAATCCTGGTATCCCACAGTTCAGTGTCCTGGGAAAAGGCATCCCAGGGACATCTCCCTGCTGCCAGCGTTGGGCTGAAACTCTGTATAACTGCAGAGGCTCTTGCCCACCATTATGCAGACAATACATTTATGTAAAAAGAGACAAAAAGGAAGCTCCTTTTTGGGGACAGGACCTGTCGCCCCATTAGCGGCATACCCGGACCATGGCACGGCAGCTCCATGCAACACCCCTCCACACCACACCGTCCCACCCCAGGGTCTCTCTGAGAACCCTGTCAGCCAGCATGGCGCGGCCTGCTGCGGCTCCCCACGCCCTGCCTTCCCCACACACAGATTTGGGGTTTCCTTTGAGGTCTAGACACGGTAACAGCATTAGCACCTGCCTGGCCGGCCCACCACAGCGCTCGGGGAGCGAGGCCCGGGCTGCTCCCGGCCGCAGAGGGGTTATTTTCTGTCAGGGTTTTCCCTCCTCTCCCCTCCCCACTGCCCTCCGTGAACTTCAGGGCAGTGCAAGGAGGCCTCAGGGCCTTCGGGGACGGCAGCGCGCTGGGCTGGGCGGTCTCTGCGCCCTTCACCGTGGCCTCTGTCCCGCCGGCCGGTCCCCCAAGGCCGGCTGGGGGGGTCTCCGGTCCCCCCCCGGTCCCCAACAGCCGCTCTTACCCGTCCCCCTTCCCGCCTGCGCGACCCGCCGCGGCCTAGCTCCCGCCGCCTGTGTACGGCCGCTGCCATGGCTACGGGCGCTGCTAGGCAACGCGGTCACGTGACGGCGGCCACCCCCCCCTCCCCAACCCGCGGCGGGAGCGCTGCGTCGACAGACGGAGGGGGCGTGATTTGAGAGGGCGTGGTTAGACCGAGAAGGGCGTGGCTGCAGGGAGGGGGCGTGGCTCAGCGTTGCTAAGGGGGCGGTTGCTAGGGGCGTGGGGGAAATGGCGGCGGTGCCGTGGAGGGGAAATGGCGGTGGGTGGTGGGGCGAGGCCTGGCCTAGCTCTCTGTGGGGCCTGGTCAGCCGGCTTGCCCCACTGGCCCTCTGGGCTGGTCCCTTGATCTTCCCTGGAGCCTTTATCATGATCCTGATAATAATAATGGACGTTTTTGGGCTCGGGCAGAGCAGGCTGCCCCTCAAGTGCTGCGCAGGCCCCAGTGTGGTGGCCCAGCTCTTGTTGGCCCTCTCTTGGCGCTTAGTAGCAATAATATTTCATAATTACCATTATTTTCACGGGAAAACTCATTTGAATTTTTCTCATCTATCGCTCTCTCCGCTGCCCTCTTATTGCCAGCAGAGATAAGAGCCACTTTGTATGATTTAATTTACTGTGTACTGGAGTTTTTTAGAGAGGTTTCCACTAGCGGCTCCCGCTTGCAGGCCTGGGCTGTATTTAATATTCTTGACTCCCTGCTCTGAGCCCCAGCTGTGGGGTACTTTCATTAAGAGGCTCTGCAGCAGGGTGTCTGTGTCAGGCAGCCTTTGTGTCCCTTTGGGCAGTTCACAGCCATCTTGTTTTTCCTTTGCATGTTATAGCTGGAAGCAAATGGCTTGTCTAGCAGAAGAATTAAGTTTTTTTTTTTATGTTACCTAAGTGCTTTTTTATATTAGGAAAAGGTGTACAGTGAAATCTCAGTAAACAGGTACTGAAGCATGCTGCTTCATATGCCTGATTTGGTTTTTTTTTTTTTTATTATGAAGACAAATGCTTGCAGGAACTCCATTTTTATTTCCCAGCTTCTTTCATTTCTTTTGGCTGGGCATCATCAACCAAATAGGTATAATAAAACCATGGAAGAAAGCAAATGCACAAGAGCGTGTTTTACCTGAGCAGATGTAAAATTGCACTCATTAAAGAGCATATTTAGGCATAAAATGCAGCTCAAAAATCTCTGTAAGAGCTTCCACTAGGGAAAAAGATTGCTTTGACCTTCAGAGATTGACGCAATGTGCAATGTTTATTAATAGTTTTAGCAAGAAAGTAGTTATATGGGGGGATGTCTTGCCTTTTATTTGACTGATTTTAAGAGTGCCCTTACCATTTCCTAACTTTCCTGCTGAATAGGGTTGATGAAAAACTCCCCTACTCTTAAGTTAATGTCTTGGCTGCTGGCTTATACTAATGTCCATCAAAAGATTTCTCTACTCCTCTGATGATGAAAGTAGCACTGTAAATGCTGCAAGACCCTGCGCTTAATCCCATTCACCGCCTTTCCAGAAATGGGAGGTGGCTCCAAGGCTCTCAATAGCAGTTCCGTGTATGAGAAACGCTCTCTGAAGCATAAGGGATTTTCTTGCACTGGACTTTGCTCAACTCATCAAAGAATATAAGGACCCCACAGGAAAACAGAATGCTGTGGGGTCGTTTTTGGGATAGCATAATGCTGGGAGCCCTAAGGCTGATTGAGTCCTGAGGAAGAGTTTGACCCCCAGGTCCTGCTTCCACCCCCAAATATCTGTCAATCCACTGGCAGAGTTTTTAACACTTCCCATGGGTGTTGCTTCGAGCTGCTGCCATGCCCAGCAGCAGCAGTGCTGCTGTCTGAGATGGACGTGAGTCGTGGTGCTGGGCTGTAAGGGTCGGCAACACTTGTGCCGTGTGATGGGACAGAGAAGTACGAGGTGTGTCACAGCCACTGCTTACAGTGGCGAGGAGCCGTCTGTGCTGTGTTGTGGTGTTTAATGGCTGTCTGTCACATGCATGAAACAAAAATGCATCCTGAAGTAGAAGAACATGCCATTGAGATTCTGCTGTGAAGTGTGTTTCCTGACACGGGGCTTGGGAAGGCGCCTTTCTGAAGCATCCCCTTGTTTCTCCTTAGGAGACGCTTTCTGCCCTTTAGGAGGTTTTCTATAGTCAAGATTTTCAAGATCTGCTTTCATGTTTTTGCTCACAATTTGTCATGGGTGTAATTACTCATGCTGAGGGTCTTCCTTTGAACACCACAGCTCAAAACCATCATCAAGCCCATCTCTTTGCTGTGGACATGACTTTCAAGTGTAAGAGTTTCTCCATCTAAAGCAAAGATTACCTGAATTTTACCAAGCCACCCATTTCTTTTTATTGACAAGACTCAGCATAACCAGGCCTGAGGAATAAAGCTGGCAGAAGAATGCCACTCTCAGGTCTTTAACACTCACATTTAGCGAAGCCAGAGCCTGGGGAGGGTTTGTGGTGTGACATTTTGCAGGCAGTTGGAGCAGGGATTTGTTTTTCCCCTTCCCCAGCAGCCTCTCCTCCAGCCCAAGTGAGCCTGCCAGCAGAGGGAGTGCAGCACATGGGCTCACAAAAATAGGAGCTTGCTAAAAAAACCCAAACAAACCCAAACAATTAGCAGAATGATTATGGTCTTTAGCAGAATAAACAGAATAGTCAGAAGTCAAAAGCCTTTCCCCAGCAATGAGATCCAGCTGCAGGCTGGATGGGGAACAGGCACTGCATCTGGCAGTGATCATGTTCCTCCGGCGGGGAAGTCCCCATGGTGAGGATGTCCCCGCGTATATCACAGGGCACTGCTGCTGAAGGCGGTGGACCCCTGTCCCTTTTTTCACCCTCCTTGGTAGATCCACCTCTGTAATTCCCCATCAGAGCGCAACAGTTTTAGATAAACCAGAATGGAGCTTCCTCTCCTACGGTGCAGCAGGAGACCAAGTGAAGGGCACAAGTACAGGCGGTGGGCAGGGTGATGGTCTCAGAGCTGGTGGGGTGTCGTGCTTGCTCGTGCTCTGGCTATGCTTCAGTTTTTGGCCAGAAGCTGGGAAGTTCGGGGGCTTGCCTGGAAGCAGTGCAGTTCCTGCAGACAGCAGGCTGTGCTCAGCATCGGAAGGTGGAAGTTATACTGGCTGTCTTAAAGAGGATGATAAATAAAGACTAATGGGAACTGAAGGTCTCCCCTCAGACTTTATCGTCTGTTGTTTATGCTACGAATGGGCTTTTCCAAAAGCTTGGGCTAGTGATGCCCTTGGGAACCTGCCTCACCTGCAACGTCCCCCTTGTGTCTGGGCATGGGGGGGCTGGCAGGGCTACTCCGGCTTGGGGAGCTGAGGACTCCTCTCCAGACCCTCCTGCTTCCCGCTCAGACAGAGACCCTCTGGACCCAGCTGCAGCCGGAGAGCATCCCAACAGTGCTGGGCCATGTTAGCAGGCTGCCAGGCACCGCAGAAGCCCCATGCTGCTGCAGTTAGGTGTAGGGAAGCAGAGCACATAGGATGTATGGCTGTTTTGCTTGGGGGGCAGGAGCATCTTGTCCTGCTGAAAACATTTAGCTCTGGGACTTGCTGCTCTCTCCCTGCACTCACTGGGGTGAGAGGCAGCCAAATGACTTCTCCCGTATCCCTGCCAGCATCTGGGCCCTCTACATCAAAGTCATTGCTTGTGTAGTGTCTCAAAACAGGATGAACTGCACATCCAGACTCTGATCCGTCACCCAGAAGGAGGGGGGAGTTTCGGTGGACTCACTTCAGCACAGCTGTGATACAGCCGGGATCTGAATCTGGCACCAAATCACTTTTATAGCAGGTTGATCATTAGGGGGAACTCACTGTTCGCAGGGTATTTCCAGGAGAGCTCTGCAGCCCTTAAAATCCAGCGCACTACTTTCATTGTGGATTAAAAAATGTAGTATCCAGCCAGGCTTTGGTAGTTTAGTTTTTAACAGGGATTTAAGCATTTTAAATCCTTTCAAAGCTGTAAGTAAGAATCATAATTTAAACTCTTGTAGACAGATGTCATGGGAAAAATATGAAGACTATTTAAAAGGCAGCCTGTCTGCTTGTCTGTCTATCTATCACCTTCTAATCTGCCTGACGTGCAATCGCCTTTCTCTTTCAAAACGCTACGAGGCCAGGTCTGCACAGGCGCGTGTGGAGTGACCTGAGCTTCCCCAGAGTCCTGCATGCTGCCTGCCAGCCGCAGCCCAACAGCGGGCACGAGCTGACACTCAGCCTTGTTGCAGAGGAGCCTGTACCTGCCTAAACCTGGTGATGCAGGCTTGCTCTAAGAGAGGGTACAACCCATGAAACAAACACCCAAAGATTTGGTGGAGGAACTTATCCATCCAAGGCACTCTTCCCTCTGAAGTGAGTGGGAGAAGGGAAGATATTTAACTTACTACCAGATAGACTTTCTTCCCTACTTGTCTGGGGATGAGCATGACATTTGCAGAAACTCAAGCGCCCTTTGGGAACAAGAAACACAGGATGATATTTTGGTTTTTTAAGTGACCCGATTGTATTTTGCTTCCCCTCCATTGTAGAGAATTAAGTGATGCTCAGCCAAGTATATCTCTTACTTGGTCAAGCCTTTCCATCTGTCCTTTGCTGGCCGGGGAGCAAGTTGCCTTGTATGGGAGCCACGGCTTTCATAGAAACCCGCTCACTGCCTTGCAGATGTTTTTGGGGGAGGCAGGAGGAATCGGCAGCTTGGGCTGACACACACACATCTAATTCTGGCATTGCAGAGGAGGTCAAAGGCAACGAATGACATGGGGATGGCACATCTGACTTCTGAGGCTGGATTTACATGAGTGAAAAAAATGTGTTCAGATAACTTGTCTGAAAAAGTTTGGGAAAATTATCTCAAGGGATTTTTGTAGATAAATGAACTGAGCCTAATTCTGTCTTAAGAAAACCATCTTGGGGCTGAGTGCTGAAATGCCCTTCATGTCAGTGGTGGTTTGAAAGAGATCCTGAGTTTATGTGGTGAATTTAATGAGGGGCTGGGGGGGTCTGAGCAAGAAAGTTCGTTGCAGAAATTCCCAAGGCTCAGTCATCGTGAGCTGCTATGGCCGGAGGAGCATTTCCAGTAACTGGTCTGGTATCTTTCTGCAATGAGAGATGAAAGTGCCCTTTGCCATTAGCTTATCAGAAAGATTTGATTGTGGTGCTTGAATAACGTTGCACAGGAGTAGGAAGCTCTATAATGTGACAGAGTAGGGCTTAGTAAGGACCAACATCTGGATGCAAAATGCAGATAAGTTCAAATTAGAAATAAGGCAAGCATTTTGAATAGCAAGAGATTTAACCACTGGAGCACTCTGCCAAGGGGAGTGGGGAGTTTCTTTACCTCCCGATAATTCTGAGTTAAGGCTGACCGCCTTTCTGGAGGTGCTTTTATCCATCACAAGTTCCTGGGCTCAGCACAAAAATAACTCTGAAGAGGGAGAAAACGTAGAAGTTTCTTTTGGCCTTAAGGTCTCAGAAAGGTTGGAAAGGGCAAGATATGCTGTAAACTTGCCTTGTGTTACTAAGATTATCAGAGAAGAGAATATGGTCATTACTGTCCAGGCTTTGCTACTGACTCCCTGCCGTGCTTTTTTGCTGAGTGTGGTCTGTGCCCATCCTTGGGTGTCGGGAGGGTTAATCAGTGTTTGCAGAGTGTGCTGGGTGAATGCTTTGGTGAGGAGGGAGGGCATCATTTATTACTGCAGAGATTGGAAACTCCCTGATGTGATTATAACGTGTAGTGATGGAGGCTATTTTTATTGTATGTTGTGAATATTTCCTTGTATGGAATCACAAGGAGCTTGCTTGTGACTTGTAGCTCTGTTGAAAGCTCTAGCAATGAAGTTCCTGATGTCTTTGGCATTCCCAAGCCAGTGCTGCATGCAGCAGTGTTAATTAGCCTTAGGGGGCAATGCATAATAGTGAGGAGATAATGAGTAACTGAAAATGCCTCTGGCCTCTGCTCTTTGCAAAGGGAGAGGACAGATTATCATGGTCTCCTCTGCATTTTAGTACCTGGTGTCTTGCACCAGGAGTGTGTAATCCCCATCGAAGTGGGAGGAAAGTCTTATTTCTTGTTAGGGATCCAGACTGCTGCTCAGCAAATCCCCTCACCATTGGAGCTGCAGATACGTAGCTGTTAACGAGTTGAAATGGCATTAAAGAGGAAGTCAACCTTTTGCACAGTTTCCTCTTGGAAAGTGAGTGTTACTTCTAATTATAGCGATTGCAATTTTTCAAATGCTCTCCCAGGGACCAGAACGCCGGGGGTGGGGAGGGATGGCTGGAGATGCAGACGTATTCCTCCGCTCCATTGATTCATGTTAGTTATCTGAAATGGGAGCAGAGAGAAACAGTCTTCTACAATACCAGCTTGGCCATTCTCCCCACGCTAGCTCTGGCGTGGAGCGCGACTGTGTCCCTGATAGGCATCGGCCTTGATAGCAGAAACAGCTCTCCCAACTTGTGGTTGCTTTTCAGAGAAGCTCAGACAGTCTCTTTTTCTGCTCTTCCTCCAGCGCTTCGATGCTCTGGCTTCCTTTTGAGCTGATGGGTTAGAACTGCGTTACCCCGCAATTTTGTCCCAAGGCCAGACCCTCCAGCAGAAGAGGCATCACCCATGGACGAGTTGAGCCTGCCACCTTCTGGTCAGACTCTCCAGGACTAACCACAGCTCGGGGCATGAAGCCTGGGGGCAAAATGCTTGGGTGCCATGCCCAGAGCACCCTGCACACCCTTCTTCCTACCCCTGCCTGGAGCGGGAGAAGAGATAGCTGTTCCAGGTCCTGGAGATCAGGGAGGACATGCTGGAGGAGGAGGCCAAGAGGTCTCAGTCTCCATCAGATCTGCTCTACGTGGGGTTTCTGTTCCTGGCCAAGTGGCGATGGAGCTGCTGTGTCACTTCACAGCAGCCTGTTTCGGCACTGCTCTGAGGTCCCTCTTGCCCCCTCACGCTGACCCCAGCGGTCACTTCGCTGTCTTGGGATTTTCCCTCGTGGCTCCCCTGTGGGGTGCGAGTGTGGGGTTCCCCCTGTTTTGCACAGGGAGGACTGAAGCTCAGCTCTGTCCCCTTTGAAGTGCTTGAGTTTGGTGTCTAATGGTTTGGGGACCTAGATTTCCTGCGTGGCCAGTGGAGAAGAGATGGACATCTTCTGAAGAGAGCCCAAATCATGCTCTGGAGGCCAGGCAGGGCCGTGGCTGTGGTCTGGCTCTGAGCCTTGCCTGGAGCGTGTCTCAGTTTTGGCCACCTGTTGTCCCCCTTGGTGGCTAACGGCTGGGCTTTTGCCAGAGGCTTGTTTGCCCCAGTAGTTCACAGAGCCGTGTCCCTCCTTCTGCGCCGTGTCTCTGGGTAATCTCATTGCAGCTACACTCAAATACCATCTCTATGGTGATGACTCACTCAGAGGCATGCATCCCTACTCCAGGCTCTCCTCTCCCTGTCCAAATTCGTATCTCAGAGGAGCTCTCTGACATCTCGTGAATGTCTCGCCACCCGCTCAAGCACAACATGGCAAAATCAGAGCTTTTAACCTCTCCTTCTCAGCTCAGTGTTTCCGTGAGCTCAGCAATGCCAGGATGCTGCTCCTCTGCCAGAACCTGAGTGCTGTCTTCATCTCCTGCCTCCTCCTGTGTCTTCATATCCTGGCCACCTCAAGGGCTTGCGTAACCTTGCCAAGCCTTTCCTAAAGCTAAAACTCCCACCCGCTCTTTCATCACATCCCCCTCTGCTTGCTGCAATATCCCTTTTTTGGTCTCAACAAACTCGCTGTGGGCCAGCTTGCATCCACTCGGATGCTGCTTCAGGCATTGCTTTCCCACCTCTCCTGCTTCTCTGGCCTCAGCCCTCATGTGCGCAGCCATCCGCTGCCTCCCCTCGCTTCCCACCGGTGCCCGTTGGCCGTGCTGGCTGCCAGGGCTGCAGCCCTGCTCAGCCCATGGATCTTGGTGCCACTCAGGTGTATCCTCCCGTTAGTTGCTCATTTTGTTTCTTAATTGTAAGCTTTTGCGGTCAGAGGCAGCTTTCTTTGTTCCTCTTCCCACCATCGCTAGACAATCAGGCTGCCGGCATTTGAGCCAAGGTCTTATTAACTAGCACAAATGGGAAAACGTCTTGCTTGCGAGCAGGGAGGAGGCCAGTGGCTGGACAGGGCAAAGTATTTCCCCAGAATCTTGTCTGGGACTTGGTTTGAAGGCTGCCCGGCTGTGTCTCGTGGTACCTGGTCGGCAGGCCGGGAGACACGGGGCTGTCACGGGCTGCTGGCGGCAGCGTGCTGTGTCCCTGCCAGCCCACCGCGCTGCCCAGGCTTGGGATGGACGGGCAAATGGATGGGATTTCAAATGCAAATAAACAGCCCTGGCCCCAAGCACAGAGGACACGGTTTTTTCCTACGGCTGTGCAGCTACCCCAGAGGCTAAATAAGCTGCTAAAGGGGACTGGCAATGGGAGACTGCTTCTGGGGAGGCAAGCAGGGGGTAGAGCCTTTGCCTGTGAACGGAGCGAGGCTGGGAAGACGGCTTCTGCCCCAGGGTCTGTGCTGTCAACAGGGGCTTGCTGCACTGATGGGTGTTAATGAAATGATGGAGGGCCCGGAGCTGGCTGGACTCCCAGGTCTGGTCCCCATGGTGGGCAGTGAGGAGGTTGTTTCTACCAACGTGACATGTGCTGCAGAACGGTTCTGGGCCAGCCTCAAGGCAGCTTGTTGCAAAGGGGACACCGCAGAATCAGGGCAGAGCTGCCGTGGTGTCCCAGAAGGGTGTCGGCAGAGCCCATCTTTGCAATTTCCCTGCCAGCTGAATATTCATTTAGGCAATAGCAGAAAGCTGTGATGGGCCTGCCGAGATCTGCAGTGCCTCCGTTCGAAAGCAAAGGCAGTTCTCTTTCCATTAATTTATTGATGCTGGGCTCCAGCGTCATCCCTGCTCACACAGAAGGATCAAAGTGGCTCCTTGTTCTCTTCTGGCAGGAGTGAGGCAGGTGTGTGTCAACAGGAGTTTTGTGTTGAGATGTGAAGAGCTTATTTCTAAAGCAGCTCATCCCCAGCTCCCCTGTGCCGGTGCTGATGTGCAGCCCTGTGTGCTGGTGTTTGCGGCAGCTCTCTGGGCCCCTGGACCATGCTGTGTGCCTCACTGCAGCTCTCACAAGAGCTTCCCTTCCCAGATGAGCAATCCAGACAAAGGATGGTTTTAATGTGGCCCCAGAAGAGGCACGTCTGCACCTCTTGCTGTGATCCTGTTTCCTTCTGGGGAAAGGTTTTCAGGAAGGTCTTACTGATTTCTCTGAGATTTAAGGGTGAAAACTGTAACACAATCTTACTGCTGCCTAGCTGCACTCTTTCTTCATTCCCCAGATCCTCCCAGCTGGGATTTCTCCACTTTTGCTCTGTCTTCAGTGGGTTTCAGCTATGGCACAGCAAAAGCAGCGTCAGGTCTTTGTTGTTCCTGAGAATTCGTCCTATGGCCATGGTTTGCCTGGGGTTAAAAATAGCTGCTGGGCCCTGGGCTTTGCTTTGCAGCACATAACAAAGCAGAGTTGCTGGGAGACACGAATTGGTGATGCAATCCCAATTTCGGAGAACTTGACTTTGGGCCACGTGACGCCACCCCAGAAGTCAGTAAAAACGCTGGACGGGAAATCCCCATACGTTCCCAAGTCCCCATAATGTTCCCGTAGCGCCGGCCTGGAGGGATGCTGCTGGTCTGCCTGTCTGTGGCCGGGGAAGGGTACCGCAGCGTGGCCAGGTGCCCGTGTGCTTCTCGGGTCAGCTCTGCCTGCCCAGAGCCACCCAAACCCCCGGGGTGACCCGGCTGATCAGCACCAGGCCAACTCAAACAAGCCTAAGACAATTTGGATGGGGCTTTCTTGGCTATCTGATGGTCTGCACTTGAAGCATCTTTACTGATTATCTGAATCAACAAGGTCTTCTGATTGTGTCTTGACACATTTACCTCTTCTCTACTAAAGAGGCCCTGAAGCTCCCCTTTACTCTCTTAGTTAAAGAGAAATAGGCTAATGGGCTCTCATGTCTGTCCCAGCCTGTCAAAGCTCTTCCCTTTCCTGAGAAAACAGTAGAGAAGTTTCTGCTAATGTTCTCCATCTTCCTAATGCACAAATTGCTGCAGGATATTACTTAGCATTAGCACCTCATTCACAGATATGAGCACTAAGTAAGAAATATTCATCAGTCACAAGAGCCAGTTCTGCTGCTCAGAGTATTAGAGTGAGTCAAAGATGACCTGGCTCTTCTGACACATAACACATATAATAATAGTAAAAAAAGCACGGTTCCTTGTTAAGCATTACATTATCTTCCAGCAAAGTGCTCTGCAGTCTGCAGGCAGCAGCTCTCTTATGCTTTATATGAAGGCAAAGCAACACAAGGGAAGAAACCAGCTTGCTCCAGAACAGCTCTCACTGGTCCCCATGCTCTGCTGCTTGTAGGGCAATTTGTAGTGGCCAGAGCCTGTTCATATGGAAGGACAGGGCTGGATGCGGAGAGCTTCTCCTTGTCTTCATGTTATTGGGATCTTGAGGAAACAAGGAAGATCTTCCAAAGCCAGGAGCCACACCAGGCGTGGACGAGGGCTGGGATACAGCTTGGGCAGAGATGCCGTGTGCAGGAAGGATGGCAAATGCTGCCCAGCAATGGGGAGATGAGCGGGGTCTCCATCCGTCCCCACTCACCTTCCAGCCAACACCACAGACAGTGAGACCTCACACTGCTTGGAGAAGAAACTGGACCTAGGAAGGGGTCAGAAACATCAGGAAGGTGCCAGCAGGGAGGCCAGACCAAAGGAGGGTCCACAGGTGCTCAGCATGGAAAACCAGCTCTGCTGTGCTGGGGGATCCAGGGCTCACTCAGCCCTTGCTGAGTTCACTCTGCTAAAAAATGAGGGTCTTGCTATTTCCACTGAAATTAATCCTTATGGGAATCTGGTCTCTGATGCGATGCTCTGCAGGAGATTTCTTTTTCCCATCACTCTGCTTATTTCAGCTCGAAAAATAAACAGAGGTGAAAAAGCAATAGGCAGTAAAAATATCTAGGAGCTGCTCGAAGAGTTAATTGTTTGCCATCTGTCCGTGGGGAATGCGCCACGATGGGTAATGCAGAATGCTGACTCAGCTGCCATACTTCAGCGATGAGAGCGGAGGGAAAGACTAAACAGTGCTGCCTCGTATTTTGGCTTGGAATTACATTAGAAATAACAAACATCTGAGCTCTGACTCTCAACTGACAATATCTCTAAATGGAAGGGAATGTATGGGATGGGAACCAGCAGCGAATGGCCAAAAGGAGTAAGCAGCTACTGCTGCGAGCGGAGAGTGTGCGTAGGGACAGCACGGCTGGAGAGGGCAGGGGGCTGCCGGGGGGCTGGGGGTGTCTCAGCTTATGGGATTGGGACCAAAGAAGCCTGCTGGAACATGTGTCCCCCTAAGGATGATGGGGATTGCGAGGTGGAGAGGAAAAGGAGGAGGACTGTTGTGTTGCTTCACTGCTCCATATCTGGAGCATATCTGAATTTTGGGCTCAAGCTTGAATTAGGGCCCAAAAAGTGCTTCGTGTCCAAAGTGTTTGGCCTGAGGCTCCTGCTTGTGCTGGTCCGCTGCCTGCAGCAGGAGAGGGCTGGTGTCTTGGGGATTTTGGACAAGCCCTCGTGAAGCCCATGGATGCGACAGTCTCCTGCGTTTGCATTGCAGCTCCAGGGTTGGCCTTGGGCTCCTTTGCTTTGGTGTTGCTTTTCTTGCCACAGTACCTTTGCTGCTTTGGTGCTGAGTCCATCTCTCCCCCACCCTTGCCAACCCAACACAGATCCCCTTGGTGATGAAGTCTGCATTTGAGAGATTTTTTTGAACTCTTCATCTTGGGAACAGCAGAGTAGAGATGAGTGAAGAGCAGGTTTCCTCATTCAGTGGCTGAACTAAAAATATTCGGGGAAAAATTCATTTAGGGTTGAGCTAAGGTCTAAAATACTTGGTGTGTTTTGGGCTTTTCAGACAAAATGGAGAAGAACAGTTCATTTCACTGTAATTCACAGCAGCTCCTGGCTCCCCAAAGGAAATGTCTTGTTCCACTTGGAGGGTGATAGTGTCCTTTTTTCTCCCTCTTTCTGTTAAATGGACACATCTTTTCTAATTGAGAAGGATAATTTCAGTATAAATATGTTTCAATGCCATGTTTGACCATTTCCAAAATAGGAGGTTTATTTTAATATGACTGGGGCTGAACCTTCCATCACGAGTTGGGAGAAGGTCACCCTTGCTCTTGGATGGTGCTGCCTGCGTGGTCTTGCAAGACACAGGGGTCCTCCCATCGCAAATGCCACGTGCAAGGGATGCAGTGCTAGAAATATCACCTTTTTTTGTCCCTATAGCTTCAGCAACCCGTGTGTGCTGGTTGAGACAGCTCCATTCTGCCCTGGTCGCAAAAAGCCTCGTGTCTCAGCTAGGGCAAGCTGGAGGTGTGTGATAGATGGACTGATGCTTGGGGACTAAACATAAAAGGTGCCACTTTTCCAGTTGCTTTCCCCATGCTCTTTTCATGGTTCCAATTTGCTTTTTTTCCCATCTTGGTCATAATTTTGCCATTTCTGTAGGGCTAGAGACTTAAATGTTTTGCTTTAAGACTCTAGAAAAGAGACATCTTTTGCTTGGAGAGGTTGATGAAGATATGTGGCTCAGGTAGCATTCACGGGACAGCATTTTTGCATGCTGCTAATGCCTCCTGCTCCCCAGCTTTTCCATGCCACGCTGGGGCTGCCCTTTGGGAAGCGCAAGGTGCTTGGGACAGTCCCAGCCTCTGGAAATCGGTGGCATTGGGCTGGATGACACTGAGATGGCTGGTGCTAAGCCAGGTTTCCAGTGCCTCCTTGCATGTTTCTGCCTGGTGTGTGGCCTCTTGGATGACAAGAGGATTTTGCCATTTTTGAAGGGAAGCTGGAGGCTCTGGGAGCGTCTGTGCTGGCTGGGCATGTCAGTCCAGCTTCTCTGCAGTGCTTCTGGGAGTCTGCAGGAGGCAACATGCTCCCATTGCATAAACCTGGAGTCAACTGCTATGGCTCAGTGGTGGCTCTTCTCTGGAAGGATGGAAACATGAGGAGCTTGAAATGGGAAAGGCTCCCTTTGGGTATGCCAAAGAAGCCACATGAGCCAGCTGAACACCTCCAGGAGCTGGTGGCTGCTGGCCTGCAAGGCTGGGCAACCTCGTGCCTGTCACCAGCCCCATGGCTAGCTGGTGTGGGAGAGCTGCTCTGCCTTGCAGGCCCAGGAGGAGTAGCTGCCCATGGCCACGGGAGCTGACTCAGCCTCTATGTTGCTTTTTCTTCCAGGGGTTGTTCCTCTGAAAGCTATTTGTGGCTCTTCTTCTCCATCTCCCTCTCTTCTGGAGGGTTCATCCTTCATCCCCTGCAGACCATCCCTGGTCCTGCTTTGAACCTGCCAGATCAGAGAGGCACCATGGGGAACCCCCAGAGGTTTGATGTGTGAGACCAGAGAAGGCAGTGCTGGATGTCGCCTCCATGTGAGATCTGATTTCCTAGGGAGGGAGGAAGAGAAAAGCTCTGCAGGTGTTTGTTGGCTTCAGGATGGTTAAAACACAGATCCACATGCTTGGTGTGGTCAGGGTGGGCACATCTGGGTCCTGGCGGTTTGCTGGGCAGTGTGACCTGCAACTCCAACAGTAATAAATGCAGAGGCAGAGCAGGCTCACCTCCATCTCCTCCTCCTTCCTGACTGTAATTTCCTGCAGTGAAGCAAACTATTGCTTCAATGGAAATAAATGCATAGCAGGCGCATCTCTAATCTGAAACCCGATTTATCCTTGGAAGCACTGAGAATGGGTCCTTGGGACATCTGTCTTGTCATGGGGATGCATGAATAGATCCATTCAGATGCAAACACAGGCCAGGTATTGCCTCCTAAATATGGTTCCATTCACCAAGAGATGGATTCCTAATGAAATGAGCTCGATGAGGCAGGCAGTAGAGCGCACTGGAGATAATAGCCTGAGTGAAAGAACTAGCCGTGTATAGGAATTTTAATTAAACCTGACAAAGCCTGAGAGGAAAAGGGGAGAGATTGAGGCCAGCTGGCATAAAGATGCTGAACAAGTTGAGTTTGGTGAATACGGTTGACCTGCTGCAGTTTAGGAGGACTTGCATGTCTCTGGATGCATGGGCCAGGGCCAGGGGCACGGGTCCTTCCACCGTGCCGGGTCAAGAGAGATGCCAAAGTGAGCTGTAATCATACTGTGCCTTGTACAAATTCATTAGACCTTCCTTGGAAGTAAATTAGCACCGGGAAGCTCTGCCCTGTTTCTGGCAGCACCGGGAAGATGGGGTGTGAAGGGAAAGGCTGGCGGGAGCTGCTGACCATGCTGCTGAGGATTTTGTGCCACCTCCTCGTGGTGCAGAGGGGGTTGATCCACCCGCTGCAGCCTCCAGTTGATACTGTGCTGCCAGGCGCATTTTGGGACCCTCTGCCCTTTGCTGTGTCCTCAGCTCATGCTCCTGGGGGAAAGCAGGGCCGTACAGGACCTGGGAGCAGCCCTGGCACCCGGAGCCTTATCACTGCACAGGGCTTCAGTAAGATTGGCCTTAAACCAAGAAGAGCTGCTATCTTTGCACCAAACTTCCAAGGGACATGCAGACCTTTACGAGCTGGAGCTGAGGCCAGCTCCACTGTCAGCGCGGGCAGCTAACCCGGGCCAGGAGCGGTGCCGGGCGGGCGACACAGGCTCAGCAGCTGGCTGCAACGTCAGCAAGCTGGGAATAAACCAGGAAAGGGCTGTCAGAGCTCCCGGCCCATGCACAGCGCCTGGCTGCCTTTGCTGAGCTCTCTGGGGCATTTGACACATGAGCCGAGCCAGCTTTAACTCCCCTTTGGGCTGTTAGTGCAAACCGGCAAGGCATTGGTGATACGTTTTAGTTTAGCTAAAAAAGCCTTCAGAGCAATGCTGAATAAGTATTAAAAGGCCATTTAATATATTTTTTTTTTCTTTTGCAAACACAAGGAAAATTCAAACCAGCTGGCAGTGGCCGGTGGTTTAGAGCCATTTGCAGCAGCCCCTGGGATTTCCCTTGCGTGCTCTGTCTGCCTGGGGTGAGAGGCTGGGATAAACCAGGTAAATTGGGCTGTGTCCTGGTGCTGTTGCAGGTGGGGGTGGCTGGTGGGAGGCTCTGCTTTCCCTTGCCCTGCAATGAAGCCCTCTGCCATGTGCAGCAAGCATCGTGCTAGGTGTTTCACCTGCCTGGGGTAAAGATGGATCCCTACCCAAACCAGGGAGCCAGGGGAATAGAGCTGAAGAAAGCAGGAGAGATGCTGGAAAGATGGATTTTACGGTGTGGATCCTGCTAGCAGCCAGATACATCCCCAGGCATCGCTCACCTCGCCTGGATGCCCAGCATCTTTGGCTCTGCCATTCCCCCACCCCGGCGGACCCAAACCCTCCATCTCTCTCCCTTGCCCTGAGGAAACCCACTTTGATGTCCTGGCCTGGGGACCTGCTGTTATTTCCCAGCCCCATATGTGTGACTTTGGGGCTCCTTTCTTGGCTGTTTAACCCAGCTGGGAGGATACTTCAGGCATTGCTCCCACATCTGCCCTGGCCGACAGAGCCGGGAGCTCAGCCTGCCCCAGCCCTGCCTGGCCATGGATCTGGCCACCTGGTACTTAACCTGGTTTCTTCGCACCTCTCGATGCTTCCTGTCCAGCAACTCATGGTGAGACATGTCTCACTAGTCCTGAAATGCATTTCTTTCCTAAGTGCAAATTCCATCCAGAGTAATTGCTTTTTTATTGCAGCTATTGTATTACGCAAAATAATAAAACTCCATTAATTAGGCACAAAGTGAGAGCAGTGGAGGCTGGAAAGAGGATGCGCATTGAACAACTGCAATATCCCACGTAGGATGCCACGTTTCGCTGCCACTAGCACTGCCCGCAGGAGGAGTCAAGGCTCAGCTTTCTGCAAACCACCCGTGGGACTCTCCTGGTGTCCTCCAGCCCTCCCCGTGCCTCTGCCTGGCGTTGAGCTGCACGCGCGGACGAGGGCACGTCGCCGGCGCGTGTGCCAGAGCCCATCTTCACATGCCTGGAGCACTCTTGAAATAATTGTGCCTAAACATTTTGACTTAAGTCCTTTGCTCTCCCCTCCCTGCTAGCATCCCAGCTCTGCGGTATCCCTTGGAAAATGCTGGCTGTCGCTGTGGGACAGGCTCTCCTGCCTGCTCCGCCAGGCGCCGGTTGGTTCAAATTAACTTTGCAAGCAATGCTCTGTCTCATTTTCTTCTGACTCCAACAACCTCCAGGCTGCTCAGCGCCTGTGTGGCCTGTCCCCCTCTGCGCCTTTGGGACAGATATAATGAAAATCATTCTGGGTTAAAAATCACAGCCTGGGAGACCGGGTTTCTCCTCTTCTCACCAGTAACCTGGCTGGAGAGCCCAGGCGGCTGAGCGGAGGAAACTGGTTTTGGGGACCGGGTGGGGATGGGGACTAGGGCTGGGTGCAGGGCTTTGGGAAGTGTTGTGGCTGGGAAAGGGAGATCCTTTGCAAAGCCATGCAAGGCCTGAGCTTTTCTTTTCTGCAAACCATGAGCGTGGGCTAGATACGCCAGCTGGAGAGGCCAGGGTGCAAGTAAAGGCTTGAAATCCACTTTGCACCAGAGCAGGCTGCAACCACCTTCAGAAATTACCTAGCAAACTCTCTTCTTGGGACAAACCGTGGCACAGGGCACAGGCTGGGGGGGTCCCAACACATCTCAGGTACTTGCAGGGATTTTAGGGGGAGCTGGGACATTCCTGGGAAGCCTTGATCAATGAGTGCCACTCACGCTGCCCATCGGTCCTGCAACACGTGGGTACCAGCCTGCTAATTACCCACCCCTGCATCCACACATCCCCATCCCTAGCTTGCCCAAACGTGACTGTGAAAGCAGGTTTGCTAAGGAGGGGATTTATTAGCTGGAAAACCAGCAAAAATCCTCAGTCTGCAGGGGTTAGTTGGCTCTTGGGATGGCAGTGGAGGCTCCTGCGGTCCATTTGGGCAGCTCTGTCAGGAGCATCCCTGTCTCTGTGACTCTGCAGGCACGGGTGGACACAGGACTGTAATTACATTTCACATTGTTTTGCACACACTGTGAAATTAATGCTCCTGAAAATGAGGGCTAGTTGCGCTGGAGAAGAGCTGAATCTCAGCCTGGCTGAGCCTGGCCTCCTTTCCTTGGTTTGGTGGAAGCAGCAAGGTGGGGTTAGCAGAGCTGAAATGCTCCATGCTCCAGTTTAGCCAGGACCAACGGAACGGGCTGTGCCGGCTCCGAGCTATGTGCCTGGCCTCCAGTCAATCCCATCGGTGCACAGGCTCACGCGTGGCCTCGGCCAGCTCTGCCACAGGACACGTCCCGCTGCCCCGCAGGGCTCTACAGCCTCCCAGCACAGTCTCCCTGCGGCTTTAGGAGGAGAAGAGCATCGGTTGGGAGCACAGCAGTTCTCTTGGCTAATGCAGAGAGTGGAGATATCAAAAAGCTAGAGCTGATCCGCTAAGTGCTTTGGCAGTGCCCAGCATATCTGCTGTACTTAATCCCCTACGGGCATCTGGCTGTCTTTCCCAAGGGAGTGGGTGCAACTCCGCTTCAAGCAGAGCAAGGAAAGCAGGAGAGGGGAAAGGATGCTGCTCTCTCCAAAGCTGGCTCAGGAGCTGGCCAGGAAGATTTCTTTCTGAAATGTTGGCACAAGTTGCAGGGGAAATCGCTCAGAGAGGAGAGGCTGGCTTATTTCTAGATTTCTCCTGGGTTTAGGTAACTCACGTTTATTGGCGGCCACTCAGGAGAGTGTATTCATAACAACTGCACTCTGCAAGGAGCGGAGCGTGGAGAATTAACCGGTGTGTGTCTTCTGTGACGGCTCTCAAGGGGAAGAAATCCACTGTCAAGCACAGCCCAAAGCCCAGAGGAGCAAAGTGATTTCACTCCTGCATTTTCATCACCTTTCTGTCAGTGACGGACTGGAAGCACCCATGAGGAACTTGTCAGTGATGAGCTTCAGGAACAATTATTTCTGCATGCTTTTCTTTCCAAAAAAAAAAAAGCTTCTCTTTGAATTTGCTGGGTCAGCGCTTTGGCTGCTGTTGGTTATTTCAATTTATGCTTTTCTCCTCGTTAAATCCTGCCCTCTGCGGAAATGTGTGAGCTCAGGAACTTTGGCACACTCGGTCCCTGCCAGGGTCCTGCCACCAAGTCTTCTTGTGATTGATTACTGCGCGAAAGGGTCTGCAGATGCTGTGGTTACATGTAACAACAGGGAGCTGGTTTCTGTGGTCCAGGAAGATACTATCTGCCTGGGATTTGCCTTGGATAAAGCCCCCCCAAGGCCTCCCCTTCAAGTTGCACAACCAGCTGAGGCCACCCCAGATTTGGCTGTTTCTTTGCATAAGCACTAAATGGAACCAAACATACTAGCAAGCCCCTTTGGACATGCCGCTCGGCAAGAAACTGGGCAGGAAAGCCAAAATGCACATTGGCTGCCTGAATGCAGGGAGATGGGCTTTGGTCAGACCTCTCCTGGCTTAAGAGTGTCTGAATTGATTGAACTATTGAAAAAACTGAGGTGCAGAGATGATGATCTCTGGACCCTCGACAAGGGGAGCTCTGGAAGCTGCATGGTTAAAGCCTGAGTGTTTCCCCCACCAGACCCTGCAATGGTCTCTTGCTGGGCTGAACTGGGCGGACTTTGCCATTTGCCCTCGCTCTAGGCAAGGCAGAGCTGCTGCCTCCTGACCTCTGCGGGACTGTGTCCATCAGCATCTGCCTTTTCCATTTTTGTCTTTTTTTTCTTTGTGGGTTGTGGTCAAGATACAGATTTCCAGTCTGGGGCCTCTTATTTATATACAGATTGTTGGGGTGGGAGCTTCCCGGAAGGATGGAGCCCACCTCCCCCCTCCTAAACACACAAATACATGAAAAAACTGTTGCTGCTTTGGAGTGTGAAGCAACCCTGCTCAAATGTGTTGTGAAATCAGGTAGATCAAGTCTTGCCTGCTGTAAACAGCTGGTGTCTGCTGCAAGATACTTTCTTTTTCAATTTGCGGTACCTGGACAAAGCAGTCTGCCGGGATTTGGTGAGATAGGATGCCCATCCATCAGCTGCTGTCGCCCTCCGCGGCGTCTTGCTTTATCCCAGGGAATCAATCCTGCCTAATGTATAAATATTAGATCTGGAGTCTCAGCTGTAGAGGAGAACACGGAGCTGTCAGATAAGCTGCAATTAGTGCATTTATCTACTTTATTTTCCTGTCGCTTCCCAAACTCTTTTTGCCTGCCTGCTCTTAATACGCATTATTAAACCTGCACTAAATGTTGATTAAAGAAGCAGAAATCCCAAGTGTTTGTTATCTTACACTGCTGTGACATGCAGTCTTCAACTGCCTTTTGTAAATTTTAGTTTTTAGGGTTTCCCCCTGCCTTCTAAGTACATTCATGCCAGAGAAATGGCTTTTTAACAGGGGATTAGTGGGTCGACCTTCTGATTTGCTTTCTGATTTGCTTGGCTTCACCGGAGCGGTGACAGGTTTTGTCTTTGCAGTCAGCTCTGCTGTCTTGGAGAAGCATTTACCCCCCTTCGCCAAGTGCTCCAGAACCTCTTTAAGGAAAATGCTGCAAAAGAGATAGATATATTCTTATTAGTCTTGCAAGAGAAACCACAGCAATCAATCCCAGTGCTAGACTAACTCCTTCCCTTTGTAGTTCAGATGTTTAGAAGTAATTTGGGGAGTAATCACTGCGAATGGCAGTGTGGAAGTAAATGCCTGCAATAAAACATTGCGGGGGTGACTGTTATCCTAATGATATTTCCAACAAACATTACTGAAATATGTTTTCTTCTCTAAAAACGGCAACAGAATTTTAATGTTCTTAGTGCTAACATGGAAATAGAGTAAAAATTAGCTGGGTTGGTTCTGAGATGATGATTTTTTATTATTGCAAGGGTGAGGTGGGTTCCTCCCTTCCTACTGCTCTGCCTATCCAGGAGTACGGCATTATTGTCTCCTTCATGATCTGCTCGTGGTTTATTTCATGTTACAAAGCCCCTTTCCATTAAACCAATATAAATAATTGCTATATTCTTTCACAGAGTAAACACATACTTTGCAAGCTGGCAATAGCATTAAAGGAAAAAGCTGCTGGCCTGATCCCAATGGCCTTTTCTCCTTTTTTCCAGATGGGTTCATCTCTTACTCTTTGTGAATAATTTATCCAGGCATGCCTGGAAATGTTCTCTAAAGAAATTACGACTGTCTTAAAACATCTATGCCAGTGCTGCCTGTTGGTGCTGGAGAACCTTCCTTTTCCCCTTCTACCTAAGTGGTTTTCTCTCCATGTGTGAGCAAGCCCGTGGTGCTGGGATGAGCTGGGATTTTGGGAGAGGAGCCTGGGAGGGTCGGGAGCTCAAGGTGGGCAGTGATGGCATGGGCAAGGCACGTGGTCCATCCAGCCATCATCTAACTGCGATGTGGGAGGGTCGCTGAGTTGTGCAGGGATCCAGTTCGGTGTTGGGCAAATCCTCCAGCGCCTGCTAAATGCCACGGTGCACGTGTGTCTGGGTTGATATCTCTATCTAGGCCACTTTGTAGAGATTTCCAAGGGAAACCTTTCCTGTAGGCAAACATTTCCAGGGTAATTCAGTTGTATTTGTAAAATTTGCCCTGTGAAACCAGTGTAACTTCAGCCTCCACATCTCTTGATTGAAGTAAAACTGCTTGTATATAGAGTATATAGAGCATCAGAGCCCAGTGTGCAGGGCTGGAGGTGGGTCTGCCCCTGCCTTCTTTTGATGGATGGGTGCATTTTAGGTGCTGCTGTTTGCAGATGGAGCCTATGGTGGCCAAGTCTTGCCAGCCAGTTTCTTCCTGTTATTCAGCATTTGCAAACCAAAGTGGAATGGATGGAGAAGTGGTGCCAACCGTTGCTCTTGTGATCCTGTGTCTCCATCTGGCCAAACCTGCCGAGAGGGATTGGAGACCAGAAGGAAAAACTCACCATGCTCATAATCAAAGCCTCCGAAATCCCAGGACATCGTGAGCTACGGGGAACACAAGGGAGGAAAATTTGGGGGAGGAAAATTTGGGGGAGGCTTCAGACGTTTGCTGTGCCTGGTGCTCCTGCTAGGAGCGCAGCCAAGCTTCATCCTCCATCAGAGGCACAGCAAAGCCCGACAAAGCTACACGGCGAACACCTACCAGTTAAATGCTGTGTAAAATGAAAGACGGGGTGTTGTTCAGCCCTCGTCAGTCCCTACAGAAGGGTGGGCTGCTGTCATTAGCGTGTTAGCAGGACTCTGCTGCTCCCTCAGAGGGGGAGCTGGCTCTTTGCTTGGTGGCTCATAGCAGCTACCGGTGTTTGGGGCTGCTCTTTTCATTGCATGCCTCTGTCGGATGCAAAGCTATTAAGGCAGGTGATTAAATGCGATGCCTCTTTATTGATCCTCCACTGCTTCCCAGAGCTAGGGCTGACGTTATCCTCTTCGGATATTCATAGCGCTGCTGCTGAGAGCCGGCTTGGAAATCCTTCCGGACAAAGGTGTCAGCAGCCGTCTGCTGCCTTCCGCAGCCCTTTCGGCTGCCAGGCTCCTGTGCTGAGCTCTTTGGCACAGAGGGGCCATGGGCTTTTGCTCGTCAGCCCGTGGACAGTCACGGTTTGACTCCGGGCCGGTGGTGATGGTACATAGCGAGGAGGACATGTCCCGGTGAATCAGCCCCCTCCGCATGCGGCTCAGGCTCCCTCCGGCTCTGCGCATGGGATGCTGACGTCTTCCCGGCAGCGGTGCTGGATGTCAGACAGGCTGGGCTCCCCAGGCTGTACCTCTGGGGATAATTTCTCACTTCCCCCTGGCTGCGAATGCCACTTCCCAATGGGTCATAAAATTTTGCCTTTTCTCTCTGATTTGCCTAATATTCAATGGAAGCATCCCGCCATGAAGTGATGCCGAGGGAGCCCGAATGAGACCCCCCGCTCCTATTTGGCATGGGGTAGCTGAGGACAGCAGGGGAGGCCTAAGAGCTGGCAGGTTATTCTCCAAATGCACCAGGAAAACAACAAAAAAAACATTTTTAAAGCATTTTTTACTAGGTGTTTGGTTTGCAGCCAACAGCCTAATGCATCACTGGGTTTAGTTCTGTCTATTCTGCAGTGCAGTTGCCCAAGAAATCAATGGCCTGACATACTTTCCTTTGCTAGAAAATACACTTTTTGCTTGAGTGGGTGTGAAAACTGAGAGCTCGCCAAAACCCACGCGGTGCCGAGGGAAGGCTCTCCTGCTGAGTCCGGCATCAAAAGAAGTCACAGGACAAAGACTTTGCTCTGCTACTTCTGTTCCACTTGCCTGGGCCACAGGGCTTTGAATACCTACCAGAGGGCAATTTAACAGAGGGAAATGTCTTCTATTCTCTGGCTAAAAATAACCTTTTGCTACTGCATGGCCACCTGAATTTGCGGTCCAAGCTGATTTTCTGGCTTTCTCCATCCATCGCAATCATTCATAAAGCATCAGAAAAACTCTGCTGCAACATCTGGGCAGTGCATTAATTTCTGCGTGGATGACACGGCTTTGTAAGGGTGTATTTTGTCTGTCCGTGCAACGAGGAACATCTCTGCTTCTTTACGGACTCCTCTGGGAAAGAGGTGTCTGATCCTTCCTGCTTCCTCGGTGAATCCCAGCCTTGCTGGGAAAGCCGAAACATCAATATAACTCCTGACCTCACAGCGGTATCCCTCGGTCGGCCAATTGTTTAATACTTGGAGAACAGCCACTGTAAAAAATAACAGAACAAAAGTCACAAAAACAACCTCCGAATTACCCTCTTCCCTGCCCGTGTTTTGACACGTGGTGGTGATTTCCAGCAGTGCCCAAGCAGACCCACTGGAAGCAATAACTGCTGGCGCCCCGAGGGCTGCCTGCGGCCATGAGGATGCGGTGATGGTCTCTCCCCAAACAAGGGTGACTTTTTGAAGCTTTTCTCTAGTGTGAAATGCCTCCGCGTGATTGTCTACTGCGAGCATGGATTTTGGGAAATGGTGACTTTCCTGCAGGGGAGAAACCCCCCGGATTTGGGTCTGGGAGTTGCTCTGCTGTTGTCAGCCCTCTGCCATCTCAGAGGAGCCATAACCTCAGCTTGCAGGATCACTCCTGCTGCTGGCATCGCCCGTCCCCCCAGGCTCCCTTCTGCAAGGTCTTCTGACTCAGAGCCCATCTCCTTCTGACAAGTTTATTGGTTTTTCCAGAGCCTCTCCAGTGCTACCGAGGCAATGGCTTTCATTTCCCTAAAAGCAGCCGTGGGAGGGAGAAGCAAGGACTAGTTAATGCCTGCAGGAGTGAGTGAGCTATGTGGCCGGGCTGGCTCCAGCATGGGGCTCATGTGGGACCACCAGCCTCCTGCATCCCACATCCCCGGTCCTGCTGCAGCATGGAAAAGCATGGTTATGCCCTGCCGCTATTCCCAGAAGAGCTCGCTTGTATTTCCAGCTCTGCTGGGGAGAGGCTGGGTAACTGGGGAATGAGTTGGGTGCTTTGGTGGTGGTTTTGTTCACAGCGGAGCCGGTGCGAGCCCCTCGCTCCCCGCTGACTGCTTGGGGTCTGCCCGGAGCTGGAGCATGAGGAGTGTTTGCAGCACCTGGGGCGAGGGGGATAGGAAAGCCCCAGAGGGTTTTTTCACTTCTGTGGCAAGTCTTATTGGTGTCCTGGGCACAGGGAGCTGTCAGCCCATCTGAGGGACATGCAGGCTCCCAGATGCTTGTTTTCTGGATGGATTGATGGCTCCCAGCTCCAGACCCCCCAGGAGCAGGAGAGGTGAGTGCCCTGGGCATCTTGCCACCTCCGCTGTGCTCAATGGCAGCTGCTTCTGGCCTGGAAAAAGCACACACACTCCACCTTAAGATTCACTCTGCTGTCTCTAAGTGGTACTTGACATCATATCTCGTGCCCAGCCACGAGCTTGTTTTTCTCCTGCAGCTCTGGCCGGCTGCTGGGTAGAGCTGGTGTGCTCACCCCCTCCCCGGCACCCCGACCTTCTCGTGGCAGCACACCTCGGGGACCCACCTCTCACCTTCTGGGAGGATGCCGAGGTTGTTAATCCACTTTATGGATTAAAAGACTGAAAATGTTTGGAACTTGAGAAAATGAGGCCCAAACCTCTGCTCCTGCTGCCCCAGCACTCAGCACCGTGCCTTCAAAGTCACTGTCAATTTACAATATCAGGCCAAAAATGTGGCATTCTTAGAGCAAAAAAAAAGAGTGCGTCTGGGAAAAGGAAAAAAAAAAAGGTGTTTGCTCCTTTGCCACATTATAGTTGGAGTGTGATGGGGAAGAGTGAAGTGGTGCAATGAGCAGAGTGCTCGTAAATGAGTGCTGCATCCGTGGAAGGGGAGGCTGATGACAGTAGCGCTGGCAGGACCGTCATCTTTGGGACCGGGGTAACAGATCATCTGCTTCAACAGCAGGGTAGAGGGAGACAGCAGGACTCCGGGGAGGAGCAAAACCAAATAAAACCCCAGAAGAAAGGAAAGTCAGTAGCCAAAAACTGGAGCCACCTCTTTCTTCAGTGCCCAAAGCCCCTGAAGCAAACCTTTAATCATCCTAGAAGGGAAGCGCTCGCTCGTGTGGTGGCAGGAGGACCGTGGCTTCCTCGCTCGCGGCCAGGGTTTACAGAGCGATTAAGGTCTCAGCTGGCAAAGAAATCCGCTCAGCAGATTGCAGGGGAAAAGAGTGGGGAGAGACACTTAAGAGCTGCTGTGTGAAACCTGTGAGCTCCGTGTCGTGCTGGACGACCGTGCACGGGAGACAACAGCTCTCAATTTGAGCTGAATATTTTCCAAGTATCCAGAGGTTTTGGGGAGTCATTTTTCTTTACTGGGAAGACTCCGGTTGCCCGGGCAATCCTGCAGTCCCAGCCTGCTCGCTGCAGGTGCCTTCTTTCCAGGGTCTGGGAAGATGCTTTCAGAAATTCAACTGCAGCAGAGGGCTTGCTCAGGTGTGCTCCAAGTAATTTCCACTCCCGGAGCCCCCTGGGGTTTTTGGAGGATGCTTAACCCTTTCAGGGGAAAAAGTCGCTCCCAGTGCTGTAGAAATAGTGTGAGGTTGGGCTCAGCTGCTCGCCTGGAACAGTAAAGTCCAAGGGAGCTGCTGTTTGAGCCGGCTCACTGTCCCCAAAGGATCCCAGCTCCATTCTCCTGCAGGGTGGCAGGTAGAGAGGCCGGGTGAGAGCCGACCCCAAATCTCTGCCCCAAAGTGTACAACCGCTGAGCTACAGCCTGGCTTGCTCTGTGCAAGACACATTGGGAAAACATCCAGGGCACAGTGTGCAGGGGGACAGTTTGAGGAGCAGCTTTGAACCTTAGCACAGGCATTTACTGTTCTGCAGAGCTGCTATATTTTCCTTTCCTGTGCAAATAAGTGGAGAATCAAACGGTTTGCATTCAGCTCTTGGCTGCAGAGATAGCCAGCTGCTGAATGCAAAACATTGCTCAGCCCAGCTTCCCTCTAATCGGTCCAGGTGGCTGTGACCTGGAGAAGTTGAAGTCCTGCTCTTGTCCTCCCCTGAGACATGCTGGATGTGTAGTAGCTGAGCTAATGCAAAATGGTGTTTTTGCTTTGCCCTTTGCCTGCCTCCCGTTGCCCTTGTCACTCCGGTTCCATCCTGCCCCCGGTGCTGGTCCTGCTCCATCACTCAGCTTCTCCTGCCCTGCAAGCAGGGGAGGCTGCGGACCTGGTCGTGGTCTGAAGAAGATAACGATGGAGGAAATGCCTGCTTTGAACAGCTCTGCCAGAGGGGTGAGTGGTTCAGTGAATTCAGCTCATTACAGCCTGTTCTCACAAATTTCTGCTGCCCTCTTATCAGACCATCAGCCTAAACAGATCAGCCTTCAGCTACCATCAGACACCGCCTTGTACCTCTGCAGTCGAAGGCTTGGGTAGCTGCAGCCTGACTCACACTGTGTGGGAGAAAGTAATTATTTCAGCCACAGCAAATTGGACCAGTAATAACCTTCCTCTCCATAACAGCAATGATGCTCCTTTAAAAATATATTTTAATTGATTTTGGATAACGAGTTGGGCCTATCAGGGAGCGGGCAGTAGAGGGACAAGGGACGGGTGGACGGGAATAGTGGAGCGGAAAGGAGAGGTGGCCGTTGTGTCCCTCGGAGAGGGTGCAGCAGGGCTGATCCTGCAGGCAGGGTGCAGGCAGGGTGCAGGCAGGGTGCAGGCAGGGCACGGGCAGCCGCTCTCTGGGACGCGAGCAGAGGGAGAGCAACACCGCTAGCAGACTGGGCTCACCGTAGGTCTCACCAGGGGCTATTTCTCTTTCCCGGAACGTGAGCAAGGGTTGTATCCACACAGGGTCTTTGTGAGCATTGCATGTGCACGTAAGGACTTTCCTTCCTCCTCCTCTTCCTCCTCCTCCTCCCTCTGCCAGCCATTTCGGCAGCTTGCTCTCGGTTCCCTGCCCGCACCCTGGCGTGAGGTGGAGCCGTTTTGCCATCTTCAAGAAGGAGCAATTGCCCTTTCCCCAGAAGTGTTTTGCTGTGAGCCAGTGAAGAAAGTTTGATGGAAAGCAAGCTGGATCCGAAACTACGGTGACCTCCTCTGTGAGGCTTTGTTAGTCCTCGGAGCTTGCAGAAGAGATGTACGGGGATTTTAACGTGAGATTGCTGTGTGCCACTGCAGCATTTCAAGTGCCTCTGCTCGCAGCATTGGGGAGATGTTTCTGTTCCTGTCTCTTGCTGGGAAGAAAATGCAACAATGCTCTCTAGAGGCAGAAGAAGTCAAGAAGAGGTTCGCTTTCCCCGGCTCTGCCTTTTACCATGACCTTACTGCTCTTCGCAGCTGTTTATTTCCCACAGAAGCAGCAATTTCTGGGCATTTTGGCCTCGAGTTGTAGCTTGGGTGGTTTGCTTCTCCCTCCCACCCCACAGGACAACCTGATATAATTATTGCAGATGCTTGGAGGAGGGCTGGGAGCAGTGGGGAGTATTTTGGGTCAGGATGGGGAGTATTTTGGGTCGGGATGGAGCTCTGGGGTGAGATGGCTGAGCGGGGTGATGGAGGAAGGGGAAAGGGCTGGTGGAGATGTGCTGCAGCATGGTCCAGCATCGCTCTGGGGCAGGGAAAGTCTTTGGGGCTCATGATGGGATCTTGGGAGGGGAAGGTCTTCTAAGGACTAATTAACCCCAGGCCTCAGGTGGGGACAGATGCAGCTGTGGGGCTGCACTGGGAAGGTGGAGCTGCAAGAGCCCAATGGGGCACCAGCTGCCCCTTAATAAAAGCCAGATGGGACAGAGAAGCTTGTTTGGGAGGTTGTGGATCTCTTCTGGGCAGGGCAGGCAGCAGCTTTGATATTGGCTCACCTAGGATATATTTTGGGGTGTGAAGAAGGGACTGGAGCTCTGATCACCAGAGGGGTTTTCAGGGAAGTGTGGGGCTGAGCCCAGGGAGATGTTGGAGGAGCTCCTGGGATGCTTTAGCCAAGGCTTGTGGGGCAGCTCCTGAGGTGGAGGCTGGTGGTGGGGATGTGCTGAAGCTGTGGAGATGTCCTACAGGGCTTAGAGCCTGAGTCCACAAGAATTGGCAAAAATGGGAGTGCCAGCACCTGGCTCTGCAGTTACAGATCCCGTCCTCTGCTCTTCCAGAGACCCCGGATGAGATCTGTGTCCAGCTGTGTTGGCTGCCGTACGTACAAAATGTTTGAGTCTTCTGCTTGTGATCTTCCAAGGGGGAGGGGGGCTAAAAGGTGATGCTCTGCCCTGTGCAGGAGATGATGTACAGGGCCAAGATGGGAATCCAGGTGAGATTTTTGGGATCCTAATCCATAGACTTCTTCCTCTGGGAAGTTTCTTCCTGTGGACAGTTGACCAAGCAGAACTCAACCCATGGAGTTGTAGTCAGTGGGGTCCCTTTGCTTATGCAAAAAGACCAGCTGAGTCAGCTGGACTCACTGCTGTCCTGCAGCAAGCAGGGCCTGTCCCCCACCTTGTACCTGGGGCTGGGTAGGATGAAAAGCTCAGACTACTTCAGGCCATCCAAGCAAAAAAAAAAAAAAAAAAAAAAAAAAAAAAAAAAAAATCCAAATAAAATAATTCATTTTACTGTCCTGGCCATTTTCCAGTTCACTTAATTACATTCTGCTGATCCACCCTGCAATCCCATATGTTGTTGTTTATTTTATTAGCTCATATTGCATATCTTTCAGTAACAATGGCCCTATGAATAGCCTAGCCTGCCGAATTAATTGTGCTGGTGAAAGGCTCAGGTTAATGTATAAAATGTGCTTGCATCCCCTGAATAAAGGAAACAAAGGAAATTATATTACTGAGCCGAACTGGGCAATCTCTTGTCCCCAAGTGACTGGGAAGATATGTAAAGAATTCACTAGACAAATTGTTTAAAAAGGTGCAGGAGGATACCTAGGCTGAGCGTGGTTGGCACAAAAATCTGATGTTTGCTGCCTGGAGAAGTTCACGGGGTGGCCGGTCCAGCTGGCGAGGGTGCACTGGGGACCTGGGTGAGGCTGGAGAGGAGCACGGCCACTGCGGGTGGTGGCTCTCGGTGCTGGGCAGAGCCCTGGGTTCCATCCCTGTGCTGAATCGCAGCCTGTTTGCTCGTGAGAGCATTTCTCCTGGTGCAAGGCTCCTCTGAGCAAGCTGGGTCCCAGAGCAGACCAGCCTGAGCCCTTCCATTCAAAAAATGTGGTTGAATTCAGCCCCATGAAGGTTCACAGGAGACAGCCCTGTCACTTAGTCCCCTTTGATGGGGAGAGCAGGAGCAAGGAAGCTGAGGCTGAAGTCACCGATTTGAGGTTTTGCCATCAAAAGGACTTTGGGACCTGGGTAGACATCAGGTGTCTGAAGTACTCCTGGGGTTTTTGACCCATATCGTGTGTTGAGTGTCTAGCTGAGAAGTGGGAGACCGTACGGTTGAATCTTGCACTCCTTTCTGTCTGGCATGGCGGTGAGGATAATCCCCCTGGGAAATCTTGGTGGTGTCTGTACAGCATCTGGGGCACCACAGCCCTGGTGCAGGTGGGTCTCCTTAATGAGATAACTTAATGCAAATAATTGCAGTGGCAGTGAATACCTCCTCCTGGCTGGCTGAAAGCTGGAAAAAGCAGGGCAGGCAAGAGTTTTGCAGAACTTGTCTTTTCACGCTATCTTTCCCAATCCATTTAACGCCAGCGGTAAATGTGATGACTGGGGTTGTGAGGAACTGGTGGGTTATGGGCTGGGTACACACAACTGCGGCTGCATCGTTTCTCATTGCTGTGTGCTTGTGGCATTAAAGATACCTAATACCGTTAGATAGCAGATGATATATTGCTTTAATTTCCTGTTATTCCCATAAATCAGGAACTCTTGTGCATTTACAGCCCTGTGTGGCAGGAGCGATGCAAAGTCCGTGACGTCTCAAGGAGGTTGCCCTGAGTCTGGAAAGCGCATTGGGAACTGGAGGACGAGGCGATGCTGGGCCCAGAGAGCTGACAGAGCCTTGCTGTGGGTCTGCGCTGCCCTGAGGATGGGACTGAAGAGGTTGGGATTTAGAGGCATCTGGGGTGTTGATGTTTCTTTGCTCGGGGGACAAGGAGCCAAAGCCCAACTGGATTTCCTACTGCAAGTTCCAATCTAGCTGGTGGCAGTTCTGAATAGTGCTGGGTTGGGGCTTCATCAGCCAAAATACATGTATGCTGTCCTCCCAGGTAGCTGGGCTGGTGGTTCTTTTATGCTCTCTTTATTCCTGCTAGCTTTTCTGTTGGAAAGCAAGTCCCATATTTCATGTCTCCCATTATTCAGGATGCTTGATGCATCTGGCCGTGTCTTCCAGCTTTTGCTACGTGCAGTCTGCGAGTCAAGGTGAGATGCACAGGGCTTTGTGCTTCCTCTGCCATGCTCCGGTCTTCCGAGATTGGTAAAACATCAGCGTGGGGAGGGGGTTATACGTGCAGACTGCAGATATACATGGAGGGGCAGCTTGTGCTAAATTGCACCAGATTAAAGCATTTCAGTTTGGAAACCCTTGCTCTGGTTTAATTTCATGGGGTTCTGTGCTCTGTTAAACTCGGTTGCTATGACATGGTTAAGGAAGCTCATTGCCTTTGAAACTAGAAGGGATCACTGATTATTTAATCTGACCTCCCATGAGGCATAAAGCTTTCCCCCATCATTACCCCAAGCCCACATTTCTGTCTGAGCTCTTGCATATGTTGCATCTTAATTTCAAGGCTGAGTGATGCATGATAGCAAACCCCCTGAAAGTCCTTGTTAAGTTTGGAAATTATCCTTGCAATTAAAAACTGTGTCTTGTTTCTAGCTCCAGTTTTACTTCACTTCAGTTTCCGGTGTCAGGAGCTCATTATAGCTTTCCCTGCTGCATTAAAGAGATATGTATTATCAGGGGAGCACCAAACAGGGCTGTCCCAGGGAGCCAGAGAGGTTAGAAGGAGATGACTGGATGATCTGGGCTAGTAAATGGGATTCACAGGCTGCTTTGGGAAGGGAGCAGGTAGGGATGAATACTAAGGGAGCATACGAAATAATGGCAGCCTGATGCAGGAGCTTTTTTCTTATTTCATGGATCTCAGCTCATCAAGTCGATGACGCTGGACGTTGCAAATGTCCTGGATTTGCACGAAGGCTCAGCCATCTCTTGCTTAAGACTGCTTTGCTTTTCCATCTGCATTTTTCCCCACCTTGTTAGTATTGTTACATGGCTGGATAACTGGTGCCTTGTTTTATCTCTGGTCTCTGGCTATCAATAGCACCTGCAGCGTTACTGTGAAGTAGAGGCCACTGGTGTCTGTCTCAGCCTGATGTGGCCCTTTGCCACCACCCCATTTGCTTCCCAGGGGCCGGTGAGCACTGCTAGGATGCCACGGAGCATCAAGGATGCTGAGATCAGAGGTGATGCTCTGCTTTCTCCCACCGGCTAATTACAAGGACAGTGGTAACCACGAGGAGCAGAGACTTGTCCCCAGGGAGGTACCTGGGGTGTGGAAGTGCACGGTCCTAAAATAATGGGGAAATCTGAACCCATGTGGGACTGGAGTGCCGTCCTTCCCGTGAGCCTGGAGCCGTGCGGGCAGCACTGTGCTGACCTGGTGTGTGCCGGCCGCAGGGCAGGCTGGAGGTCGAGGGATGGAGGTAGCACTACAGACAGGTCCCTTCTTTGTTCTTCTCTTCTCCTTCAATCGCCTACGTGCTGGACCAGCTTCCCTTCACCCGGGGGAGCCTGGGTGTCACCTCTGACCCTTGTTAAGTGTTTTCACCCCCTGCTTTCTTGCTCCCTCCTTTGCCTTGCTGTGCTTTCAGGGCACAAGCGCTTGCCTCGGCAGCATTGTGCACTGCGGATCCCTCCTGTCGCTTGAGGCTGATGTGCGCTTGCTGCCTACGATATGCACAGGCTGCATGCAGATTCATAATTTGGTATTAAATCTTATTTAACCCAAACTTTCATGGATGTGTGCAGGAGTTTGTGGTGCTGTGGAGAGGACTTTGCATTTGGATAGTGAGAAAATGGTGTATCCAGAGGGACGCTGGGGTTTTCTATCAGGTAGTGAGTGCCATCTGTTATCTGCTGCCTATAACTTGATTTGATGCACTGTGCTGTCAGCTGTTTAAACCTGATTAGCACAAGTGTTTCTTCCTCTCCTCAGTGATTTGCCATGTTCTTAATGTGATGCCCACTAATGACAGGGAAAGAAGCTAAACCAAGTTATTTTCCCATCGACTAAATGGCAGGTTGCATTCCTCTTAAAAATGGTGAGCAGAAGAGAGAACCTCCTTCACGGAGGCTGCTGGATGGAATCAATTAATTCTGACTGCTAAGAGCAATATAAATGGGGAGAAGGGAGTCGGACATGCGCTTGCACCATCCCGAGAGGAGGAGGTGATCTGCTCCCTGTCCAACTGCTGTTAGTCCTGGCGAGGGAAACTTGGAGCTCAAAGGACATGGGGCTTGGGGTAAGCCAACATTGGGGGTCCCCAGAGAACCATTAACCTCCCAGATTTCTTGTTAGCACCATCCACCTTTGTAGCCCAACTTGCAAGGTGAAGACGTATCCTTGGGGATGTGCTTTGCATGCTTCCCCAGGTATGGTGCTGGTTCGTTCTCCCTGTGTGTCACAGTGGAGCTGAGGATGTGGGGCTGAGGACCTGTCACTGCCAAGCAACACTTTGCCTGGTGACTTGCAAATGTTCTTATAACCATTGGAGCAATTTCAGAGTGTGTCTATGCAGCAAAAAGTGAAGCAAGCCCCGAGCCTCCTCCCCGGCTTGCAAAGTGCGTCATCAGTTATGTCTCTGCAAACTGCCTGCAAACTGGGATGGGAAATGCAAGTCAGATCTCCCTTCTGCCATAAGCAGTGCTTGTATTTTGCATGCAGAGTGCAGATGTCTAGACAAGGGGAAACACACCAGAGGCTTTGAGACAATGCAAAAAAAAAAAAAAAAAAAAAGAAAAAAAGAGCCAAGTGCAAGTGCCTGCCCTTGTGCTCCATGGGAAGTAGGCTAAAGCAGGCTCTTTCTTAATTTTATTTTTCATTCTTGGTGTGTGTTTTGCTCCAGGATTTACTACACAGAGCTCTTTAGACTGTTTCCACAGGGCTTATTTAATATTTGGAACCTCTGGTAGTTCTTCCTTGTCCTATATGTTTAGCTGGTTTTTTTCCACGCTGCAATTTGCTATTAAATTTCACTGTAAGCCCTTGAGTGCTTTTGTGGAAGGATTCCACTGTACGATCTGTTCACTACGATAATCATAACCCTGTGCTAATTACTTCCATCATAGATAACAGTGCTCGGCTCTAAAGCATTTCTCCTTCTCTGTATTCCTGTCTCTCTCCCCCCGTTCCTCCTTCCTCCTGTGCAGCATCCTTATTCTGTGTTCTGATCATGAACGCCTCTGAAGAGCTGCTCCTTGTTAGAATATCCTGAATAAATTGTTTGGAAAGCAATCCTGCATATTACACATCCCGTAATGATCTCTGACTAAAACTTGTAACGGTCCCTCATTGAGACTTGTGCTGAGCAGTCTGCTGCAGACTCTGAGATGGCATTTTCTGTAATTGATGTCCCACAGAAGGAGGTGATTTAATTCTGCTGAAGTCATATTTGTTTTCTACAAGTCTCCCGAAGTTAATGAGACCAATTATTCCAAAGAGCTAAGACTTTAATAGCGCGAATGTATCATCTTGTGTTGAGCTCATCCCTGTGTGTGAGGCAGGGTAATGCATGGGATGGCGATGGCCGGGAGCAGCCCCTTGGAGCCCCGTTCTCAGCTATTATGTGAGTGCAAGGTGAGATGCTTTGCTCCATATGGACACAGAGCAAAGCCAAGACAGTCCCTGTTTGAGGGAATTTGCAATCCTAAAGTGTCTCTCTGACACAATCCAGGATAGATTTGCTCTATAACCGGACTCAAAAATTGTCACATTGGAAGTAAATGTAAAAGGTTTCTGAAGAGCAATGCCTACAGAAGTGGAGTAACGTCATGCTTGCATGTTCCTCTGCTTCCATCTGCTCAAGAGCATTTCTTCCTTGCTGTATTTCCCAGCTCAGAGCACGCTTGCCCAGCCAACCAGCTGGGGATGCAGTACTGATGAAAGCTGGATGTTGTTGTAGTTTCCTTCATGGAAGAGGCTGAAGATTAGAGACTTGTAACCTTTACACCCAAGCCTTCCCTAAGGCTCCATTCATACTCAAATCCTCCTTTTCTCCTTGTTCCTATGAGCTAATCTGTGAGCTGCAACTTAATCAGCATGTTAATTTTAACCTTTTCTTAAAGGATTATGTTCTACCCTGCTTAACTCCCAGAAATGCTGACACCCCATGGGCATTCCCTGTGACCTAATGTTTTTCTCCCTTCAAACTTTCTTGTGTCTTCACAGTTCTGCAGTGTTACTACTTTCTAATGATGCCAACTCAAATCCTGGTGCTCACTGAATAACTTTTCTATATGCTGGAATTAATAATTAATAATAAGCATCTATCAGCTGGAAACTGCATTATCCAAAGAGGGATAATGCAGGTGGGCAGCTGCTAACTGCTGGTGGAACATCTCCCCTGTAGCATCATGTCACAGCACTGGGGGAAGGATGTGTGATTTGCTGGGTGTCAGTGGGTATGTGGGAAGGATGCAGGTAGTGATTGACCCCTGTGAAAACATACCTAGCTTGCTGCCAGGATCCATTTCTGGGGAGAAAGGTAGGAGGGATGGGGTTGACTCTCCCAGGGCTTTGCTGGGATACTGGGAAGTCAATGGGACAAGTGGGAGAAGGGAAGAACTGCCAAGGCAGAGCCTGCACTGCTTTCCAGGCACTGCTGCCATGACTCATGGGATTAGATCACAGGTTTGCCTAAGCGACAGCTTTTGTAGGTTTTGTTTTTCTAATTTAGATGACTCCTTTGTTTCCCAGAGGGTTTTTTGGGGAGTACTGCCTCTTTGCTGTTTCTCTGAGAGGTTTTTCAATGCTACCATGATGTACTTCTACAATGCTGGAGCAGCCCAGTGTGACCCATGGTGAGGGCAGGGCTGTCCCGTCAAGGCAACATGCAGAGCAAAAGGTTTTCCTGGTGTTCGGTGTGGTGAGGACAGGACCCTCTTAAAGAGAAGATGTGCAAGTGCTTTGCTTAAAGAAATATCTGAGCAAGAGCTGCTGATGGCTTGTAGTCTTTCTGAATTACTTTTCCATGTGTGGGCTTTTTATAGCTAGTAAGAGCAGAATAAGCATCAGCTTCCTGGTGCCATGGGTGGCTTCTCTTTAGCAAGGAGCACTGCTACTGCCACAGAGTAACGTTTCAGCATGGCAACAGTATGGTTCAAAGTAGTAATAAGAATACAACTGTTGTTTGCACGGATGAATGCAGAAAATGATGTGAAATGGCAAGAAACCCCTTCATCTGTAAACACGCTTTTCTTTCTCGGCATCCACTGAAGTCCTCTGACACATGACATTTCTTACTCTGAGTTTCAAAGGAAGCGAAGGCTGTGAAAAGCAGGCTGTCTACCATGGAAAGAAGAAATGTGTTTTTAGATTAGGTATAGAAGTCCACATTTGCTTTTTGCTGCAGAAAGGATGAGTTTGCCCACGGGGCAGTGGGAACATCCCTTTGTGTGCTGAGCGTCCTTGCTGGGGAGGCAGCCCATGTCACTGAGGATGGGCATGGATGTGCAGCCTGGGCCGATCCTCCTTGTCACCATTGCAGTTGTGCTCACTGCTTAAATGAGTAAAAAGACATCTGCCTGCCAGTTTTTCTGGTGGAAACTATTCAAAAATAATGCTATAAGAAAAATGCAGTTACATAGAAGTCATGCTTTCAAATGGGTGCTTTCCATTTTTTCCATCCGCTATCGCTGTCTTGTTAAGTACCAGTTACTAATTAGCCTTCATGTCTCATTAAAATCATAGTGGTTTTTTTTTTACCTACTGAAATTTTGTAAATAGCCTTTATTCTGGTCTTTAATGCACGTTGATTGAAGTATTTATTGGATGCCACTTATGCAGCTCTGTGCCTGCATTCATTTTCTTCTTAAGGCATTTACTAAACCGCTGCTTAGAATTACTCCAACCCATCTGGCATATTAAGTGTTTGTGCAGAGTGTACCCGACTTTCCTATCCACTTCCTTAATTAATATTAAATATTCAAGGGAATTGAATTTTTTTCCTCCTTGCCATCTGATCTTCCTCCTATCTGTAACAGTGGATTTGCGTAGAAATGTGGCTCTAGCAGTGGAGCGTTAGCTCAGAGGCTGGGAGGTGGCTACTGGAGGTGAGATCAGGGTGCCCAGTTCTGCACAGCGACAGAGATTTTGGCAGGCAGATGGCTCCAGTGATGGGTATATTCAAAGCCAAGGATATCAAAGTCAAAAGATATTATTCCACCCTATTCTGGCATAGCAGGGAAGGGTCTCCTGGAGGCAGGGACTTAAATCCGCCCCACTAGCCGTGTCAGCTCGGAAAGCTGCCCTGCATCCCCAGGGAGAAGCGAGGATGTAAAGGATTAGAAATGAGCTCCATTGGCAGAGCTTTGTGGGGAAGCGCTTGTACAAAACCTGTCTGCATTAGGCATGACAGGGACAGGATTTTACTTCTGTAGTCACCCTCACAAACAAAGAATGAGAACAGAACATGTCACTTGCCTGGTGATTATCCAAAGCAGGCTAAACCCCGTGCCAGCAGCAAAATCAGGGCTAAGAATGAATTTAAGTGGCAGTAAAATATTCACAGTGGGGTCGAGGGCGGAAGGTAGTTATTAGCTCTGAAGAGGTTCTCTTGTGATAAAGAGGGGATCTGGCTTTGTAGCTCTTCCTGGCAGGTAGGAAAAGGTGCTTCTTGGAATATTCCAGCCATAAATCTGTCCACCTAGAGACAGAAATTAGAGATACTGAAGAAGAGGATTTACAGCAGTTCTTACTCCAGGATATTTTACTGGGTGTTTCAAGCAGTCTTTACAGCAGCATCGTGGCTGGCTTGTGATGTTGATAAGAAAACCCTGCTGTATCTATTACCCTTTCCACAAGAAGAAAAGAAGCAAGCGTTTATGGAAGGCGAAAGCAGACGGTGGTTTCTGCCCTTGGAGGTGATTGTGATCCCATGCGTGTGCTGCTGTGCAAGCTCACAGGGTGACATGTGGCCTGTGCCCGCAGGGGACGGGGCTGCCGCTTGTGCCAGGGAATCGGCGCAGCCTCCTGCTATCCTGGTGCTGCCAGATCAGGGGGATGCTGAAGGTGCAAAGGCTGTGCTGAAAGGGGGGGGGTCATGCTGTAAGCACCCCTCTGATAGCTGGTGGAGATCAGTGGCTGCGACTGTGGTCCGTGTGCGTGCTGTGGCGCAGGTGGGATGCCCTGTCTGCAGCTGCAGGGAGCTCCTGCCCACGCTGGAAATGTTTTGGTGACCATCTGGCCTTGAACAGTATCCGATCCGGGTGCTGGAAATACCTTCTTACCGAGCGCGTGGCTGCGTTAAGAAGTCGCTGCTGGTGGGCTGAGCCAGCGCTGCTGGAGTAACGGTGCTGTGCTGTCAAAGCTGTGCTTTTGGCTTTGGCTGGGAAATAGTCCCCATCCCTCCCAGCGACCAGACCACGCAAAACGAGTGTTTTGGCAAGAATCTGCATCCGTGGTCCAGGATGCTGCTGATGCAGCTCCGGTGGGCAGGGATGGCACCGCTGCCGTCGCCAGCAGCGAGCAATGCTGGAAGACATCCACCACGGAGGCAGCGCCGGCAGCCCTGTCCTGAATTATGCATGGCAAAGCCGCTGAGCACCAGCTCCGGCAAAGCAAAGAGCCTGCAACGTATAGACTGAAACGCCTTTGTGTTAAGCAAAAGGGAAATCGCTCCTGCTAATGGCTGTCACTCTGAGAAAAGCAAAAGCTGTTCACGGATGTGTCATGTGTGCAAGGAGCCCGCGTTTTCCTAATGAACCATCTGCTCAAAATCCTTTTCCTAGGGATTAGCAATGACCCAGTCTGGCCAAACCAGTAATGTCAGCGTTTAAGCTCTGACTTGGTTTGATCCAGCTTGAATACCTAAAAGGGGGCACAGGGGTTCGTAAATGCGCTCTCCCCTTCATGTGACTGATACAGGGATGCTCTTGGGGGAAATAACTTATTCCCCAACCCATGGGAACTGTGCACGTTGCGCCCAGAAAGCCTCAGCGGCTGCGTAAAAAGCAAGTCTCAAACCCAGCTTGTTGTTTGTAGAGTCTGAGGAAGGTTTTCAGGAGGTGGCTGGTGTTTGGGCCCCGGTGCCCCATCGGAGGCGACGATGCTGTGCTGCCCAGGACTGGGTCTGAACAGGGTGCAGGGATGACCACGCTCTTCAGCTCAGCCAGCCAGAGGCTTATAGAACTATTGGCAATTTATTCTAATGAGAGAATTATGCAAACGCTAAGCAAAACTGGCATTCGAGTACTTTGTAGAAAGTACTTGTTTTGCCAGTTCGTAGAGAGAAAGATCTTAGAGGAAACAGAGAAGAATAAACCAAATCAAAATAATTAAAGCAAATATTCCACTACATTGCAAATGAGTCTGCAGTCTGGACCAAAGCACTTTAAATCAGATTCTGAAGTCCCAGGGTGTGTTTGGCAAGGAACAGCTGGGGAACCTCTTTCCTTTCATTAACTTTGCCTGAGTACCAACAGCAAGAAAAGAGGGAACGGAGTGCGTGGCACTGGAGGGAGGAGGTGGAGGTGAGGAAGAAGAGGAGAGCAAAGCACCAGGAAGCAGAGTGAGCAGTCCTGGTGGAGTGGCGGTTGCTCGCAGTTCCTCCTGGCCAAGATATGCTGTTGTGGTTTAGGCAGTAACTGTTCCTGCTGATCGCATCTCCCTGCTCTGCTCCATTGCTTCCCTGAGCACCCCGGGCAATTCCTAGCTCCTTTCTCATATTAGTTTGCCATCCCCTGGGGAGGAGATGCTGCAAATGATTCATGTACCTATTACTTATTGTAACTTGGATCATTTTGGCACTGCTGAGCGATCCCCCTTGCCTGCTTTGCTGTCTGCAGGGGCCAGGCTGGTAGGCAGGGAAGGGATGGTGAGCTGCTGGGGAGAGGACCAGGATTCACAGGCTGCCTTTTTGCACTTGATGGGTCTTCTGAAGTACCTGGCTGTGTTTCTACCAGCTACATGATGGCAAGAGCAGCTTTTGTGATTTCCAGCTTTCTGTGCTCGAGGCATGCAGAAATAAGCCCAAGTTCCCTGGCAGTAACATGGCCATAATCCTCCAGACCTGTCTTTTGCTAATGGGAGCCTCAAGAAGAGGTGAAGGCTGCCAAAACCATCAGAGTTTCTCAGGAGCTGCTCAGTGCAAACACATATACTTGAAGATTGTGGGTGGTTTTGCTTCAGACAGCCTGTGACGTCTTGGTTTCTGTGACTTCTTAACAAATTTCTCTCCTTTTCAGAAAGGAATAGAGCTGAACCAGCCCTCCTTGTCATCATCATCATCCCAGGGTGGCTGACCTGAGACGCCACTGTGGGAGTGGAGAGGCTGAGCTGAAGCCGTGGGCTCACCACATACTCAGGCCAGTTATTCCCCGAGTGCCTGGATGGGAAGATAATTTCCTCTGGTCCTTCTCCAGCCATATGCTTCTAATCCTGAATGCCAGAGCTCCTGCACTGCCAGATCAGACTTTCTTTTTTTTCACAGCTTGCACTAATTCAGCCTGGAGAACTGATTTTTTGGCTCCTTTGGGGTATTTACAACCTGATGCTGACCCTGTTCCCGCACCAGCCCTGCCAAAATCTCCCTCCTCCCCTGGGGCTGAAGGTGGGAAATGACAAAAAGGATCCTGGTTTTTCTGTCCCAGCACTGCTGACACAATCCTGATACCTTTACGGTTTTTTATCCCTAAATGAATATAACCTTTTCTGAGGGCAGTTGCTGCCTGCACAGAGGTGCTATCGGAAACAGTAAGGCAGAGAAATAGGAAAATATGGTCTTGGCAGGCTGACCCTGGTGTGGAGCCGTGCCGGATGGCGATGGGAAGCCGTGCCAGGACCAAGTTACCAAGATGCGGTGAAGAAGCAGCTCTTCACTGAGCAAACAGCAGCTGCTGGTGACCCATGAGGTCCCTGAGCTGGACACTGCGAGCCCTTGACTCCTGCCATTCATCTCGATGGTGGATGCTTTTCTTAGCCTCTAATGAAGTTGTCTCAGTGCTATTTCTGGAGATCATTAGGAGCGCTCGGAGCTTGGCTTTGTCTCTCAGGCAGCCTGACTGAGGGAAACCGAGGGGAGATGGGGCATTATGGAGTCACACATGGGTGCAGGCACACACTTATCAGCATAAACGCAGTGTATAAAATTTACGTTGATCCAAACAAGGCCATAGAAATGCAAATCAGCCATGTCATGCCTCATTAGCATGCTTCAAAACCTGCCTGCACTGCTATCAGCAGGAGCAACGTCTCCCCTGGATGGTGCAGGGGATGCCTGTGGTGCAGCGGTCCCGGTGTGCGGCGGGAGATGAGGCTCCACGGCTTGTTTTGGGGAGAATCTTAGATTCTGGCCAAGATTTTACTTTGCAATGGAGTCAGGGCGGGTGTGAAGCCAGTGGTTGCGTCACTGTGTGTGTGTGAAATTCCTGCCCAAAAAAGACCCCGCTCGTGTCTCTGGTGATGCCCTGAGATGAATCTGCTCGGGAGGGGAGTGCTGACCCTGTTTAGTGCCTTGCTCCTCTGTGCTTGGTTCCTGTGTATTCTTCTCATGGCATTTTGTTTGCTGAAAAGAATGTGAAAAAGAAGGAGGAAAATAACCCCCCAAACTCTGTGCTGTCCGAATGGAACCTGTGCGTTTTGACCCCTGTTTTGGGGGTGGCTGGTCTCTGCAGCTCCCTTCCCACCGCTTTCCCTTCCGAGTCCCCAGGCACCCGACATCCTGGTTTTTGGAGAGCCTCAGCAGCGTTTCCTCCGTTGCAGCCTGCTTGGTGCAAACCGCATTTGCACTGCCCAGCCCGGCCCCGTTTTGCTGGTATTCATAAAGAAAGTAACGCAGAGCTACCGTGCAACTGCAGAGTCCTATGGAAATTCTGCTTTTTCTTCCCAAAATAGCAGAAGACAGTGTTTAGCAATAATAATGCCTTCTGCAATGGGAGCGACTGACAACAGCATCTCCTGGTGAGAGATACGAGTGCCGTATTTCAGACAAAAGCAGACGTTTCCATTCCTTCAAGAACTGCAACCTGTGTTTTGCAAGTTAAATTGCTCCGATCTGATTGAAATCCACCTGGCGATGAGTTTGTTATTTAGTGACACACTGCTTCAAATTACACACCCGATCCTTTTGATAGTTCTAAATTACTTGCGTATTAGAAATTAATACTTAAGAAGGGCAAACACTCAGCGTGCTGACAGCCTGAGAGTTCGCTGCCACCTCCTTCAATAATTAATAACTTTGCAGGATAGCGAGAAGGGGGACCGCAGGAAAGCCTTCAGCGATGCATTACCCTTCCCGATGGTTCAAGACTGTGAGGACCCAGGGGACCGTGCACAGAGGAAAACCGCTTTTTTGATCGTCTGGTCATGGTGATTTTAGTAGTGTGGGTGGCGGGTGAGCAAGGGGCTGGCAGCGGGCGCAGAGGCGGTGGAGAGCCCTCCTCCATCTGCACTGGATGGGAACCTGGGGGTCTCTTCCCGGATTTTGCCAGCAATGTGTCTCCCCAAACTTGCCAAGGCAACAGAAGGGAAAATTAATCACGAGGAAGGCTTGTTGGAGCCGTGCTGAAAAGCAGGCTTAAGCGACTCGCTGTGTGTTGGGTTCATCGGTACAATTTCCTAAACTGAATTTTAACCACTTCCATTACTTTTTTTTCTCTAGAGGTAGATCTACCCAGAGGCAGGGATCGCAGCCCATCTCCGTGTCCCCACCTCTGCCGAGCAGGATCCTGCCTGGAAGCAGCTGCAAGTCCCTAATTCCCATTTCTCCCCTCTTTAGTTGCTGGTTTCTGGTGCAGCCAGCCCTGCTGTGGGCATCACCTCTGCGGAGCTGCTGTGAGCAGGTTGCAAAGGGAGGTTTGTCTTTGTACCCCACTTATATCCCTTTGCGTGTCCCCTTGGATCCTCCGGGCTGTCCTCCTGGCCAGGGGAGACCTGCTGCAGAGGGAGAAATCCCCGCTGACGGGTAGCAATAAACGTGTCCTCACTCCACATTCTTTTCCAAGAGCAGTGATCGTGTCAGGACACGGCAGCCCAAATTGCCGGTGGGTTTTTGGGTGGAGAGGAAGTCGTCTCCACCCTTACTGTTCTCCTTTGGAAAATTGCTCGTGGGGATATTGCCAGCTTGCAGCTCCCAAAGCCCGGGAGGCAGCTCCCAGCACCCTGCGATGGCTTCGATCAAGGCTGGGTGCAGCCAGGTTTGCTCCCGACATGCTTTGTCACCTTCTCAAGCTGCTCCTCGCAAGCACAGCAGTTAAAATGTACCTTTCAGTGAGAAATGCCAGGAGGAAATTGAAATGTTTTTCCTCTTTTCTAATCAAAGCTAGGGTTTTTCACCCAAATGTGTGCCTGTGATCTGGAGTTTGGAGAAACTACAGAGTAACTTGGTGCTCAGCAGATGCTCAGGAGCGCTCGGTGCAGTGATATACCTTGCCGGTACTGCTGAAACCTCATGACATCACTGAAAACAGACCAGGATCCTACCCTCCTTTAATTTTCTTTGTTTAACTTATTTATTACACAGGTACTCTGTATCATCACTTTCTGACTTACTGCTCCAGAGTTTGGCTGCTCGGAGCCACCGATGAGCAAATGGTCAGAGGTCACAAGTCTGCTCACTGCAGCACAATAAAAAAGCCCAGCTGGACTTGCCCAGTGTATTGATTTTGGCAGCGACTGCACCACGAGAGACCTGCAAGAGAAAGGACCGTGCCACTGGAGAGGAGCTGCAGGTACATGTGGGGCTGGAGGTGGTGAACCAAACTGGAAGGTTGCGTGGTCGCAGGCAGGGGATGTGCTGGGCTTTCCATGCGGACCTGTCTGCCCTGGTGGGCTCAGGCATTGCTATTAAAATGAGATTTAGCATTTCTGTCCCCGCCTGTAGTTTTTTTTGAGATGCGCGAGACAAATCTGGAACAGTTGGCAACTCTCTTGAGGGGACCTGCCATTGAGAAAACCCCGGTTTGAATGAGACACACGCATGACAGCTGTCTGTCTCTGGGTTTTATACAGCTGCTCATCAACTTAATGGCAATAAATGAACTCCCAGGTGGTCTTAACAGTGTCTTTGGGATGTCTCTGTGCTTGGATGCTGCTTAGGTAGCTGGGTTTATAGCTTCTTTTCTTTATTCTTGGTGTTCAGACTTTTAAAATAGCCTCCGTTTGCCCTGCAGCTCCAAGGCTGGGTGGGTTAGAAGTGCCGCACGGTCCCTGAGCTTCGCTGTGCAATTGTTATAGCTCAGCCATAAAGGGAGAAAAAAATATATCTAACTAGCGAATGCACCAACTGTAGCTATATATAAAATCCTCACGAAACGTCACTATACGTAAGCCCTGCCCTAGTTTAAACACACAGGAGTTTACCTGCAGCCCCCATCCCATTTAGGCTCGAGCTACATCTCGTGGCAGCATCCCTTCAGAAATACAGGCTGGTTACCCCTGCGGGAGCACGGAGAGCCTTGCACGGGGCAGGACCCCCCCCAGCTCAGTGGTTTTTTTTTTGGGGGGGGGGCATCTCTCCATGGGCTGCCCCATGTTCTGGGCATCGTGTTGGGGTGTAGGGCTGGAGGGGCAGCAGCCCAGCGCTGCTCGCTGCGGCTCTCGGCGTGCCGAGCACGGCCGTGCCCTGCGATGACTGCCGGGAGGAGCAGACGGCAGCTGGAGCACCGAGCAAAAACACAGCTACGGCAGGTTGACTCACGCCTGATGGTGTTACTTGCCGTGTGTTATAATCACCGAGAAATGCTTTGCCTGTGGTATCATTTTCTTTAAATATATCATTAGAGAAAATGACAGCCCAAATTGTGGGAGGATGCTAATAGCTCCGGAGTGGCAGACAGATCGCAGAAAATAGTTCCCCGCAAACACGGCGCAGGTGGGAACCCGTAGAGGAGGAAAGGAGACGGGCCAGGCACGTGGTGTGAGCAGGCGGTGGTGCAACGATGGGGCACGGCCGCTAGCCTGGAGCTGGGACAGCCCTTCTCCTCCCACGGCCTTGGAAAACCCTTCCGTGCCTCTCTGCTGCTTTTCGAGGGGGGAGTTTGGACGGAGTGGGGTGAGGAGGAGGCAGACGGCCCAGATGGGGCTGGGCAGGCTCACTGGAAAGAAAAAATGTCGGTTTAAGCACCGTGCGATGGAGCAATGCCTTGGCAAAGGGCAGCCAGGACTGGGTTGCCACTTGGCTGGCTGCCTGCCTGCTGCTTGGTCCTGCTGCTGCCCTGAGCTGCGTGCCTGGCACGGGGTTTGTGCTCCTGTCCCCCTGCTAGCCCTAAAAAGGAGGTCTGTGGAAGAAAACCCTCCTTCTCCTCTATCAGAAAGGTCTTGCGGTCCCCAGGGCTGCTGAGATGAAGCTCCTGGTGTGCAGCGTAGCACCAGGACTCTTTCCACCCTTTGCATGAGCTGTGCTCCCTCCCCTTTTTTATTGCATGAAGAATAGCAAGGAACAAAGTGTGTTTTGAACTTTGCAGCTCTCATAGTTTGTTGTTTTTATCACTCCTCTGTCCTCAATATCTTATATTTCTGCTGCATCTCTAAGAAATAATAAAAAGAATGACCTTTAATTTCCACGCAGCAGCTCACGGCTCCCAGGGATGCTACACAAACACCATGTATCCTGGTGGATAAAGGTCTTCTGCCTTGTACTTCAAAGATACTGTGCTTAAACCCTCTTGGACATTAACTTTTATTGAAATTCTTCCTCTCCAAGAGCAATTAGCAATGAGAGTTGCTTTCACATTGGGACAGTTAATTGCCCCAACCCCCATGCTGCTCAGATCAAACGCTGAGGGCCATGTTGGAGCCCTGCAATGCCCTTCACATCAGAAGTATGGTGTGGAGAAGAGGGCTCTTTTGAAGGAAGAGCCTTGTGGAAATGCTGCTTCTTCAACTAAACCTGCAGCCTCGAGCCTGCCTGGAGGCGAGGGCGGCTGGACCCTGCGTTATTGGGAGCGTCGAAGCCATTTCTGCCCGTGGCACAGCCCCGTCCTCCGGTGCTGTGGCAAAACCAGTGGGATTTGTCACCCCACTGCTTTCAGGGGTAATGCCCCATCTCCCATCCCACCTTCCCACTTCAGCACAGGATTTCCCCTTTTCCTCTGTACTTGCAGCAAGCAATCCTGTCTCCTCTCAAAAAAAAAAAAAAAAGCGGTATTCATACTCTCTGCTTTTAATTTCCTTTTTTTATGCTGGCTCTCCAGTTCCTTGCTCTTCTCCCTGCACCTTCGTGGTGCACGGGGAGGCTTTGGTGGTGCTTGCAGCAGCGGCATTGCACTGCAGCTTACATCTGCAAGGATGACCTCTCTAAGCCTGCAGCCCCATGGGGGGCTGCACGGACCAGATCCTCGCTGCCATCAGCCCCATGGCCCTGCTCCCGTTCACCGCCGGCAGCCCCGCAGGCATCTGCCACCTTCAAGACTTCCCTGGTGCCATGCGGAGCTGCTGGTGAGGCTGCTGGACTCGCTCCTGCAGGCTGTATTTCCTAAGGACTTTAATTACTCTTTATTTTCCTTTTTCTGCTGCTAAAGAGCCACCGGGAAGACGTGCCAACGGTTTGCCGTGAGGTGGTTGGGGACGGATGGGGACTGGTAACATCAGCTCGTTGCCTGCGGTCAGAATGAGCTTAATGAGCCGTCAGGTGTGAAGTGTAGTGATTGGATCCCCTCTTGAGAGAGATGCTGACCTCCAGCACCTCTTCCACTCTTATTTCCCCTTACATATAATTAAATCAAACACTTTCCCTTTCAGGCAACTTGTTTCACTCGCAGAAAAGTAAAACCTTAGGGCTCCTTTTACTGATTTTGTGGGCATTTTCTCTACTACCTTGCCCTTTGCTCTCAGCTTTCCTGGTGTCACAACCAAACAAGCAGCACACGTTTTCCCACGCAGCTGTGTGCAAGGCGGGGGCTGGCTATCGGATACCCACCCCCAGGCTGGCGGCACCGTCGGACATGGGGCTGCGCTGGCTTTGGCTCTTCTGTGGGTTATTTTCTGCATCTGGATGGGTCTATAACTGCTAAGCACGGTGAGCAGGTCGTGTGTCCTCCAGCCAAGCCTTGATGCGTACGTGCCTGCAATGGCCGTGGCTCAGCACGGTTTGGAAACTTGCTGCAGATGGACACAAAAATCCCTCCAGCGGAGAAAAATTGCCCCGTTTCTCCAGAATTGGACAAAGCAGGAGAATTGCTGGGAAATCCCAAGGTTTCCCTTCAGGGAGGTGGGAATCACTGCCCTGTCCCTGGCTCCCCAGGGGGCACGGGGATGCGCTGGTGGGGTCTGGTGGTGGGACTGAGAGAAAACAGAGTGCTGAGTGAGATTCATAGCCACCCGAACTGAGCATCCTGGCCTCTTCCAATCATCCCTTTATCTGCTTAAAGTGAGAAACTGCTTCCTGCTCTTGTATCTCCAGGTGGTCTGGGCAGAGAATTTTGTTGTTGAAGTGTAGGCTGAGAGCTAAGAGGGATGGGAGGGAGAGCAATGCCCCTACCCGGGAGCTATTTAAGGGGTTTAGCTTTATTTTCTCTAATTCTTTCTTTGGATATTCACATTTTGGACCTTGTGACATCGCTTCTGGCACCGGTCTGGGACGAAGGACAGATTTATGCCTTCACAGAGGGGGATGTGGCCATGCCTTCCCCAGACATGTCTGGTTCTTGGGTAGGAATATTTATAACCCCCCCGGCCAGCCTGCACCCTGTCCTTGCTTTCGATGGTGCTGCAGGGTTTTCCAGCTCTCCAGCGAAGAGTGGGACCCGCCGCGCCACCTCCAGCGTAGCAGATGGAGAGAAAAGGGATTTATTTACTATGAGCGAGCTGGGAACATCCTCAAATGCTCCCCTCTGCCAGCAGTGGCAGTTGGGAAGGGAAAGCACTTAAAAATGATGGAATTTGTTGACTGTCATTAATGTTTTATCTCCTCCGTGACTGCTGCGTGGAAATGTTGTTTCTAGCTAGCGGTGCTCCCAGGCAGGGAGTTTCCGACAGGATAAATCAGATCCTATTCCTGACGTGAGACCCTGAGGAGACACTGTGGCCATTTTCTCAGCTTTCAGTTGTTTCTCCCTTCAAACTTGGCTTAATGAAATTAATTTACTTTAAAAAGGGTTTTCTTCTGAAGCCAGTAAGAATTTAAGTGAAATGGCAGTGAGTCGTCCTTGTTCACATGAGAGGGATGGATTCATCACAAGGAAAGTGTTTTCTTTTCAAGGGCTGATAAACAGCCTGTAATGTGAATAACTTCACACATTCAAGCAACCCTGACCCTCCAAGAGGTTTTTTTAACATGGACCTGTGAATTAAATAACATTTCTGTAAAGCTACAAAAATAAATAACAAACCAACATGCATCTTGTATTCCTATTGAGATAGTAAGAAAGTTGCTGGGTATTTCTTGAACAAAAATTTAAAACACCTGAAATGGCTGTTAAGGAAAAAAGGGTCAGTTGTGTGCAACCAGTTGGCAAATTAACAGGGAGGAAGGATCAGTCAGTCCCACCTGCATCAAATTCCTTGTTGCTCTTCTGAGTCGGTGAACCTGGAAATAATTATAATAAATGTGAAAAGCTGATGCTGGGAATGAGATAGGTTTGGTGGCTTGAGGAAATTTTCCATCCCTAGGGACTTTGCTTGCCACACAGGTACGATGCGGCTCCAGTGTGAGAAATGTGAGTATGGAAAAGCTACCTTTGCCTGAGCTATTTTTATGTGTGTTGGCTTATGACTCTAATTCTACCTTAATTTTCCTTTGGCAATTCTTCATGCTTGGCGTTTGATGTAGCAGGCGTGAGATGCTCTTTGATGCAATTATAGCTACGAAGCAGGAGCGGGCTGGAATACCTGATTTAAATTCCAAGCTTACTGCAAGACAGATGAAAGCAGTCATTTGGATAGCTGCCGGCTCCCAAGTTTTGTCTCTGCTATCAGTGCAGGATCTCAGATTTGCTCCTTGGCTGGCTGATATCACCATGCTCCCAGCTCAAGGCTGCCTTGTGGTTGTTTTTTTTTTTTTTTTTAGTGTTTCTGTTACTTAACTGCAATTGAAAAGCATCAAGTGCTGTCTCTGAGCAAGGGACAGCTGGGTTGATGAAATGGGTGGGTTTTTGCTGTTGGGCAAGTGTCAATCGTGCCAGCTAGTGAAGCTACGTGGAGGTTGCTTCGTTAGCTACCCGAGGGTAGGAGAAAGCCAGGAAGATAGATGAGTATGAGGTTGGTTAGTTCTGCTCTGAAGCTGAAAGGAAAATCTCCAACAGGGGATGTTTGGTGGACAATTACCTCCATGTCCAATGCTCATCCTGGAGGAAATAATTTGTAATTGAAATATGATTTGCAGCTAAACTAATGATGGACTGATTATAGCCTTCTGCATGCCTTTTCCTGCTTATTTCATCCTTCACCTCTTTAAGTGAGGTAAGTGATTTACTTGCACTCCTTCCTGGCTGCTCTCCTGCTTGGTCCGTGTGTGCTCTCCAACCTTCCTCCTCCTCCTCCAGCTGCTGCAAGAGTGTTTCAGCTCCTGGCAGGACCAGATGTGCTTCTGGAAACCTTCAGCATCTCAGCTGCTGCCGATGTCTCACCATAGCATGTCTCCTTTCACTAAATATATAGCTAGGGCTTATCTACATGGTTGTCGAGAAAATTAGGGATGGAAGAGGTGTACAACAACAGAAAAAACCCTCTCGTAGGTGGTATGTAGAAGTTTTCTCCTGAAGCCCAGGAGTCTGGCCAGCATTAACCATATCTCCCGTTGGTACCTGACATGTGTATGGGATCGCTCCTGCTGAGATGCCTCAGCGTTGCAGGGACACAACGACATGAAACAATTGGTGTTTAAAGCAGCGTGAGGATGTGTGCCTGAGAGATAAATAAGGATGTCCCAAAACGTGTAGTGGAGAGACACCAAAAAGAAGTCGCCACTCAAGATTTTTCTGCAGTCTCACCTGTTTTTCTCATGTCTCAAACTTCACGTGTTTAAGGCAGCAGCTGAGTGTATTTTGCTGAAACCAGCAGGACTGTGGGAGTCCCTGAGATCTTCCTGGGGTGACCCACACCTCTTCTTAACCCTGCAGGGGAATTCCCCCTCCAAGGGCAGCACACCTCCTGTTTTTCTCCAATAGCTCTTATTTCATATCACTCTGAAAAACAAATCAAAGAATCCACAAAATGACTCACTGAAGTGAGGGCAGGTCAAATTACATGTTGTTTTATGCCTTGCTGAGATGTTTTGAATTAACAGAATTAGCTAATTAGGCAAGCTCTCTGCTCTGTCCTGTAATTACCAGCCCCAGGCACTGGTGAGTGGGAGCAGCCTGCAGGATATGTCCTGCTCCCAGTCCGGAGGAGTCTTGGAAGTGGCAAGAAGAGACTCCCAGCAGACATTAATGTCTGTGCAGGTCACAAGGAGTCCTTGCTTAAAAAAGGCAAAACAAAAAAAACCCCTGGCTTACATCTGCATGGAGAAGAGCAGATATTCAATTAAGGTCCTAATCTCTATGTGCAATTACTGTGGCAAAAGCAAACTGCCTGGTTATCTGTAAGTGTTGATAACTCGTCTTGCACCTCACAGGCAAATTGCCAGAACTGGGGAAATTATAAAAGGCGACGCGTCAGGTCCCCGGCTGTGAGCGCGAGCCGTGCTGTCCTGAGCTCCGCTTTAATCATGCGCGGGGGCTGCTGCCCATGCTGTGGCTTCGCCTGGGGGCTCCTCTGGATGCCTCCAAGTGGAGTGAATCCCAATCGAAGCGTGTGGTTTCCGTACGGAGGAAGGCAGGGCTGTCAGATGTGGGATGGAGGGATGAGTGTGGCGGAGCTTTCTGGTCCTGCTGCATCTCACTGTGTCTCTGGCTTGGGTTGGTCTGGACATCAGGGTGAATTGATGGTGGAGAAGCGTTTTGGGACATTTAGCGAATGGCATGAACAAGCAGAAGAAATTAGTTGTGCTTCTGTAGGAGCCGCATCTGAGACACAGCACGGCTTTCTGTGGCAGGGCTTGAATTAAGAGGGCATCTCCCTTCACGTCTCAATGTGAAATTGCCTTCTTGAGTGGCTCTGTGTCCCCAAGGGGAGCTCTGAGCCCTGTCTAAGTCCAGGGAAGGGGTTGGGGAGAAGAGAGGAGGAGGGTGGTCCATGGGGGCTCGTGGCTACCCGTGCTATCGGGCTCTCCCCAACACTGCAAAGGGAAGAGGCTGTGCAGCTAATTCAGCATCTCAACTGCCCTGCAGTGGTTTCCTCTGCGTTATCCTTCGTGCCGATGGCTGGTGCTGGGATGTAACTCATCCCAGCGTGGCTCTGTCTCAGCAGCTCCCAGCCTCTAATGAGAGCTTCAGGCTGCGGAGGTGCCAATTAGGGGCTGATTATAGAAAGTTGTTCCCCTTCTCAGATCCGTGGGGAATCGCTGCACTTTGCTGGAGGGTGGGAACAAAGCTCGAGGGGACCACAAAAAAAGTGGGAGTCACCGAGGTTGTTATGTCTCATGCAGGCAGTTATTCCATGAGACCATCAAGGGATGAGGGAAAGTACTGCTGAGGTCCTGGTGACTTGCTGCAAGCACGAGAAAGCTTGTGAATCTCACTGAGTCAACGAGCAACTTCTCCGGTTTCCTTCTTACCCATGAACAGGAGGTGAAACCTCCTTTGCCCTCTGTCCTGGCTGAGCAAGGCTGCGATGCAGATTGGATGGGGGTTTGCTGGAGCTCCCAGTCCTGCAAGCACATTCAGCCCAGGCAATTATCATTATTTTTATAAAAACTGAAAAACAAGCTGGTAAAGCTCCCCAGGAAGGAGATTTGCCTCCTCGGCAACAGGCGGAGAAGGGATTAGCCTCGTCTGTTTGTTCTGCTGCTTGTCTCCAGTGAAGGAGCCAGGGCTGGAAGAACTGTTGTGCTTTGTGGGGTGGGATCTTTGGAGAAAGGCAGCTGGAAAAATTTCCCTTAGGCAAATGAGGTCCTGGCCTGGACCCTCTGGACTTCCTCCTGGTTTGACAGCACTAGAGGGATGGATCCTGCCTGAACAGGACTGCATCTGCGGTGTGGTGCTGGACCACGGGGCAGCCCTGGGAGCTGGGTGGGTGCTTATAAAAATGAGTCTGTGCTCTTCTGCACTGGCCTCTTCTCTAAAACGAGTTGGTGATGGGGAACTTCTGCTGTTCCTAGCTGTATAGAACAAAATAGTCCTGTTTTAATACAGATGCTTTTTTCCAATTGCTTTTCGCTGAAGTTTCCTCCCTCTCCAGGGTGACTGTAACATACCACGAGTTGCTGTAAAAACAAGTTATGTTCTGTGGCAAATCGGTTGTCCTGCATCCTCCTCCCACCTGCAGCAGCTCTGCAAGCATGCATGGGCCTGGGAGGGAAAGCAAGACAGATGGTCCCGCATGGAGAGACGTGCAATGCCACCGCAGCCTGAAACAAAAATCAAAAATGTACTTTTTTTCATGATACGTTCCTGTTTGCATACAACGGTAAAGAGCTGATGGAGCAGGCAGAGTGGGAAGCAGGGTTAGAGCAGGCTGGTGAGCTCCTCTGCTGAGCATCACCAGTAGCCCGGCCTGGGGGAGTTATTCCTGACATATTTCTGGGCTTTCATTCAATTTGCAAATTAATTTTACCGTTCTCAATTGCATGAAGTGACTCTGGCTTGTACCTGTGACTGAGATCGGGGTAATGTCCAGATACTGAGGGAATTGCAATGAAATTGTGAAATCCCTTAAGCTTGTTAGTGAGTAATGGTGTTGGCTTTCAGTGCAGCAGAGTTGGAGTAGCAACAACATTGTAATTTTCCTAAAAGGTTCACGTAACTCAGTGCCTGGCTTGCTTAGTACAGTGCAAACGACAGATATCTCCTTGCCAAGGAAAGCTTAAACTTGTTTTCCAACAAACTGACTTTTTTCTTCATTATTCCTTAGACTCTTATCTCTGATTCCAGGCTAAGGGATGCTAAACTTGAAATATTTGAAACATTAAAAGTTGCGAGAAGCAGTCAGAAGTGGTCCCAGGGTATGAGGTGCGGACAGTCGTGTGTGTCTGCAGGAGTTTTATGGTAATCGGGGGAGAAATCAGCTGAAATAAACTTTATTGGTGCATTGCTGCATGGCCTTCCCATGGAAGCTGTGTTATGAATCAAAAGAGCAATGAAAATTTCAATGTTCCCTCCAGGTCCTGTAAATGACAGCAGACTCTTTGGGTCTCGCTATCCCAGGCTGCAAAGTGCCTTTCTCTTGCTGAGTTATCGTGGCTATAGCAATGCTCCTGCCACAAAGTTTGGATCATTTGGGATTGGTTCAGAGACTTTATGGTGAGAATCACACACGTCCCAGTGGTCCTTCTCCAGTTTTGAGCAATTTCAGTTTTGTGGGTTGGCAGGAAACATCTCAGCCAACCAGCTCTGCCTTCATCTGATGCATTTGTGATCTGAGCCAGCACAGGGTGAGCTATGAATTTCACCAATATGTGAAAGATTCAGATTTTCCTTTGGCAAAACCTCAGGAGCTCGAGCTCAGCCTTCAATTTCTGTGAACGCTCCTGCCAGGAACAGAAAGGCCAAATGGAAATTGAGGCATGGTAGGTATTCGCTCTCCTATGTGCTTTCACCTGAGCTTTGTGAGTCAGGGGCTTGCCTTTCAAACCACAGTAATAGCCAAATAGACTAAATACAGGTAGTTAAGAAACATTAGGGTTTGGCAACTACCAGCAATAGCCTCATTCTTCTGGTTTAGTAGAAGGATAGAGAGGGTGTAATTGGGAGCGCAGCTCCTGCCTCTCCCCCGCGGTCCCTTTCACTCGGTGGATTATTAAACAGTTCAAGGAGACCATGTACAAGCCGTTTGTTTTGCTCTGTTTTTTCCACTCTTTTATTTTGTTTATTTTTTTTTTTATATGAGCCTTTGTGAACATAATGCTAAAAATGTTATTAAGAAGCCATTGACCATACATGCCCTGCAGATTTTTCTGATAAAAGCCACTGCCTATTGCTTTAAAGAAAGGAAGATTAAATACAGGCCAAGTGAAAATATATTCCTGGGTAGAGTGGGTGAAGTTGCTAAAGACAAGACCTTCAGTCTGTCAGTGATGTCCTTTGTTGCTGGCGTGATCGCTCGAGGTCTGCAGGGACACCAGGCTCCCGTGGAGAGCTGTGGCTTCGTAGATGGCTCTTGTCTGCAGAAAGTGGAATTAGATGAGAACATTGTGGCCTCAAAGCTTTCTGAATAACTCAATGCATGCGCTGTGCTGCAAGATGGTGTGTGGAGGGCTCATGTCGTGTTTGCCTCAGGGAAAGGGTGATAAATGGGAGACCTGCTCCAGAGGAGGGTGTTGAGGCAGATGCCAGCAGGGTGATGGGGATGGAGGTGACTACCGCTGGGTTGGGGTAAAAGAGTAGCTAACTCTCACCTGGGCATCTTTTTGTCATCCTAAAAGGAAAGAAGGTGTGACTTGGTGACCTGGGAACAAGGAGCCTGCAGTGCTGTCTGTCTAGCAGAGATGTCTCCTTTCCACCTCCTCGCTGGCTCTTAGGTAGCTCGGCTTTCCTCCTTGAATGTGCCCAAGCCAAATTTTGCGATGCTGATGGGCAACCGAGTGCTGTCCTACCCTGGAAGGAGGTGCTGAACCACTGATGGAGAAGAGACAGGCTTGCACTGCACCTCCCAACCTCTGTAACGTGGATCTGCCGACTGTCTGTGCGCAGACACCCTCTCCGTGTCGCAGAGCTCTGCGGATGGAGCCCGTAGCGTGTTGTGAGCGCTGACAGCACGTTTTCTAATCAGACGCAGAGCCCTTGTCAGCCCAGAGCTGGCTGTTTAGCCCATGCATTTAAAAGAAGCTGCTGCCAGTTTTAGTTCAAGGGTATTGCCATTCGCACGTTTTAACAGAGAGAAATCCTGCCTGATCCGCGCATGGAGTTTCCGCGGATGGAGTGATCTGTGCAACCACATGGGCTGAGATGCATTACCCGATCATTACAAAAATGTAACAAGAGCTGGATAAAAAAGCTCTGCCGCTCTTCCAGAGGGCTGCTGGATGCGATTCACCAAAGCCTGAAGTTGTTATTTTCCTCTCTGGCTGTAAATTGTTCTGAGCGACAGTGTATGAAAGACACTGCATCAAACTAAGTGGAATCAGATAGATAACAGGCCTTCCCGGGGAGCTGAAATTACTTGGCGTTTGACTCTATGGCTTTTGAAACTTGTGAGGCATCTTGTGTGTCTCGGGTACCAGCTCACCTACTATGCCTCGGCGCTAATCCAGTGCTATACCTTGGTCTGGGCGTATCCAGGAGCAGCGTAATGGAAATGCCATTACTTTTGGGATGGCACAGGGTTGTGATATTCCCTCGATGCTGCAGCTGGGTGTGGGGTACCCTTCTTCCCCCTCCTGTGGATGGGCTGGTGCTGGAGGACAGAGAACACAATATTTTTGCGGAGAAGATGCACAGATGCTACTCAGATAAGCAGATAAGTGTGAAAAGTGGTGCCAATCCCTGCCCTGAAGTTGTCCTCCACTGCGGTGGGAGGGGGATCATTAACTCTGATTAGAACATTTGCGATTCCAATGAGGCCTTTCATTTCTACCCTGGCTTCTGTTCTGCATATTTGATGCCGCTCTTTAACGAGAGAGTGCAAATGTTAAAATAATATTGCCCCAAGGTTCATACACTAATGACAAGAATTATCGCCATCTGAGTAGTTCAGGACTTAACAAAAGGTACAAACCAATTAAGCCGTGATTAACAGTCAAGTGTTTCCGTAATTACAGAGCTAGGTTTTGTGATACTGTTTACTGCCTTTTCTAAAACAGAAGAAATCCAGTTGCAGAGACTGGTTTACTTAAAAACCCCCCCGCTGGTGATACATGGGAAAGCAGAGATGGTGCTGCTGGCTCCTGAGAAGACCCAAGCAAAGCCCAGCCCTGTGTTATGGTGTAGAAACTGGGGCTCCCAGTGGGATGCGGAGCCTCATTAATGCGCATTGATGAGACGATTTGGTACTTTGAGGTGACAGGGACTACTAAATGGAAATAAAAGCATTAAAAGATGCTTTTTCTGACACTCAACGTGGCAGAGCCTTGTAATCTCCCCGCTACCTGGCTCATCTTGAGGCCGTACCCCTCAGTACCTTTAAATGTAAAAAGATGAATTATTTTTGCATGGGGAAACATCTCACCGAATAGAAGAGAATGTAACTTCACTTTTTTACATACAAAGACTTACGAAAGCAGTTTTCAGAATTAAATAAGAGTGAGGGATTAGGGTAGCAGGATAGAGAAATTAAAAGGTTTAGATGAAAAGCATGATTTTCTGTGAAGAGCGGGGAAGCAGTGTTGGAGGTCAGTTCTGCACGGTGCTGGGTGCCCTTCGTTGCCCACAAAGCCGGGAGGTGCCATGATGTAAGTGTACCAGAGGACTAGATCTGCTGCATCTATTTAACTTGTCAATCTATAAAGATCTGTCGAACATATGGAAGAGGAAGCTGGGATAAGTCACAAACAGTTTAATTATCAGGTAGCGCCATAAATATTTCCACTAGCCTCCTGGGGATTAAAAAAGGTCTTGTTTTCTCTCTTACCATCGTCAAGATAAGAGGCTGAACAGATTTTCCTAAGGCTAAAGCTCCAGCCCAGCTGGGTTGTGCCCGGGGACTGGCGAGTCCCATGGGACGAAGGGGAATTCGGCAGCTCAGCGGGTCTGTATCGCTCCTGAGTCTTGCCTAAAAGCTCCCGAGGTCATTGGTAGGTTATTTATAAGCAATCAGAATTCAGGAGTGATTTGTTATTACTGAGAGATGCTAATTCAGATTCTAGAGGGGATTCATTAGCTGAAATGGCTTTACTATATGTGAGTTGATAACAGCCTTCTGGGTGCAGTGCTTCTGGCTTCAGAGGGGTGTCTGATGGTTTTGGGAGCAAGAAGGAGCCCGAAATAGAAGCAGTCTGGTACCAACGGTTATCTCAGTTGTCCTTGCCACTTTTTTTTTCCCCCTAGATATCTCACCGTCCTGGGGTCTCCCAGATGGCCTCGAGGAGGGAGTCCTCTCCCCAGAGGGGATGTTTCCTTTTGTAGCCTAACCCTTTTCACACCATATTTTTTCCTCAGTGTCACCACAGGGCTGTGGAGCACTTCTTGCAGGAGACAGCACCACCAGTTAGGAATTAACTCATATTTGTTGGGGACAGTGCAAGACAAGGATGGAAAAATACATAAAGTAATAAAATACATAGGCAGCCTGGCTACAAATTGCTTTGTTCCTCTTGGCAGAGGAGTTAACTGTTGAAGAAAATTGGGCAATTGGTGTTGCTGCCAGCTGTACAGTGCTTTTGGATGGACAAGGTGGCAGAGCTAATTTTCAACCCTGCTGGGATGGAGAGAGCTGTAAATTACAAAGGGTGGGAAATGCCACAATAGAGAGATGAATAGAGGGAAAAAAAATTGGTTTCTTCCCTTGAAAGATTTCTGGTGATGTGAAAGAGACCTAGTTCTCAGCAAAAAAAGGATCAACCATCTTGTATTTCACGAGTGCTTGCTTACTGTTGGCACAAATAAAGTAGGCACCCCTTATTGCTGATATACACTTGAGAAAGGAGTAAAAAAACCCCCCTCTACCTTTATTTTCCCCTTTCCAGTTCCTTCCCAGTGTAGCTGGTTTCACTGACTCCTCTGTGGGTTCTGGTCATTAATCACCCACTGCTGCTCTTTCTGTAGGTCATTTGCAGAAAGCCTCAAGGAGGAGCAAGGTGGATAGAAAATGGGGCTGTCGGGGGACAGCAGAGCAGAGGGGACATCGTCTCCTGCGGGGCTGGGACCTGCCAGGCAGTCTCAGCTTTTCCTGCCACGCCTGGGATGTTTGCACCATTTCTCTCCGTTGTTGATTCCCTTGTGTCTAGTAATAGGGTTGAGCTTCCATTTGGTGGTGGATATTAGTGGAGGCTTCCTCCTCTATCCAAACGCCTGTTTTTGTGAAACTTTTAGGAATTTAGTATGCTGGAGGTCGTGGTTCTCATTTCAACTGAGGCTGACGTTGCACCAGGTGTTAAAGCGTTAGCGAGCGCATAGAGCAGGTTGTCAAATTGCCGGCACCATTAACCTGTGCAAACATTCCGGCGTGACGTCTCGTGGCGCAGCGGGAGCAGCTCTGCCAGCCGAGCGGGCACGGAAGGCTGGAGCTGCCCCTGTCCCCAGGGCCGGATCAGGGAACTGCCCTTGTCCCCAGGGCTGGTGGCCTGGAAATGAGCCGCTGCTCGCTCGCACCTCTGTGCCTCCCCAGCTGCAGCCTGGCTCGCTCTGACTGGCAGGGTGTCAGAAACGCTCCTGCCTGCAAATAAAATCCCGCTCCGTTTGGCACTTTAAAAAAATAAATGGAGGGAGAAACACATGTGAAACGGAGAGTGATGCTGTCAGCACTGGTTTTTGTTTAGTGTGAGCCCTGTCCAATGCACTTGGGTGACGAAGCACGCTGCGTTGCCTTTGCTTAATGTTTGCCAGGCTCTTTAGGAGATGAATTAGCTCAACACAAATATAATTATTCTAGCAGGCTGATCACTTCTGCGAGGCTCTGAGTGAAATTTCCCTGATGCGAGGACTATGGGGAGAGGGGATGGGGCAGGACTGTGAAGGTGATGGACAGCCTTTCATATTAACGAGCCTCACAATATCTATGGAAGAGTTCAGCGTTTCAGTCTAGCTGGTGGAAGGGGGTCTGATTTATTCTGATGGCTTTTGGCCCATGAACAGCCTTTGATATAAGCCCAGCTGGAAAGACAGATACCTGGGGACTTTCTGCAGCAGAAATAATTTCCCAGTCTTGGGATGCTGTGGAAGCTGAAGCAGCATTTGGTGCTCTGAAGCCTTCCCTGCCCCATTTCCAGGTGAGATTATTCCCAGCCCTGTGCCAACCCTGGATTATGGCCTGAGGGGGCATGTGGTGAAAGGGAGTGGATCCAGCTTGGGAATCGCTAAGAGAAAAATTCACTCACTTTAGTAGAACTAGGGTATTTGTTTCGTAAGACATCTAATCTGGTTTTAGGAACATAAAATGTTCCTGAATATGCCATCTCTCTCAATGACTTGTTTTACTGTTGAATTATCTTGAATGTGAATAAAACCTTGGTCCATGTCCGGTCTGACTGTGCCAGTATTCTAATTGCAGGTCTGAAAAGGCTTTGCTGGACTTTTTCTTGCATGGACGGAAAAAGCATTGCAAAATGGGTCCATACGGTTCCTTTTGTGCTGTAAGTAATTGCACAGTTGTGGTTCGTGCCCTGCTGTGCTGTTTCCACCCGCTAAATCAGAGGCTGTCCCCAGGAGCTGCCGGTGAAGGTCTGGCATCCCGGGGGCTGGCGATCCCCTCTTGGGGCAGTGAGACCTCGATGGAGATGGGAAACATGGGGACGATGTGTTCCATAGGGACCCTTTCCTCCAGGAGCATCAGGAATGATAAGCTGGGTGGGAATGGAAAGCTCTTAAATAATAAAAAAAATATAAGCTAAACCCAGCAACCAGGCAGTCGGTCACCATCTACCAGTGAACGGTGCAGCCTGGGCAGATGCTCTGGTTTACCCCAGTGGCTCCAGCACGGCAGCAGCCAAGGGTATTTCTATTTAACCCCCCAGCACTTTGTTTCTTCTGCAGTGAGCTGAGCTATTTACTGAGAAAAGAAAGGTAGTGTTTAAAAATATAGCAGAATGGATGTGCTTTAAAGCAGGCGGTGGGAAATGCGAGAGGCAGCTCTGAAGTGCCCGTCTCTGAGTGCCTGGAGCATGTACCCCTCTGCTGCAGGCTGGTCAACTCCTCAGGGCACGGCTGTGGTTATTGCCGGAGGGGAGAAAAAGGTTTCTGTTTATCTTTGGGTTTGCTATTTCAAAAAGAAAACAGAATAAATATCAGTCAACAAAAGCTTTTACCTCTTTGCCTGTTGTGTGATGCAGAGACCATTTGTGATTAATAAAGGGTGACCTCAGCTCCAGAGAAGTTGGAATTAAAGCCATGTGAATAATGGATTATTTTCCTGCCTTTGTGGGTGGCTCCAGAAGGATCAAGTGCTAATTTCATTTGGGATTCATTTACAAAGATGTGAAGGAATAACCTCAGCAAGGAGATGGCTTCAAAAGGCCACTATCTTCTGTCCATTACAAACCCTACCGACGCAGAAAATACCCATCTGATTTTGGCAGGGTATTTGGAACGCTTGCTGGAAGGATGTTGCTTTACACATCTTGATATTTATTTTCCTGAAGGTGAGTTTAATGGACCCTTCATGTGAGGGGTGGTAGGCACTGCACATCCCTGGGGTGACAAGTCCTGCGAGGGCTGGGGGTTTGCAAGACACTGCTCTTCTTTCCTTTGGAATAACCACCAGCATCCCTGAGCTGGTTCAACACCTCTTTCTCCAAAATGCTGCAAAGCCAACCCCTGCAGTTGGAGAGTGAATAGAATAGAATAGAATCATTAAGTTAGTGCTTTGGCAGCAGCACGATCTACAAGCTTTGTGCCATCATCTCCTCACAGAAGATAAAAACCAGAAGGCAGAACGTGATTTGGAGTTTTTGATCCATATTTATGTCAGGTCTTCAAGTTCCTTTGGAGCGTGATAATCCCTCCTGCTGGATTTCTGGGTCCAAATCTTCAACCATTAGTGTCGGCTTTTAGTACCTTGCACTGAAGGTCTTGCTGTAGGGTTAAAAAGTATACTGGAAACAATTTTGTTGCAGGTATGTTATTAAAGATTGAATGATGGCAGAAGATGCCTTGAAAGCAGTGTGAATAGTTTAATATAGATATAAATATTAAACTGTCAAGGGAAGGTATGTAAGAAAGACAATCCCTGAATGGTATAAGGAGTAATAGGTAAATATTACATTTCAATAAATTCACTTAAAAGGATTCTGCCAAATTTAATTCAGACCTGACGTTTAGGTATATGGGGAAATAATTGCTACCAGTCATCAAAAAGAAAACTGTTGTTTTTTCACTTTTTGCCTGTGAGTTTTTAAAAGTAGCAACTTGGGACTTACTTTTATGGATTTTATCCAGTTTGCTTTACTGGATGCTGAACACGAGGGAATAGCAGGTGGGTTTTGAAGGTGTAGCAATGCTGTCAGGGCGGTGCAGATGTGATCTTGATTCCCACAACTCAGCGCAGGTGGTCGGGGCTGTGCTGCTGCACCAAGCACACGAGTTTTACCCTACCTGTATGTTCAAACTAAGTCTGGTTGTTTTGGAGCACATAGCCCTGCCTAGTAAATTACTAGTTATTAAAGTGTGCAATTTGCTGTTCCTTTGAGTGGCTGATGGGGGTCAAGGATGTTGAAGTGCAAGAAGAAGGTCTCAGGAGGAAGCTGGAAGGATGGAGGGATGGCAGCAAGGGGATTTTATTGCACGGAAGCCCTACAGCAGGGAAGAGCTTTGCTGTAAGAGCATCGCTTCCCAAACCAGCGCATCAAGCATGGATCCCTGAAGTCTGAAGCCGGGCACTTAAAAACCAGTCAATTGCAGAGTACCTAGGCTCTTCCAAAAGGGCTATTTCTAGCATCAATTTGAAAAGCAAATCTAATGGATGTCAGAGAAATAAAATACCCAGAGATGGGCAACTGCTCTGTGGATCGAACAGCCTTACTCTGTGTGTCTCCTGGTTCAACCCCACCGCTCCTGCAGAGCTCAGGCTGCCCACATATGGCACACGCTCAGGTGAGGCTCGCTCTTTACTGGTGGAGGCTTTATCTCACCATTTTGGGAATTAAAGTGGTTTCTGCTTCATGTTTAGCAATCTGACATTTTCCTTGTCTCCTGCATAGAGCATCAAACATTTATTCATTCCTGGGCTTTGACCTAATTCCTGGCCATAAATATTCAATTTCTGCATGGGAGCAGAGAAGACATGATAAAACAGAAGCCCTGATCAAATGACACAGATGTGAAACAGCCTTTAATTGATTTGCTTTTGTCAGACATAATTAAGTCCTACATTTCATTGCAGTCCTTGGCTCATGTTCAGATCTCAAGAAGTCTTTGGTGATAAGGAGTATTTTGGCTTCAAATGAGACTGATGGGTTCTTGCAGTAGCTTGCACAGGAGGCATGGCATTTTATGTTGTATTGGCTGAAAGTAAGGCCGTGAGGCACAGCCAAAACCCAGGTTTTTGATTGCAATAAAGTGCCAAGATGTCACTCCTCCTTCTGTGCATCTTGCTTGTGTATTCCTTCCACTTCTGTGAGCGTCGGTTGCTTTGCAGTTTGCCAGCTCTGGGTGGGCTCAGCTGCCCACCCTATCTGTCAAAGCTTGAATGTACTTGCTTAAGCACGTGCTTAAATCTCACCTATATATATTTTTTTTTTTTCTGGATAAGGATGGACTTCAACACATATCCAAGTGCTTCATTGAACTGAGGCCCCAGGGCCCTGTGCTGTGTCCACAAAGCCCATGCCAGCACACCCATCATGTTTTGCTGGGAACAGCATCAGGAATTTAGATTTCTTTACGCTGCTCATTGTCCCCCAGAAATAAGCAGCGCCTTTTCCCTGACGTATGAAAGAAAAAAAGCAATTTTGCAATATAATGAAGGAGCTGGGTCAATGATTTGAGTGGCAAAACCCAATCAGTCCATATTGTATTCTGTTAGCTGCGAAGTAGGGTCCTGCTGGAGCTGCCTCGGAAGGCAGGTGGTGAGTCTGTATGGGGAGTATTTGGGCCATCTTCGTTAAGAGGCTGAAGATATCCAGGGAGCTTTAGATGTGAAGGCTCCTGTAAGGTTTTCATACCTCCTGGCAAAGGAAAAGGACTTGAAAACCTTCCTTTGCCTTGCTCTTTTTTGTCTATTGTATTATTTAATCTCACCTTCGCTCAGTGGAGTTCTTATGTGCTGAAAGGAAATGAAATCTCTGCTGTGTTATTATTGCTCTCTGCTTAGATAAATAACATTGTGCTGAATTCAGGGTATTGCACACCGGCTTTTACCTTCCAGATGTGCTGCTCTGGGGAAGCATGGCTTTAACAGGTGGGAAGTGCTCGGAGGTGTTGTAGAAAAATCTTTAAATCCCCACCTTTGGAGCCGAATCCTTTAATAAGTAAACAAAGCTACTGGGTGTTTTGGGTGAGAAGGACTCCAGGAGCTGTCACCTGCCTGGAATACCACAGCAAAAGCTAAGTTTTGATTCAGTGGGATTTTAACAGAGATATTTTGTCTTGCTTTTTGCCTGCTGGGCTGAAAAAGCCCTTTTCCAAAGGAAATATGGGTTGAATCTCCAATTCACTGACAGCCTGGACATGAAGAGACTTTGGGTTTCACACAGCCCAAAGAATGGCTCAGTTGCTCTGAAAGCAGATATATCACTAGCTGTGGTATAAAATGTTCTCGTAGGACAGTTTCCCTTGCACGCAAAATGAGGACAACAGAAAGAGGCAAGCATGAGCCGAGTTTCCTAATGCGTTGCTCATTGGGGATGATGCTCGTAGTGCAGCAAGTCTGGGAGATCTCCAATATATGGGAGGATGGATGGGAAGAAGGACATGGAAGGAAGGACAGGAGATTTGGGGAGAGCCTTAGATGTGCTGAAGGTTATTAGGAGGGAGGTCGGACTGCAGCATGGATGGTAGCCCTAAAACTGAGCTTAGAAGAACTCGAGGACGAAGGGAGAGAGGTGTTGGTTTGCTCTTTGATTGTTGTGGATGGCTGTGGACTCTGCCTGCTGGTGACCAGTGCTGTGACGGCCACGTGCCCTCTACAGAGGTCATGAAGGAGACTTGACAAGGTGGCTACCAGCAGCTGTGGTGCCGTTTTTCAATTGACCGCTGTGTCTGGACCATTTCTATTTCAGGATATCATTCTCCTAGGGCCCTGCTGGGATCTGAGAGCAGATTCAGATGACAAACTCTCCCTGTGATCTCTGTTTCAACCTTGCCCTCCTGACGGTTGGCTGCTGACACTCAGGTCCTTTGCAGGTTCTTTGAAACACGCTGAGAGGTTGGTTGAGTGTGTCCTGGTTTTGGCTGGGATAGAGTTATTTTTCTTTCTAGTAGCTGGTACAGTGTTATGTTTTGGGTTCAGTATGAGAATAATGTTGATAACACACTGATGTTTTCAGTTGTTGCTCAGTAGTGTTTAGACTAAGTCAAGGATTTTTCAGCTTCTCATGCCCAGCCAGCGAGAAGGCTGGAGGGGCACAAGAAGTTGGGAGGGGGAACAGCCAGGACACCTGACCCAAACTGGCCAAAGGGGTATTCCATACCATGTGACATCATGCCCAGTATATAAACTGGGGGGAGTTGGCCAGGGGAGGGCAGATCGCTGCTCAGGAACTAACTGGGCATCGGTCGGTGAGAGGTGAGCAATTGCATTGTGCATCACTTGTTTTGTATATTCCAATCCTTTTATTTTTATTTTGTTATTGTTATTATTATCAGTATTAGTTTCTTCCTTTCTATTCTATTGAACTGTTCTTATCTCAACCCATGAGTTTTACTTTTTTCCTTCCAATTCTCTCCCCCATCCCACTGGGTGAGGGGGGAGTGAGTGAGTGGCTGCGTGGGGCTTAGGTACTGGCTGGGGTTAAACCACGCTGACTCTTTCATCTCTGGCTAGAGAGGGCTGTTTCATGTTCTTTTGAGACTTCTTTGCTGCTTTGAAGTTGCCTGCAACCTCCAGACTGGTTAGGAGCTCAAGAAAGTGTGGAAAAGGATGAGTCTAATTCATTTTTTTATTAATTGAAGAAAAAATAATACATCCTTTGGAGAGAAAATGTTATTTTCCATCAAGAATTTCCTTATTCAGATTTAATTTCTGTCCGGGGGGGAAATCAGAAGTGGCTTAAGACCGGCAGGTAGGTGCAGAAGCCTAGAGAGATCCAACTCCTGTAAATAACTGCTTGCTCAGAAATGTGATGGGAAATGCCGGGAAGCTAAAAATTTGGGAATCACCTGCCTGGGAATGGAGATTGCCGCCTCCCAGAGCAGGGATTGCTTTTGCCCGTGGCTCTGTGAGGTCTCTTGCTTCACCCCGGAGGAGTGGAGAATGAGCGTGGATGAGCACGTTACCTAATGAACCCCAGGGAGGTGGGAGAGTGGTCCTTTGCCTGAGGGGATGCTGCACCATGGAGTGTCGTGGGCTTTGCTCTTCCAGCTGGTGATCTGCAGAAAAAACCGCTGTCATTGCAGGGGGCACTGAGGGTGACTTCTGCTGGAAGTCCTGTGTAGCCAGTAATTAAAACACCGTAAAGGTTTCTCATAATGATAGCTCATAATTTTCTAACACAAAAGGTATTTTGACCAAAGCAAACCCCAAGCCTATTCTGGACCTGGTTGCTGGACAGGAATTTTGTGGTTGCCTAGGAACCGGTGATCAGAGCCTGATTACGTCCAGTATGGGCTGACAAAGGGTATTTTCATCAGTATCATTATTGTTTGCAGCCATACGGTCCTACGGCAGCTTCCAAAGCGCTGACTCTCCGGAGCTGGGGAAAATTGTGCTTGGAATTGTCTGGAAGCTAAAATATGGACAGAAAAGGGTGAATGAACATTGGGAATTTTTAGGTAGAGATCATCATGTGGACAAGCCCCTGGATTTCATCATAAAGAGATGTTGGCTTTGCCTCAAGGATCTCCCAGATTCAGGAGCCAAGTCAGAGCAGATATTAAAAACCAAAAAAAGCAGTAGTTTGAAAATGGAACCAGATAGCAAATGATGTGTATCAGAAATTATGAAGCTTAGCCAGCTGATGAGGGACAATTATTAAAAGAGCTTGAAATCTGTGTCTATCAAGAGTAAGGACAAAAAAACTTTAAATATCTTTAAACAGAAAAAAAAATGGTGCCAGCTGGTGGGTTCATCACTGGATGACATGGTTCAATCAGCGCAATAATATCTGGTCGGTATGTCTCTGTGGCATTTGGAAAGACAAAATGATGTGCTTTATCTCCCTAGTGGGAGATAAAATCTTTCCCGTTCCATCTCTAATCAGCAGGGTAGTAAATTATTTCTGTGTTGTCAGGGGGTACGCTTAGAAATCAGTGTCCATATAACTTGTATTTGAGCGTCTCAGAAGAGCTGGCTCAGAAGATTGAGGTCTGCAGATGTTCATTTTTAATCAACAACAGAAAAGCTGGGAAAGGGCTAGTTTATTTTTTTAAAAGGCTGTCATTATGTCCCAGATAACTACAAGCTAGTAATCCTGGACAAAATAATGGTAAAGGTGAAAGGGAATTCAAACGATGAAGAATTAAAAGCTAGGAATAAAACTAATGGGTTTATGAAACGTAGGTCTTTAGAACAAGTCTGAATTCATTAGCTTAGTCATGGTTATTTGGTAGCTCTAATACGCCTAACATTTTGCAAAGCGTTTGACATAGTTTCACATGGCATTTGGATTAAACCACCCGAGGAGGCACACTGAAACAGTGGTGGGAGCAGGTAGCTGGCAGGGCTGGGGGATCGTTACCCCATGGCGGGAGCTTTGCTTGGGGACTGGCAGTGACGAGGTCTTGGCATGTGCCTTCATCAGGTCCAGCACCGGCCTTTTCAGGACATAGAGCTTCTTGCTGTGCTATTTGCTACAGAATTGAGCTTTTTCTTTTTTTTTTCCTTTTTTTTTGAGGATGCGGTGATCTGTAAAAATTAGGGGTGAGGATATGATCCAACTGAAAGGAACATTTTTAAAAAAAAATAAAAATAAAAAAAAAAATAGTGGTATCATCTACCCAAGTGGCTGTACTCCATCCAAGAAGGCACTTGGATAAGTTCTTAGCACTTGACTTAAGCCTGCTACAAACACACGGGTATCACAGGATCCGTGTCCAGAGGTACCTTCTTTACATTGCCCAGAGCAGAACTGCAGGCAGCATCTTCCACAGCCAAGAAACAGGATCTTCACCCTTCTGTCTTCCCAAAGATGCTGAGGGCTCCATGTGGACAAGAGGATCAGCTGAAATTGTCAGGGGGTTGGTGGGTCAGGAGATCTTTGGACTTGAATCAGAGCTGGGAAACCACTGCTTGGAGTGAGATGGCTTCAGAGGAACGAGGTGTTTGCCTTTGCTTTCCATCTCACCGTCTGTTTTCTGACACCTCAAGGACAATGTTTGTGCGTTGACAGAAATGAGCTGCTGGACCGTGCTGGAGCATGCTGGAGTAGCCTTGTCTGACCACCCCAGTGGCTCTCTGGGGACCGAGAGAGGTGCCCACCGACTGGAATAAAGCCCTCTGACCCCTCAGCCAGGGCTCTGCTGGGCAGCCTGGGCTTTGCCATGGCAGTCGCTGCCCCTTCTGCCCCAGCCCTGCTGTGCTGATGGTCCTTCAGTGCTCCCCTCATGCACGCACACGATTAACCAAACCTGAAGTTATTCTGCACAGAGTCGCTTTGACTCTGCAAACGCAGGTTTAGTCCTGGTTTAGAGCCATACCTCCCTTAAGGAGGGACTTAAGGACTTTCGCCTTCTTAAGGACCGCTCCCAGCTGTGGGCTATTGGCAGCGGGAAGCAATGCTGCCCACACCTCACTCTTCCTCCCAGCATCGCCCTGGCTGTTAGCAATAACCCACAAGCAAGACATGAAGCCCAAGGAGAAACACAAATTCACCCCTAAACAGGACCCAAGCTATTCATTCTTCTTGTGTTTCTACTTCGTTTCTAACATTCACCTGAAAGGACACAATGCTGCTGTGAAAGATATGCCGGGAGAGCCGATGAGCGCAGGCAGAGCCTCTCGGAGTTGCTAGGTGACTGCTGCCCTCAGGGCACGATCCCCCAATACCGCCTGCTCCCAGGATGAGTAATGCATCTCGTTTGCATCCATTGGACAAAAATGCTGTCACTTGGGTCTTGCTGGTTGAGTCATTCCCGCTGGGAGCAATGGGTTATGTGGGTGGCCGAGAGAGGCTCCTGCCACCCTAGAGGTGCTCAGCCCCCAGAGCAAACCTCTCCCACCAGGCTGGAGTTGGCCCCAGGGAGCATTCCAGTCACCTCCTGCTCCACGGTCCCACGCCAAAGAACTGCTCTTGGCACAGAAGCACGGCAATACCAACAAAAGGGTGTGCCTGTTGGCCAACACTCTTTGGCTGACAATCAAAGACCTTGTCTGAATTTTTTGGACTGTCCCTAGAGGGTAGAGAAGCCTTTCGCATCACGACTGTAGGGGTGGGGAGAGCAAGATACAGGGAAGAAGGCGAAGTGACCTTTTCCAGGTGCAGCCAGGAGTGGGATGCAGGCATTGACCCCTCTGGGTGTGCAAGCAAAGGCTTGCGACATTTCTGTGGACTTCCAAGGTTTTTAATTAATGTCTCAAGTTAAAGACAGTTATAGCGTAACATAAAAAAGTTGTTTGGCTTATCTTCCCTCTGGTTTCACACGTACGACATGATTTCAGGTTAAATGCTGTTTTGGCAGTCGCCCAGTGGTATTAGGGGTGAATCGATGAACAAGTCTTTTAAGGTCACTTCTTCCAAGAGAACGAACAAGAGATATTTTAGTCCATGGTAGCCAATGATTTTAATGCCTGAGTGCTGTCTCTTGAGAACATATTACAAAGGAAAGGGAAATTTGTTTTAGTGAATTTCTCTGGCTAAGTTGAAAAAAATTATAAACCGTTGTGTTTTCAAGCTGTTCCCCCTCATTTGTGGCATCAGAGGGGTGAAGTGGTGGGATACAGCTCCCAGCACTTGTACAGTGGCAGCATCCAGAAGGCCAGGTTGTGCCTCAAAGAGTTTACAATTAAAGGCAGAGGAGTGGGAGAGTATGAGGAATCAATGGCAAAATACGAGCCGTTATTTTCATCAGTGGTATTGGCCATGCTCATATCCAGTTGGGTTTGGGAAGCTTTTCTGTAAAACATGGAGTAAACACATATTAAGAGGTGAAGGAAAGATTTTTTTCCACCAGGATTTTGGTGTTGAAAAAAGCTGCTGCAGATGAGCTGGGAAACATGGTCTGGGAGAAGAGTGTGGGCAGCAAAATGAGGACTGTCCTGTAGCAGAGCTTGGGGGTGGGGGTTTCTTTCACAAAGCATCAGGAGGTTTCAGAAGCCCTTGGTGAGTTGTTGATGTGATCTGCACAAAGGGCATAGCCTCACACAGCTAACAAGCTCCAGGGCAGCTCATCTGCCTTTGATTTGAGGCTTTTCTCCAAGCAGGGATGGTAAATTGTAGGCAAAAATAATTCTTGTCAAAGATCTAATGATGCTTCAAGTTCCTACAACCTTTCAGATAAACAGGGTGGAACAGTGCAGTGAATTTTGTAAGAAATCTCTAAAAATGCGCAGTGAACATAATGAAGCAAAATTGATCTGTTGTTTTCTCTCAGGAAACAAATACTGCACGAGGAGGCAAAAAGAAGACAAGCCAGAAAAATATAGCTGTACTCTCAAAATGGGTCAGTCATAGGGACAGCAGCTGTCCTCAGACATGAATGTTTTCACGTAAAAAAAAGAAAAATTAGGAGCCGTATTTATGCAGCTGCATCTTCACATCTAAGGATGAAATCCTCCAAACAGCCCATCTAAATATTCAGCCCAAAGCCACATAAATGCATGATCTGAAGAACAACCTTGAGACATGTGCAGCGGCCTTGCTGAAAGAGAGGAATTTGGAAAAGAGAGCATGAGTCTATGATTCAGAGCCGAGCTTGATTCACTTTACACATAAAAGACAAAACCAGGAGTTAACTGGGAAAAAAGACATGTAGCACACTTCAAGCGCATAATGCCCTTGAGGGGATGGATAACAAACTGAACGAGAGCAGCAGCTGCTCAGCTGGGTTGGGAAAAGCTCAGAGATGTCCCTCAGCAGGACTGGGAGTAACACATGATCCCAGGAGAAATGGTCTTGGACGTCTTCATCCCTGTCTGAATCCCTCGGTAGCATCCCGGGTAAATCAGTGCAACAGCCCTGCTCTTCTCCAGGGGTATGTGAGCTCCCAGGGCAGCAAGTCAGAGCTGATGGATGGGTCCAGAGCCATCAGCGGTTACATCCCAGGGTCCCTAACTGGGTCTAAGACAACACGGGTAGGGAACTGGTCTTTGCTTGCTCCTTTGTAACCCGTGCAAAGGCACTGGGTGGTGTTGGGTTCTGCCTTTGCAAAATTTCAAGGGACCTCCAAGGCTTGGACCAAGCCAGCTTCTTACTACAGGCTTAGGGATGTCCAAATGAGCCTGACCCGGCGAAAGGGCTGGCACTTGTGCGTGGCTGATGTTACTGATGTACACACAGGGGCTTATCTGGCCCCTGACGCCCCTGAGGCTTTTGCTGTTCCTACAGAATTGTACAACTGGTTGTGTTTCATCCCAGATGTGAAGGTCAGCCACAGCAGGGAACAGGCTTCATTTGGCATCTGCAGAGAGCTGCACCTTCTGAAGATGCTGCTCAGAACCAGGGAGGGCACAGCCTCTGCTCCTGGCACTGATCCGCAGCCCGAGGAGTGACCTGGGAACTGAGAAACGTGATTTCCTAAATTACTTCCTAAAGGCTTTCCTGGGCTTTTTAAATATACCCCATTGTCTGGGGCTGTGGTGAGGCAGAGATGAGGCTGGTGCTTTACTGTACCCAGCGTGGAGGCTCGGCACTGGCAAGGGGATTGCTGAGAATGAAAAATGCCCTTGTGTCATTTTGGGCTGGGAGGAAGAGGATGGTACTGGCAGACCCGCACAGAGGGATTGGGGGGAACGCTTCTGCCCAAAGCAAATGATGGACTGCAAACAGGTTAGGAGAAGATGGATGAATGTAGACTTGCAGGGGGAAGAAGCTGGAAGCCACTGCTGTGCGTGTTTATGGCAGTGCTAGCGGGACTCACGTTTATAGCAGCACGTGTTTACTGCCGGCTTCTGCAGCTGCCATAAACAGTTTCAGCACTCCCGAATTCACGGCTGGCTCTCGAGAGCCCTTCACTGCACCGCACGGGCACGGGCGTGCTCCGAGAGCAGGCAGCTGCCAGCCCTGCTTCTCAAGGGCCGAAAGAGCAGAGCTCTCCTCGGGCTTCAGGGGCCTTCACGTGCCTCATCCGATTCCCTCGTTACGTTTTGGCGCGTCTTGTTGTTAAGTGGCAAAAACCCCAGCAGCCCCCCAGCTAACTAGGAAATGATTTTTCAACCCTCTCCTTAAGGATGGAAGCTGCACCTGGTATTTCTTAGAATGAAAGCAAATATTTTGCTTGCTTTCTTTGTTTCTTTCTTTTTTCCTAGAAATTAATTTTCAGTCACACCATCTGGTTGCCAGAGGTGACATTTTCTGCAGCTGAGGTAGCCGATGTCATGGGAGGATGCCATGGAGGACTCTGAGCATTTCTGTTTCACATTTCTTTTGTTTCTTTTCCATCAAGGTCACGGTGTCTTTTACCCAGGGTTTGGCTCTTACTTTAGCTGGAGCTTTCAAGAAAATGTTAGTGGCGTCATTCCTTTCCGGGGAAAATGTTGTGCAGGGTTGACTGAAACTGCAGGAAAATTTCAGTGAATTTCATCTAGGATTGAGCTAGAAATTAAAATGGGATATGAAAGTTTGCTTTGAACTTGTGGTCTTTGTTTGTTCTGTTTGGATGCTCGTGATGCATGTGCTTTCAGGGAAATCAGTGCACATCAACTGAACTAAATCCTCAGGGGAAGAAAAGTAAAAGGAACCTAAAATCTTTTTACAAAAATATTCACCAAGCAAAACTTTTAAGCCCAGTACATTTCCATGCTGGAAATAAAGGCGTACTACAGATGTTACTGTTAGTTTTACGTGGAAGGCACCCGGGTACAGTGATGATCTTCCCTAGCAGAGAATGTATGGGATTTGTGCAGGCAAAGCCATGAGGGATGCAGGGAGGAAACCATTCCCTGTGCAAATCCACCAGATCCAGCAGGACTGGATGAAAATGTGTACATATACTCTCTGCACACCCACTGGTGTGCACAGTCTTTGCACTCTTGGATCAATGTGTTGCAGCTCCCAGTTCCCAATTTACACACAGCGTTGCAAATATAATACACAGAAACTGGGGTGTTGTGGAGCCACTGGCCGGTTTGCTGGTGTCCACTTCGATGCTCTCCTGGATGTTTGGGTCTTGGTTCCCTTGGTGAGTGGGGCAGGAGTGAAGGTGTCAAACTCTTCCCTTGAAATACTGAAGATCATTGTTTCCCCTTCAGCTACTGAAGTTTGGCAACACTTGCAAATGTCATTGCCTGTCAGGAAGATCTTTTGCATTTCCCATCCCCTGGAGTGGAGGCTGCCTATCAAGTGTCTCTTCGCCACACTTTAATGTTTCTGGTAAAACTACTGATTTGATTTTTAGATTTTGTCTGAACAGAATTAGCACATATCACATGCTTGAGCTGCCAGTTAAGGGAAAAGCCAAGGAATGGTCAGGGGAATAAAACAAGTTATCCCTCCTGGGGCTACATCAGCAGACCAAGCCTAGAAGGCAAAAGCATTTAGCCCACGCGATCCTGCTTTGCACATCACAGGGATGGCAGGGACAGAGGTGGATGACAAGTAGGGCGTTGGGACGGGTTCTGCCCCAGTTGTCGGAGTGAATGTTTGCAGGGCCAGGGTGCCACTCCATCAGCCATGCTGTGCCCGCCCTTGGTGGGTATCGACCAGCATGGAAATGGGGAGGATGAGGTGGTAGCTGGACATCTGGCTGGGGCTGGGACTGACCAGCTGTGTGCCGTGGCTGGCTGGAGATGGGAGGTGAGCAGGAGCTTGTGCAGGCGTCCCAGCTCTCCCGCAGTGGTGGGGTGCTGGAGAAGGATGGTAGAGCATTTATGTCTCTCAGGGAACACTGGCAACAGCAACGGATTTTGCTGATATTTAGTGACGACACATCCATTTCTCCTTCTTCTTTTTATCTAATAAATATGATCTCTCTCACAGGCAGAGATCTCAGCTGAAACGTTTAGATGCAGAATTAACTCAAACACTAAAAGCAAAAAACAACCCAGAGAGGTGCATCTGTAGCACTGCTAACCCTTGCAATGTTCAAGCTTCAAGGGAAGACCATCAAGATAATTTGCCAGGGAGACTTGCAAAACAGTATGACTCCCATAAACTGCTGCTGATGCATGCCTTGGAAAAGAAAAAGCCGTCTCTTCTTGCTTTAGACAGGGTCATTTACTGCGCTGCCTCATGTTTGCAGAGGAGCGCGCTAGAAGCGAGTAAGATGCTGAGCATGAGTCTCCTCTCCCAACACAGCTGCTTCCCGCAATGTTCACTCCAACACCTGCAGACTTGCGAGGGGACGCGTGGTGTCTGTCACACACCGGGAATGTCAAGGCGAGGTCGGGAAAGTGCAGCTTTGGGGCTTTGCGAGTGCTGTGAGATGGTCAGCTCAAGGAAAGCTTAGACCCCACTAACCTTCCGCTAGAGAAATGTTCCTATTTTCTTTCAGGTGTCCTCGCTCCATCCTAGGTGTGAAAAAGCCCGTGTGTATTCACGGGGACTGAAGAGCTGACTAGACAGTGAGAACAAAGCCATATGCTACATGTCATCATTTATATCCTACACTTTCTAAATCCCCCACCAAGATCACAGTATTCTTCTCACTTAGGAATTTTATGGAAGGAAAATAAAAGCCTAATAGAAGGCAGAATGAGCTCCATGTTTTCTGCTTCAGCATCACCTGCTGGTTCCAATGGGATTTGCAAACCCATGAAAGAGCTCAGGAGGTGTTGGGCAGGAGGTGCAAAGCAGCCCATTTTGCAGGTTTTGGGATTTTTAATGGGATGCGTGGGTGCTGCTCTGTAATGGCTCACTACCTGAAGGCTTAAATGAAGAAAACAAGGGCAAGGAGGACAATAATAAGGCAGGCTTGTTAAATCATTTAAATTTTACTGTCGTACTCTGAGATTCACAATGAGGAGACAATAAAAGGCATCCTTGGGCACAATTTAACAACCACCCTCGGTGACTGTGGCACTGAACTGCTTTAATATCTAGTTTAAAGCTAGTAGAAGCAACTCCAAGTATATTGTAAAACCTAATCTATCTTGTCTGAAAGATCAAAGTCTGCAGGAAAGCACAAATCCAAACCTCCGAAAGTATAATTACCCCTGAGCTCCAGGAGCAATATTAAAAATGTCATTGCCCTTCTTTTTCCCTTTCTCTTTCCTCAGCCCTTATTCAGATTTTCATGAAACCAATTGACAGCATGAGATGATGCTCCAGCTTGTAGGGTGATCTCAGACAAAGGTAAGATCTTGACTGAGCTTTATAATTTTTGGACTTTTAAAAAATTTTATTTCAAGAACAGAGTTTTTTTTGCTCTTGAGTCTGTCTTCTCACCTTGATTGACCCTCAGTGCAGAATGGGGACCTAATCCATCTGCACCAAATCTCGGCCATGGGGAAACCTTGGGAAGAACTTGTAGGAACATCCTTCTGGAACAGCCAGTCCTGGGAAAATACTGGTATATGGACATGCAGTGAAAGCTCAGGCAGCATATGTTGCCTGATCCAGAAGTCATGAGATAGAGAGTGTCGGGGCAGGGAGGAAAAATTGCTCCCAGGATTGTCCCTGACCTGTGCAGCATTTTTATTATTGTAGAACTAGAAACCTTTAGTCATACTTCAGGGGTGGTAGCTGGAAGTGTTCAACATATACAGTAATAACAAAAAATAAAAGACAGGTGGCAAAGGTCTCCCAAATTTTCCTCAGAAATGAACTCAATGAGATCCCAGAGGAATTAGATGTCTAAGACTGTTTCTACATTCTCCAAGGCATCTCTGCCACTACTTTATCACTCCAAAATGTGGAGGTTTGATGCTTAGGTGACTAGATGAGACCTGGGGACAGAATAGGTTTCCTGTCCTACATAGTATGCTGAATGATTAAAAAACCTCCCTTACTGGACTGAATCTGAGACACTTCTAGGTAGTGCACAGCCCCCCCCAATTAATAGTAAGATTTCACAAAAGCCTGTGAAATTTCCCAGTTTCATGTGTCACAGCTGTTCCACTCTTTGATGTTGCTGAGATCTGAGCAACATGATATCTAGGCATGTCTGTGGTCTCAGAAAGCTTTAGCGCTTGCGGATGCTATCAGAATTTCTCAGCAATCTGGGATGCTTTCCAGGGGAAATCTGTTCTGGTTTGTATTAGAGGTGGACTGTTTGGAGCAGAGCAATTAAAAATGCCTTGAGAGGTTCTGATGTGGACTGAGCAGGGGATGTGATAAATGGGAAGGGGACTGGGGAGCCTCATGGCTCTGCTGGTGCTGGCAAGGGGATGGGTGGGAAAGCCACCGGGGGTGGGTGCCTTCGTCCCTCCAGCTCACTGGTGGGACATTGCTTTCAGATGACGGTGCCCTCGATTGGGATGGCTCTCTCATGACTGCAGCTCCTCTGGCATGGCAACAGCACTTTGCAAGGCTGGGACATTTTTACCTCTCTGAGATGCTGCTTTACTCTCACCTCCTGCATTTTAGCCCCAGGCTCCTGGTACCTCTCCCCCTCCATCCATCTCATAAATGAGTTTACAGAGTTTGCAGCACTGTCTGGGTTTCTGCAGGAGAAGCACAGTGTAAAAAGTCAATCCTTATTTCTGTGATTAGTGTAGCTGCCTCTGGCTCTGAGCTTACACTGCTCTGGGAGATCAACCCAACACTGCCTCAGTGAAGGTGATGGAGGGTGCAAGTCAGGAAAAAGTAGAAGATATGAAGCAAAATGGTCTTGAGGGCTATTTAGGGGAAGTAATGAGAGGGGAAGTAATGGGACTGAACTGGGGACAGGCCTGGCAGGAGCATGTCCCTGTGCCTGAGGGAGAGGACGAGGTGCCAGGGTGGCTTCTGAGACATGCGATGGTTAGCAAGAGATCCAACCGTTTCTGCAGTCGGTCACTCTTTGGGAAGGTCTCAATCTCTTCACCTCTGAGAAGCGTCTGATAGGACTCCTCTCCGTGGTTTCCTTGCTCTGATTAGGCACATTTTCGGCACCTCCAGCATCTTCCTCAACTGCTTGCTGCTCCTTGGGCTGAGCCGAAGGGGAAGCAAGGGACAGCGTGGGGGAGCAGAGCAGGGTGTGAAATGCCTGATGCCCGAGAGCTGGGTGCAGGGCCAGGGGCTCGTCCATCCCTTCCCACCATGAGGAGCATTTCCAGATCACCGTTCTCATCCCTCCTGCTGCCTCTGGTCCCTCCTCCAGCGCTAACCTGCAGCTCGGCACATTCATGCACAGATCTGATCGGGGCAGAGCTGTCCCTCATCCCTCTCTCAAAGAAATCACCCGAGAGCGCAGGCAAGAACCTTGCAGTCCTTCTTCTCCCTTTTGCACAGCCACTTCTCTCAAACCCCTAACTCGGTGGCTAACCAACTTTGCCAGCACATCTGGTCTTGTTCGTGCTCAGCGCCGGCATTCCCTTGGTCCTGCGGATGCTTGTTCTGCACGGGCTGCCCGTGAAAAGCGTGGAGGGAGATGCAGCAGGGACCAGAGCCAGGCTGATGAGTCCTGACCCAGGATAATGAAACCCAGGAGGGGTTTCAGCTGGGGTTCCCAATTCCCTTTGCTTGGGAATTGGGTCCCTACATACACCCCAAAGTGTCCAGATCTCTTTGCAAGGATGCCCGGGAGCCCGGTGTTAGATGTCTGTGCGAAGAATCAATGCTGCTCTTGTTAGTGCCAGAAGCAAGGTATTCCCATGCCACCCATAATTTCCCAGCTCCATGGCTGTGCCCAGCTCTCATTTACTCCTCATCCCAGCCCTCGAGTCAATCACAGAGTAAACTGGACGCAGGGCAATGGTGTGCTGAGGGATACCCCATTGCAAGAGGACCTCTAAGGAGCTTTATGCCTCCTGGTTGGAAAACACTTAAATAACAGCCCCAAATTTGTTCCTTTTGTGTTTCTGAGAGCCCAGTAGTGAGAATTGTGGCAGGGTATCTATTTCTTAAAGGTCTTTCACACAATTTTTCACATTCAGAAGAGGAGATTGTGGTAGGATATGTGTTTCTCAGGGTCTTTTCACACAAACTTTCACATTCAAAAGCCTGGCTCAATCACACACACTCAGTCCCAGCATCGGTGCTTTTGCTGAACCAGGTTTAAAAACCTCTCCCAGTTCCCAAGCTGCTGCCGCACCATTTGTGCAACAAGCTTTGCCGAGGCTGGAAGAGCCCGTGGAGAGGAGCGGCCCCAGGTGACACGGTTTCATCCCATGACGAGCGCAGGTGATGCGGGTTGGGTGGGTGAGGGATAAAAGGGCTGTGTGGGGCTGGGGAAGGGGGTTTGGTGGTGTGGAGGGTGAGGGACATGTGGAAACAGATCAGCCCTGGGGGACCAAGCAGCTTCTTAGGCAAGGCTTTGGCTTGGGGCATGGTGGGAGAGGCTCTTGATGGAGGCTAAATATTGTTTTTGTGGGGGATTGGTACAATTTTCCTAGCTGGGAGTGAGAGCTGAGCAGCCCAGGGTGCTGGATAGCCCCTCTTGGTCACCAGTGCACCTCTGCCCACTCAGTGTGTGTGTGCGTGTGGTCCTGTGGGCAGGCATGGCTGGGCACAGTCATTGGCATCTCTGTGACACAAATGTAGAAGCGTTTTCCTATTTTGTCAAACCTTCAGGCCCTGGTTTTTGGCTCCTAGTGAAGCAGCACAGCTTTGCTGGAACCAGCTTATCCCAGCAGGGCCATTGACTCTTAATCCCACATAAATTATGGGGAGCTGGAGTGTATGTACAGTACTTCTGGTATGGCTCTTTGCATGACATCTTCAGAGCGAGCATGACAGCTACATAAATAGCATATGTGAGGAGACATTACGTATCTGCTGCTTGTTGCATATTATTTGCATACATATCCTCTACCTAACTGATGGTTCTTCCTAGTTATAGATTTGTTAGACTGCAGTGTTTTCAAGGCAGATATTCAAGCCTTTGAAAAACTGATGGGAATATATTTCCCTCTACAGTTGCTTGAAATTTTCAGTAAACATCTATTGTTTCCTCTTGCTAGAGAATAGAACAAGGGAAGGCTTCTGAGACTGCATTTAGGTGGGTTAAAACTGTGAAAACAAACTGCCCAAAAGCAAGTTATCAGGCATCAGCTGCTATTGATCCAAATAACAGCAAGATCTTGAGTGACATCTCTTTGGGGAAAGCAAGTGTGGAGGGAAGCAAACAGCAAATGGACCCTGAATATCTTGGTGCTAGACTTTTTTGCAGTGAATTTGTTGCTCTCAAAGCTGCTCACGATGTAAAATGACTGCAGTACGGAGGCGATAAGCAGATCCTTACTTTGAAAGACTTCTGTGAAAATCGCCATCTGAGCACAGAGGTGTTTTCCTCCCTAAGGGATAAGAGGTTAAAGTGCTGGGATGGAGCTTGGGGGATCTGAATTCAGCATCTGCTTCTGTTTCTTACTGAGTACCTGTGTAAATCATGCAACTATCATTTCCTTAAATCAGGGACCTTTCCTCTCTCAGCATCTGGGCTGTGGGGACCCCCAAATAGGGACCCCTGGATGCTGGGTGCCCAAAATGGTGGGGGAAAAAACCCCAAAACAATCAGTGTCCTGAGTGAGGGGATAGCAGGGGGAAGGAATGTTTCTGTCTTGCAAGAGTGGAAGGATTTGCTCGCTTCAAGGTTGATGGGTTTGAGATGCAAAGAGGAATAAGACTGTCAAAAAGAATAGAATGTTGCAGACAGGATTTTTAATGGCCTCGTCCACAATAACCTGAAATGATCAGTCCCTGGAAAATTCCAAATAATGATGGCAAACAATAAAATATCAGTGAAGTGGGTAGCATTGTGTACTCCCTTTTTTCCTGTTAGGGCTTGAGGGATTTTGCTCTAAATGAATTTTTGGTGAAAGCACGATCCACTCTAATTACCTGTAAGTAGTGAGGATCAGGCTCACTGCTGCACACAGTGTTCTTCGAAATGCAGGCAGCTGCTGGCATTAAGTGGATCCGGTTATTCTCCTTACCATGGGCTTTGTAGCTTAAGGGGCTGTGGGACCTCTGATCTTGGTGGCTGCTGTCTTTTGGACGTGACCGAAGGGCATGAAGAAGGCATGCTGGAAACATGGGAGAGACTGGAATAGGACTCAAGCAACTCTTCCTGTGAGGTTGTGCTCAGGTTTTGGGAGCTGAATGGCTCTTTCTTCTGCTGTTGTGTGGTCCCAGGAAAATGTAGCAGGAGCTGATATATTTCTTGGCGTTGTAACTCCATGGCTTTGGGAGCTGGAGAGCAAATGGAAGGAAAAAGATATGTAGAAGAGAAGTGGAGAGATTTCCTTTGTGCTTGAAATGGGCATGAATTATACTTGTTGCACTGTCCTGCTATTTTAGAAAGAGGAATCGATTGACTCCAGCTCTGTTAGCTAGGTGCCCCTGGGGATCAGCTGTCTCTTGCATGAAATTGTTTTATTGTACAATAGGCCCGTTCCTATGGATCAGTTCCTTGCTTGCAGTCTCAGGAATGGGCAGGGAGGTGCCCAGCCAGCAGCAATGTTGGGTTTTCAGGGTACAGAGGGAAGCAGGAACTGACCCCACGGCTCTGGCACAGCAAGCGTTGAGAGCAGGCAGGTGGAGCTGCCTTTCAGGGATGTGGGGATGGATTTGCTCGGCTACCTTTCTCTGCTGGCTTGAGCTAATGGCTGTGTGCAAGTGTCAGGGCTTAAATTTAAGGCTAGGTCCAGGTGTAGATGGGGTGTACTGGGATCAGCCCCCTGTGATGTGGACTGGACCCTCACCATCACCCTGCCATGCGCATCCTGAGATCTTGTCTCAAATATGCTCTTCCTGAGAAATTCAATGATCATGGAAGGGAAACAGGGACTTTGAAAGGGATGGGGCACATGGCCTGTGATGTGCTGCTGACCCCGTTCCCCTTGGTGGGTCTGGGTTTTAAGTAGTGTCCCAGTGCAAGCTGATGTCAGCAGGAACCTTTTTTTCCACAGTGTGTTTGTTCCCAGGCCCCTGTTTGCTCCTTGGGAAAGTTATTCTGTTTTTCTTTCTTTGTTCTGATGCTTAGCATTGCAAAAGAGGGTCTGCAGAGATTTCTGCCATCTCTAAAAGAGTCTGATGGAGCAAATACAGAAGCTACAATGAATATGTATTATTGCAAATACTGAAGAAACCAATGTCCCTCTTCGTAATAGATGTTATTTCTCATTCTTTGAACAAGTCTGTTGGTGATGGAGGGCAGATAGTCTACTTCTGGAATATCTCTTGCCTTGCGTTATATGATTTATAACATCACACAAGGAACAGAATTTGTCACCACCATCTCTGGGAAGGACCACTGAATCCCCTTGTAGAGAGGACCCTGGGGAGGCGGGTTTTGGGGCTCAAGAGACAATTTTTTTCATTTTGTTATGTCTTTTCATTCATTACTTCCTGCCAGTTTCTCTCATGCTCTAGTTGTTTGCCATAGATCTGTGATATTATGTAAAGCAGTCAGAACGTTCATATACTGAACCCAACATCTCTTGCTCTTCTGGAGCTGGTGCAGGGCTGAGCAGTGACTTCCCTGTGCTATTCTGTGGCTTCACCATCCTAGATCTCATTTTCCATGTCTGTTTTGCAGGTTTTCCAGCTCTGGAAAGAGCTTGAGCTCTTGCTCTAACTTCTCTAGCTGTAATGCAGTTTTGGTGTGTGTGGGTATTTATTTTTTTTTTTTTTTTATTATTATTAAAACCCAATACCTGCTGTGGTTGCTTCCTTAGTGTTTAATGCTTTGCTGAAAGATGCAGTGCCTGCTGGCGCTGCTCTGCCTGCTCAGCTGCAGATACAGTTAATGTCCCTGCTCAGCACTGACCCAGTGAAGGGAGCAGCGATGCTCAAGGACCTCCCAGTGCTTGCTGGTGATGCTGGCCTTGGGGAGGCCACGGCTAGCCCAAGCTGCTGCTGGGCTTACCTTGACTTGTACGGCTGCTTAACAAAACTAGAAAGCTGGGAAAGAATGAGCAGAGAGCTCAGGGAGGCACTTGTAAGGCCAAGGCTGTAGAGGGTGAAATGGGGAGCCAGAAGGAATGCTCCTCAAATACAATTCTTGCTGGAGGGGTGAATGTGGGGGGGTTTGAGCAGCCAACAGCTGACTATTCAAAAGTGTGAACAGTTGGTCAGGAAAACAAGACCTTTTGTGCTTTTTTGCATAAATGTTTAACAGCAAATAACGCTCCTACCTGCCGGTCGCTTCTGTTTCTCATTCTACCAAACAGCTTGAGCCCAGTTTTATGATGCTTGAAACGAATGGGTTCACCAATGGTAATGCACTGCCAAGGCCATCGGTTTTGATGAGTGGAGGCTGTGTGTATTAACCAGAGATGGTTTCAGTGTTTATGGTGTGGACAGTGGTGGGAGAAATGAGGCTGTGTGTCTCCCTGTGTGTGCCTTTTGTCCTTGGCTGGTTGCTGAATTTGTGTGATGATTAATGTGCAAAGAACAAATTTCAGTCACCATCAGTGGTTGGGGTGCAAATTGAGCTAATTAGCATTTGGCATGTGGTTGGCAGGTGCCCATCATCCCAGGAGTAAGGGCTGCATTTTTGAACCTTTGCTCTCCATCCTCTCCAGCACATTCTGCATTCCCCCCAGCCTTCTTCCCTCTTCTCTCCAGCCCAGGTGCTTGTCCCTGCGTAAGAAATGATTTCACGTCTTGCAAAATTAATTCTCTGCTCACGATGGCCTTGATTAAACAGATTGGCAAACTGTGCTAAAGGTGGCAAAACAGCTCTGACATGCAGATGTCTTCACCTCCTGAAAGGAAAGGCAAAAATCTGTGGGCTGTTGCTATTATGAAATGCAGGTGGCTGTGGGCTGTTTTCTGCAAAAGCAGCAAAAATTCTCCATGTTTAGGAACAGCGTCTGTAAAGTTAACCTGGTTGAAACGATGGTAGGTGTAATTATTGTCACTTGAACTAGATTAGCTTGAAATAGATAAGGTTTGTTCATCCGTAACTGTGTAGACTGTACTGATGGTCCAGGAGTTTGGAGATAAATATGCTATAGGTATGTGGGGAAAGCCCAGGGTCCTGCCTCTGCCAACATATATCCATTAACCAAGCAGAGAACAAGTGTGCTTGGGTCCCAGCTGTGGTTCTTATATTATAAAGCCTCTGAAAATTAAAAAAAAAAAAAAACAAAAAACAAAACCCCCAAAAAAAACCAAAACCCCAAACCCCAAATATGCACAAAGCTCACTTTCAGACAAATCTTAATTTTTTACGGATATTCTAATTATTTACCCAATTGTCGTGGTTTAACCCCTGTTGGCAGCTAAGTACCACACAGCTGCACCGCAAAACCAGCACACCAATTAACAAACTTTTGTATATTTTCAGTCTGAATATCTGCAAAATAAGACTCAATGGAAAGTGGGGTTGAAAAAAAAGGTATTTGCACCATGAATGTGTTTTTGACTTACACGTTGATGCTCTGGACACTTTCTTGTAAATCCAGCATCTATTCATGGCGTGTCACCTGCTGCCTTCGTGCGTGCTTTCTGGGCAATCACCATCTGGAAGAAGGATTGCATTTTTGGCTTTTTCTTTTTTGGCTTTGTTTACATTGCTGTCTGCATAGAAATCTTCAAGGAGAAGAGTTGATCTGTTTTTCTAAGAAATAGGCAGGGAGAAGTCCTTTTGGGTCATGCAGATGAAATCTTGGTGGCCTTCCTTCTCAGCCTTGGTGCATAGGTCCCAATGGGCAGGGGGAAGACTTCTGATAGGGAAGAAATCTGGCAAGTCTCCTGCTCTTGACCATGAGATGTTCTGGAAGGACAGATCTCTTCATGGTTGAATTAGGATTGGGGTGAAATCAGGTGAAACAGCAGGATTGGGACTGAAGGTGTGTGGCATGAACATCCGGGGCTTTTTCCTGTGCAAGAGGACAGGGCTGAACAGTGTGAAGATGCTAGATGGACAGAAGAGGAGAATTTTTGGAAGAGTTTTAGTCCCAGACACAAAACATGTCTTGGCTGTCAGTAGTTCAAGGTGGCAATCCTGATCCCCTTTTACAGCAGTCATTCCAAAGCACTAGGCTGTATCGAGTCAAAACAAGGACCCCAACAAGACAAATAGGTGAACATGCTGTATTTGCTGCACTGAATGAACATAAAATGAATATGTGAAGGGCTAAGTGCATTTATTGGGGTGGGAGCCAGCGGAGAGGAGCAGAGCTGAATCTGCAAACACTCTTTTCCCGTAGACTCCTGAGCTGTCCAGCCAGGCTGTCTCGCACTGATTTACTGCTGTCCTTCCTTCAGCCTTTGAAAATCAATCCATTAACAATTAAAGTAATGTCTAGTCTAGTATTTATTTCACACTTTCGTTAATGGACTGACCAAAAAAACCCACCTTCAAGCGCTAGGACTGTTGTATTTCACAAGAGGGCTGCATCTCTGGGTCATGCTTTTTCCCTTGTTCCCTGTTACAGCTGAGACCTGCTCTTATGGAAGCATTCAGGAAAATTACCGTGCATTACCATACCATACCATTACACTCCCTGTAAAGAAGGTGTAGCTTCTGTGCTAAATATCCCCAGACATCCATTAAAGCAGAATTGGAGCAGACTGTGTCTGCTGGGCCTAAGCAGCTCTGCGTTGGGCTGTGGGCTTTGGAAGAGAAGCAGCATTTGCTCCCCAAAAGCCCATTTTCCTTTTCTCCATCTCCTTCTGGGCAATAGCAATGTGCCCCAAATTGGATCTGACCCGTGTGTCTCTGCTTGTGCCCCCAACACGAACTGCTGGGAAATGGCATCTTCAGGGAAACACTGTAGATGGCCAGAGGCGCTGGACCATGAGGCTCTAGTTTTCAGCAGCCCATCTGCCCCGATCTGGAATCAAACTGGGGATGGATGCCAAAGACATCTTTTTGCATCCTGTTTTGGGGGGTGGCATACCTGGGGGGCTCTGCAGCTCCTGGGCACTGAGTCTATCGTGGTCAATGTCCCATGGCCAGACTGGGAACAGCAGGGACCTGGGGGGTCTACGTGGATCACACCACCCTAAGGTAATGAATTTACCACTGCAGCTGCTTGAGATAAATGTGCTACTGTAACTCTGATCCTAAGTGCAGGATGCTTTGGGTTACAAAAAAATGACCTTTAGCGAATGCTACTAGCAGAACACTAAATAATAACAGTTTTCTCCCCCCTCACTTCTCAGTCCTCCTTGTATTTTTGCCAGTTTCTAGGTCAAATCCCCCATTCTGCTTCTCCTGCGCTAGCACAGCGTTCAGGTTGCACAATTGCAGAGGAGGGAGGAATTCGCATCCCGAAGCCTTGTCTCCCCCGTACCCCCATCCTTCCATCCTTCCCAGTGCCTCTGGGTGGGAGAACCCACCCCAGGTAGGCTGTGGGTCCCCTCTGCAACTGGGGGCTGCGGCAGGGTTGTTTTTTTTGGCGGGGGGGGAGGTGATGGACCCCCCCTCCCCGCTCCGGGGGTGGGACGGGGGGGGGGGCGGCCGGCAGCTCGGAGCGCCTGCGGGAGCGGGGGGGAGGACGCTGCCCTTGGGCTCGCAGGTGTAGGCTCGTTTTCCCTTTGGTTATTTATTATTCCCCCCCCTTTCTTTTTCTCCTTCCCCCCCCCCCCCCCCCTTCCCTGCTTTTCTTTTACGCAGTGGGAGAAGCCAGGCAGCCGGGGCTGGCTCTGCCCAGCCGCCGTCCATCCTCCCTCCCTCCCTCTCCCCCATCCCTCCCTTTTCCTTAAAAACGTGGGCTCCGGGGTGCAGCCCCCTGCGCTGGCAGCATCCCTGCCTGCGAGAAGAAGCCCCTTACCCCCCCCTTACCCCCCTCACCACCGACTGCCTCCGAAGCGGAGCCTCCAGCCGTGCCCGCAGCCCTTTTTTGGTCCCCCCATCCATCCCCAGCCCGGGGGTACCTGGATGCGGCCGGGGGGAGCACAGCCTCGCTAGTGGGGGAAACCCGCACACAGGTAAGGAGCCAGCTGGGGTTTATTTTCAACTTTGGGCTTTTTTCTACCTTTTTACCGGGGCGGGAGCCGGGAGGAGGGGTTGTACCCTAGCCCCAGTGGGATGCTGCGGCGGCTTTCAGAGGGTACCGGGGGGGGGGGGGGGGGTTTGGGGGTACAAAACCGTATGTTGGGACTCACCGACCCGGCAGGCAGGTAGGAGCATCCAAGGCTTTTGGGAGGGATGGCGTTGTGCAGCCCGCACGTCCCCTGCGCTGGCGGTGTGGAGATATGCGTGAGCTCCCTGTGTGCTCAGAATGCACCAAGCTCGCAGGGTTGCAGCCCATTAAAACGCTCTTGGGGAGGTTTAAGGGGGGCTGCGCTCTCCCCAGCAATAAATCATCCTCCCCCCAGCGTTTCTCACGCGCACGCTTTGCTACGGTCCCGCGCTACCCGATTGATCAGCGGATCTTAAAACTGTCTCTTTGGTGCCCCAGGTCCTTGGCACAGGCTGGTGTTTCAGGATGGACCCGCTCTTCCCTGCCCACATTTTGGAAGACCCTGACCTGAGAAAGCTGCTGAACGACTCCTCCATGCTGAACCTGAGCTTTCTCCCCAGTAACTGGTTCAACAACGGCACGGGGGACAGCTTTCTGCCTCTGAGCATCAAGATCACCATTGTGGTTGTCTACTCCATTGTGTGCATTGTGGGGCTGGTGGGCAACTGCTCCGTCATGTATGTGATCGTCAGGTAGGACACGCAGGCAACACGCCAGGGAGGCTCTGGGGAGGGCTGTGAGCGGGGCAGACCGTCCCCCTGAAATCCCTGCTGCGGGTAAAGCAAGGCAGGCGCTTCCCTGGTAATTGTGATGTGCTTTAGAGGTAATGATGTGGCATTCGTTTTATTGTTTTGGTTTTATTTGTTTTTCTCCCTTCCTAGGCTGTGATGGAGGTTCCCACCAGCTTTCAGCTGCCCTCTGGTGCCTCCTAAAGTTTAACCCAGAGAATGGAACAGAGCATTCAAATCCGCTCAGAAAAAAAAAAAAAATTTTAAAAAAAATGGGGCTTTTTTTGCAAACTGCAGGACAGGGAGCTGGATGTCCTCAGGGAAGGCAAAGTGCTGGGAGCATCCCGCTGCCAGGGTGTGCCTGATCTTTAACAGGACCCCTCCCTCCTGTGCTGTGTCCAGCACCCCAACTGTGGCTGCAGGTGCTGCTCCATCTGGGAGCTGGTAATTTCCAAAGCTGAACCTAGTTGCAAGGTAAGGGCCTGCTGGGAGGCTCAGTCTTACTTTTACAGGGGGGAAAAAAAAAATCACAAATATAGCTCTTTCAACTCTTTGGAAACTATAAACGTAAATAAGATGTGACAGGATGCTGCAGGGTTGAGGGCAACTTCTCTGGTTCCTCACGCTGAAGTCAGGAGAGCAGAGGGACAGAGCACGGAGCATGCACCACTCCAGCAGCACTGTCCAGCATCCCTGCACGTTGCTGGCATTTTAAATGTCCCTGTCTGGTTCTGCTGTGGTCCAAGTCCCCCTATTTCCTGGAGTCGGAAACTTTGTTCCTCCCTGTAAGTACAAAATAAGTTTATGCAACCTTTAGGGCTGTGATTCTTTGTCAAACGCTAGCAATGCCCTTTGATCTCTGTACCCTGTATGTTAAGGAGTGAGCTTCCATTTTATACATGTCTCGGAGCAGATTCCTGGTGCAGGTGGATGCTGCCAAAGACAGGGTGAATTTTTCTCCTGCAACAGAGGATGAAAAATCTTTAGCAGGTATTCAGACACTGATGAGATTAAGTATTGCTCCTGCCAGGAGCCCTGCTGCTTCCAAAGCATCTTTCCCTTGAATACACACAACTCGGCTGGGGGAGATGCTGCAAAATTAAGTTTTCAGTGTCACAGGTCGGTGAACGGCGGCTAAATCTCTGCTACAAGGGCAAAGTGACATGACTGTACATTAGACCGCCTGTCCGTGCTCTTCCTGCCAAGGAATTTATGGCAGGGAGAAGGGATCATGTTAGCCCTGGAGAATCTGGAGATGGAGAGAGGAGGTTTGCGGTGCTGCAGTACCACGTTTGGAGAGCTCGTGTTTCTGTTCAGTGTAGTAGCAATGATTCAAGTAGGCACGGTGTTTGTGGGTGCGTGTAAGCGTGGTGAGTAGTGAGTCTCTGCGAGTGAGAAGTCTCTGGCCCACAGCGATGCAGCTCCCTGGGAATGACTGAGCTGGTGTGCGGGCAGGGGAAGGGAATCCGTGCACCCTGCATGAACCTTAAATGTGTGTCAGAAGGAGAAGATTTGGCAGTCTGCAGATAGAAGACCCTGTCTGCAAAGGTCTCGAGGGATGTGGACAGCAGGACCCTGCTGGCCCCTGCCCAGGGCTGTGGCCAGCGTGTCACCAAGAATACAAATGTCCCAAACCAGCATCCCAGTCAGGGTGGATGTGTGCTGTGGCTATGCGGGGTCATGCTTTCAAAATGGTGCCTTTTGTTCCGCTCCTGTTTGGCTTTGATACCTTCCAGTTGGGAAAATGGGACCCAAGAAAAGAAAAGGGGGATCTAGCACTGAAATTTCCCCTGGAACTTAACTTTTTTTTTTTTGTACCTTCTGGTTTTAAGCAATTGAGAACTGAAGACCAGTGTCAGCCCCATCTCCCCCAGGCCTTTTCCACTTCTGTTTCCCCTTTTATCCAGTAAATCCCTGTATATATAGAAGAGCCAATAGAAGTTTTAATTATTTGGGTACTCCTTTTTGGGGATTCACCTCTGTTTTTCCAAAAACCACTCCCACGTGAGTCTGGAGGGACCCCTTGAATAATGTGTGCTGGGGAGTTATAACTGAGCTAGAGCACGTGTAGAAGAAGCTGCTGTTTTCCCCCTGGTTCTCCCCACCAGTTTCTCCTGGGAGCTCAGTGCTGGCTGAGGCTAACACTCAGCAAAATGACCCTTCTCGGTTTGGTGAGTAACTGCAACTTTTGGTTATCTCTGCCCAGGATTTTTCTCTCCTTGTTCTGCCTGTTAAGGTCAGGAGCAGGTGTAGTGATAAACTGGACTCAATATCTCAAACTCTTGACCCTGATCATGTATGCAGATTCATGCAGAGCTGCCAAATTAGTGGCCATGCAAGGAGGATGTTGATGACCTCTCAAGCACAGGTTTTCTCCCCAGACTGGGGCATTGGTGCTTCTGGGCTTCATGTCTTAGCGTCTTTTTTTCAGTAGGTTGAAAGTTGGTTGCTGGTATGTCAGCATGGAGCTTTGGGACTCTTAGTGATATATCTCTTCCATTAATGGGAAAAAGACTGCTAAATCCTCTATGCTGCACCCCTACCATCTGTAGGTATGGTGCACCCTACAAAAGCTGTTTTTTCTCTTTCTGTGCTTATATTTCACCAGGGATAACCAGACTTCAGCTTGCTACACAACCTATAACAAAAAGGTATATTATCTTCCACAAAAAGAATGGTACGGTGACGTACACAGTAATTGTTTCCTGTTTTTGAGGGAGCTGGGAAATAAAAAGACTCTAATATCAGCACTCAAGGAAACTGGAGGCATCAGGAAGGCTTGGTTTTTTTGTTTCTCTCAAATGAGTTTTTTGCAGCACTGATGGAAAAGTTTAAAATCTCCTGGTATTTCAAAAATACAAATTCAAAGCCTCCTCTGGGTTTTCCCCTCTGTTGTAGAACCTAGCCTACATCTCTCTTATATTTGGAGTGATTTGACATTTGGAATGATTAATTTATAGAGACGGTCATCGTGTGACTGTCAATCCCCTTCTAATGCTGAGCAGCGCTAATTGGATAAGACCAAGAAGGGCTCTCGTCAAGAACACGATTTCCTGGACAGCAAAGGGCCTATTGTGGAAACCTGCCTTGTCTGCGGCTTTGTTCTGCTTGCTCATTGTGGAGTTCCTTGCCAGTGGAGATAATGCCTCCCCTCCCTCCTTCTGCTGTTTGTGCTCTTCTGCGTATATTTCCTGCACTGCTTTTTAATGAGAGGCAGAGAGGGTTTGGGGGGAGAGTGGAGGAAACCAGGCTGCTGAGGTCCCTCTTATCTAGTAATTGAACGCTGCAAGGCTGGACGCCCCAGAGCTTTGCTTTTAGGAAGAAAAGTGAAGGGGAAGGAAGATATGTTGTTCTTGCAATGGCCCTGGGGGTGGCTGGAGATGATGCTGACCCAGGTGTTGGTGCATGGGGTGTGATGGAGACCCCCAAGCCTCCACCAGGGACAGCATGAAGCTTCTGGTCCGGGAAGCCCTCTGTTGTCCCCAGCTCCATCGTGCTGCTACGATGCTCAGCAGTGATGATCTGGAGGACTCCCTTCCTCAGTGTTGGCTCTGCTCGCCTGGATCAGGCCCTTGAGGGAATGATGCCTCGTTTCTAGGGCACTTCTCTTTGCCATGGCAGCTTTCTGTTGGGAGCCCAGCAAAGTATGGGGGATGCTCAGCTCTCCCTATTAAAGAACATTGTTTCAGAGCATTTTAAGCAGCTGTTTAGGCAGATTATGGCTGTCAGGCCCCTACACTTCCATTTGCTGCTTCCAGGTGAAGCTTTAAGAGGAGGGATGTGATGGGGAGGTGCCTGTGCCTGGTGGCTGCCTGGGGATGGCTGTGCCAGCTGTTATTTTGGTTGAAAACTGCATCAATCCCTGAGAACAGGGGTGAGGGCAGCTGGCTGTGATGAGACAGGGAAAATGAAGTTAATTATGACATTGCAGAGATGCTGATTTTTTTAATAGAAAGCTTTCTAAGGGAAAAACCTCGACCAGCTGTGTGTCTTGGAGCTGAAATCAAGTGAGTATTTAATGCAGCATGGACCCAGTGGACACCAGTGGGACCATCTGAGACCTTGTCTCTCTCCAGATTAGCCTCTTTTAGTTTTCCCTGGTGAAAAATAAATACAACTGTTGCAACTTGTAGAGAAGGGAAGCCCACACCAAGGGCTCTGTGCTGTGCAGAGTGATTGGAGCTGGGGAAGGATGGCAAGGTGAGCAGGAGGGGGACCTGCTGCAAAGGGCAGGTCTGCAGCTCCCCAATTTCCAGGTCCCCATGAGCCCAGATGAGCTGGGTGCAGCCACAAGGCTCGTAACAGCCGTGTGTGGCCCCTGCCAACACAGGTCCTGCGACACCAACGTGTGCTGGAGGGCTCTTGGTTTCCCCTGGCTTTGGTGGGATGAGTGAAAGGGAGTTACCCATGTGCAGCAGTAATTCTGTGATGTTTAATGTGGGACTCGGTTCCCAGTGCTTTCCAGGGACTGGGCAATTCCCAGCAGCATTTAAGACCTGAGCAGCTCAGCAGAGGCAGATCCAGCACGTGAACAGGGATGAGAGCATCTTGCTGCAGGATGGATGCTGGTGAACACCCTCCTGAGACCGAAGCACTGTTCCCGACGGCTGTGTGCCCACTCGGGGTTGCACGAGCATCCCTGCGAGTGCCTGGGTGGGTTGCAGAGGCTTTTGCAGCCGCAGCCACCCAGCCACTGCCCTCGGCATGGCAGTGATCGGGGCAGTGCAATGTCCCCATCCGTGCTGGTCCCCAGAGAGCACCTTCAAGAGGGAGGGCACCAGTGTCACCCAGCCATGGCAGCGAGACTCAAAGGGCAAGAAAATCATCTGTCCCAAAGTGTTGCTGCTCGCCCTGGCTGGTGGCAGACTCCTTAACCCCTGTTAATCAGTCACCATCCTGCCAGGTAATTAATAGGCTTTTATGTGCCGGTGTTGCTGTCTGCTTTTGCTGTAGCGTCTGGCTTCATAGTCCAAAGTGATTTAAATTTGTCCTTAAGTTTGTCCTCTCTGGTTTTTTGGGGGTTTTTTTTGTGGCCTATTGAACTATTAAGGATACACTGGCTTGAATTGGGTAATTTCAGGATGAGGGGGCTCTGAAAAGGTGATCAGAGCAGCAGGGACACAGAGAGCACGGTGTGGGTGTATGGCTGGGAGGACACAAATCACGACGGTACGTGCCAGATCAAATATCAGCTTCATAAAACCTGTGGGCTAAGAGCTGGCTGGGAGCAGAGATGTCAGTGAACTGGTGCTGATTTCCACTGTCAGAGAGTGGGAGCAGCTTGGCAAAAATCCTCCCTGAGCCTTTTCCGCTCTGTTTTGCTTTCCTGTGCGTGTCCAGGGCGGCGAAGGCTGTCACTGATGCCAGGGCGTGGGGTGGGAACAGAGGGAGCTGCTCAAGGTGAACACCACTGTCTGCATCCTGATTAGCTGGAGCTACGAGTATCAAAATCAAGAGGCAGGGAGCTCCTGGAGATAATGCTCACGGTTCCCCAGGGTTGAAGGCTTTGCTGCGGTCCCTCTGCCCCTGGTGTCTGCAGTTTTGTTTTGGGTTGTAGGGTTGCTGCAGCCGGCTGGTCCTTAGCCCTGGGGCATCTGGAGCTGCTTGCTGCCCTGCAGCCTCGGGGTGGCTGGGCAGAAGGGAGGGGGTGACGCTAAAACAACAGGTTTGCAGCTCATCCTGAGGCTCAGCCGGGGACAGAATCCGTCCTTGTGAAAAACAGGACCTCAAAGCCAAGTATGTGGAAGAGCTGTTTCCTACCCATCTCCTCCTCTCCCAAACTGTGTTCCCCTTGCTGAAGCAAGGTAACGCTGCTTGAGGTCCACTTAGCAAAAAGGAGGGGGAAGCCGAGTGCTGAGCTGATATCCAGACATTTTTCCTCTTAGGCTTCAGCAGCCGGGAGAACAGAGCAAAGTGATTACTTTTGTGACAAAGGTGGAGCTGGATGGAGAGCTGAGAACCGCCCTGTGGGAGATGCTCCATTAGGTGGCCAAGTGCAAGAAAGTGGCTCAGCGGGGAGCTAATGTCCTGCGTGGAGGCAGCAGGCTTATCCGCATCAGAGCTGTGCTCTTGGGGGGACCTTAGGTGCCTCCTAAAGCCCGAGAGTTTAATTTATCTTTTTTTGTACAGATTAAGAAAGAGAACACTCTCAGTTCCCGGAGGAAAAGAGAAAGAGGTTAATCCACAGAGAAGTGATTAATTGATTTTTGTTTGTACTGAACATTCTGGAAATGTTTGGGAACATTGGTTGGTTGGGATAATGGCTGTTGGCGCTCAGTGTGCAGAGAAAGTGGAGCTATAAGTAATTAATTAGGTGTAAATTAATTTCCCCACCTTTCAAGAGCACAAAATCAGCCTTAAAATCCACTTAAGGTGGGTTGAAGAAGGTAAGCAGTGGGCCAGCTGCCCCAGCATGTCCCCGTGTCGAAGGCGGCGAGGGAAGGCAGCTCTGCCGTCACCTCGGAGGGAGCAAGGAAAGAGGCAGCAGAGAGGGATCCGTGCATCGGGGGAGAGCGGATTTTGCAGGGCTGGGCTGAGCAATTACACCTGGACTCTGAATTCTTGCTGAGAAGCATCTTGGAGGAGAGGGGCCAGTGAGTTCTCCTGGGGTGGAGGGGTGCAGGAGGGAGCTGAAGGTTTGCAATCTGCACACCCCAAGCTCAGGGTTAGCTGAGATGCCCCAAACTTCTCGCTGTGCTGGGGACAGGGGTATGTATAGAGAAAATGTTGTTCCCCACGGATGCTGGATGGGTGGTAGAGGTGGGTGGATTGCTGCTTGTTTCTTCCACTGGTCAATTAAAAAAAAACAAACACCAACCTTTAATTTTTTTCTGTTTCACAGTAAAGCTGCTCATCATTGTTCAAAAATGCAATTGTTATTCCCTCAAGTCATAACATCAGAAAAGCAGTCAGGGTTAAAGGCATGTTGATGAGTTGCCTCCAAGTCCAGTCCTCCTGGAAGGATGGACTGGAACAAACTTGACCTTTGGGAAGCTTGGGTGAGCCCAGCCAGGTCTGTGGTATGCAGAGGAAGACTACAGCTCTCAGGAGACCTTTGCTAACACAGTCTTAGGTGACAATAATTTCCTGAAGCCTGAGCTGACAATACTTACATTTGTGTGGGCTGATAAAGAACAGTGATTTCATTTCTTAATTTTAATTACCCCCCCTGCTGACCTAGAGGGGAAAGTGTCTGAATTCATTCACAGACTCATCTCATGCTCCCTGTGTGCATTGCCTCATTTATGCCAACTGCAAGAATTCAAACAAAAAAGCAAAACTTGCCCACCCTGAGATGCTGCTGCTCTGGAGTTCACAGCACTGGAGCCTGTCTGTTTGTGTAATTCTGCTTAGGAAGTCCCAAAGCTTTAAAGCCCTGGCAGGTGCCTGGTTGTGTTTTGCTTGTTCATCCCTTCACAATAGGAAAGACTCTGGTATTTTTCCTCTACTGCTTTTGCTTATATAAGTTTATCTGATCTGGGCTGGCTTTCTAAGAACCCACTGTCTTGCCTGGCTGCTGTGATTTCTGGACCAGGAGGAGCCTGACTCAGGCTTATGTGGGGACCTCAAGTGTTTCCATCGATGTTCATCTGCTCCAAAAGCTTCCCTTGGCTTTCAAGATCAAATGTTTGATCATTCTTGCTTTCTGAAGCCATTTTCAAACATCTGACTTCTAATACAAGTACAGCTTAGAGCTCTAAGAGGGGTAAAATAATAGAGTTTATATTCTGGATTGTAGATCCCCTGGCTGTTATTCTTGCAAACCTGGCTATGTCACCATGTGTCTCACAGAGTTCAGTGTGTGGCAATGATAATGTTCCTCCAAGCATTCAAATAATCAAGAGCTGAAGCTCAGACCATCATCGGGGGGGTGGGGTACAGTGCTGAGGCTTGCAGTTGTGGGTTTGCTGTTCTAAATCAATTTGACAAAAGGCTTTTTGGGTCAGATCAGACCCCATAATATTCCAACACATAACAAACTGCAAATAGTGCAGTAGTTTATGAGTTTAAGTGTTACCCTCAAATGAACTTGCCCTCCGTTAATAACACACATCGTCTGCCATTTCTGGCAACATTTCTGCAAAAGCCATTAGTATAGTAAATGATAGATGAGCTGTAGTTTTAAAATTGTACCTATCTGTGCTCTTATTTTGCCCATGAGAGGAACATCCTGGAGCTGAAATGTTAGATTCAGTCACAGAGTCACTGTTGAGTTTCCATTTCTGCAGACTCTGCATGTATCCTTGGGAAGGTGATCACATCTTTTTTTGCATCATTTCCCATGTGTAAAAAGGAGATGATTACCATTAGAGCAAGGTGAATCTTCTTTTGGGGCAGTCAGTTCATGCGGTAAAAGTAATATAGAAATGACAAAACCCATTTGCAGTAGAGTTGACTCATGACTTTACCTGCAAACTACCCCTTTGTCTAGAAAGATCCATTGTGATGTTTTGATTTCTGATACAAACCTCATTCCTCACCAGTTTTTAGCTGCCACTGGCCAGGGCTGGCCATCTTGCCCATTCTGATTTGTTAGCTCACATTAGCCATAGTCTTTGGTTATGAGCCCATAAAAAATGGCTGATCAGCTTACCCCTGGGCCATATGATGCCTTTCAAATCAGCTTACTGCGTAAAGCTCTTGCCAACATTTATAATAATGAAGCCATATGTGATGAAATCTTAGATTAGCCTTACCCAAGTTGTTTTTCAAAAAGTATGTTCTGAGTTGACAGCCTCAGGCTTTCATGGGCCTCACTTGCAGTCTAAGGAAATAAGCTTCTCCTGCCCATGAAACTGATTGCGAAGGCACCATTCATATTGTTGTAGGAGCTGGGTTGAGCTGTGTGTTGATAAGCATGTGGGAGGTAGAAAGGAAAGGGTGGTGGTCAATCTCTTGTTACATTAGAATAACACAGCATCTCCTTCCTGAAGTGGCAGAACGCCCTCCTCAGTAGGCTTCAATGTCTTGCCCATCATGGTCAGGTGGAGCTCTAACCATTGCTCATTCCTCCATTGCAGATTCACCAAGATGAAGACAGCAACCAACATTTACATCTTTAACCTTGCTCTGGCTGATACCTTGTGTCTGATGACATTACCCTTCCAGGGTACAGACACATTCCTGGGCTTCTGGCCTTTTGGCAATGTCCTCTGCAAGATTGCCATCTCTATAGACTACTACAACATGTTCACAAGCACCTTCACCCTGACGATGATGAGCGTGGACCGCTACATTGCTATCTGCCACCCTATCAAAGCACTAGACATCCGCACTCCTCACAAGGCCAAAGTGGTGAACGTCTGCATCTGGGCGCTGGCTTCTGTCTTTGGCATCCCAGCAATGGTGATGGGATCTGCAGAGAATGAAAACAACGGTCAGTAAAAGTGCATCCAGTGGGTGGGAGGTGGTGGTGGCCAGGAGAGCCCGTGGGCTTGGGGAGCCATTGGAGAGGGGTACCAGTTTCATCAGTGTGGTGAGCTCTCTGCTGTGAAGCTATTTTAACTCCTTCCTTTCTGCCCTTGCCTCTCTGCATCACTGCTACTGCTTTTCCAGTATTAAACATGCCCAAACTAAACTGAACGTGCAGATGCTTTTCTTCTTGATATGGCTTTGCTGATCTTCCTTTCCTTTTTATTTTCTCACCTGCAGAAATTGATTGTCTAATTAAACTCCCTTCACCCGTGGATTACTGGGATCCAGTGTTTGGCATCTGTGTCTTTCTCTTCTCCTTTATGATCCCTGTGTTAATCATCACTATTTGCTACAGTCTCATGATCAGACGACTCAAGAATGTCCGTGTCCTCTCGGGCTCCAAGGAGAAGGACCGAAACCTGAGGCGCATCACCCGAATGGTCCTGGTGGTGGTGGCAGTCTTCATCATTTGCTGGACTCCCATCCAGATTTTCGTGCTGGTCCAGTGCTTGGGTGCCAAGGCAGAAAGCGAGCTCGAGCTGGCCATCTCCTGCTTCTGCACCGCGCTGGGGTATGCCAACAGCAGCCTGAACCCCGTGCTCTACGCCTTCTTAGATGAGAACTTCAAGGCGTGCTTCAAGAAGTTCTGCTTCCCCACCGCCTTCAGGACCGAGCTCCAGATGTCCAATAGGATGTGCAGCATTGCCAAGGACGTGGCCTATGCCTGCAAGAACTCGGAGGGGACTAACAATCCGGCATGACTAGGCATGGAAATTCCCATGGTGGCTGTTGCCCAGCAGAGTCCAACCACCCCCACGTCAGAGCTAACTCAGATAACAGCTCTTTAGCAGGACCTCAAAACTGAGAGCCGAGAAACCAAGGAAACAATTTTGGGGGTTGGGAAAACTGGATACTGCAAGAGCATGAAGAAAAAGTGAGCCCATCTGATGCATTTAATTCCGGTGCACCCTGCACTAAGGAACGTGTTTGAAATCAGCCCTTTGATTCCTGCGAAACCCTGGTGGTTTGCAACATTATTAAGAATTCAGGAATTAAGGGTTTAAAACAGGCCTTGCTCCTGGGACTTACACTTTTGCTGCTGGGAGACAGACAAAATGCAAACTATTCCATTTCTTTTTTCTTCCCTGAGTTGTTTAAGACGTTAACAGCTCATGTGGCTCATCGAGCGCTCGTGTGCGGGTTTTATTCCTGCAGCATTGCTCTGAAATTAGACTTTGCTGAAGCCAAAGTGGGCAGCAGCCATCAGACAAAACCCGAGATCATCTCCAGGATGAGTCATCCCGAAGGGAAGGAGGCGGGGAGGGAGAAGAGGGAGCTGATGGAAAGGGAAATTCAAACTGCCCGGTGGCTGGGAGCCTGGGGAAGGACAACATCGGCTCCTGCAGACGGGGTCTGCAGTAAAACTCTCTGCCTCGAGAGGGGAGCAGGGTGGTGAGAAGGGTCTGTCAAAACTGATGAATGTAGCTCAGAAGAGGAGGAAGAAAAGATGGATGAAAAGAACACAAATCCTTGTTTACATGCTGCTATTGCTTTTTTTTTTTAACCCTGTGTTTCCATTGTAATAATGGACAGAATGTGTCTATATATACACATCTCTATAGTGCTAGAGGTACAGCTATGTTGTAGGATTTCATCTTGCCAAGCATGCCTTGGGGATCTTCCTCAGTGAGAGGAGGGAGGAATAAAGTGGCCTATGTATACATGTATTTATGTACTGGGGAAAGCCATTTTGGAGAACTCAAAATGGCAGCTCCTCCAGAAGACATGGACATTTCTGGTAGAATGGGCAGCCTAAACCAGTCCCACCTGCTCCACATGAGATAAGCGGTGCACAAACCATACAAAAGGTGGTTGGTGGTTTTGTTTTTTTTTTTTTAAATGAAATGAGATCCACGATGCTGAGAAAGCTTGGGAAATGCTGCCAAGGTACCACCCCTCCTGCCAACCATAGATTGATTTTCCTCTCCCAGTAGGCCAAAGCTTTGTGTAAAATGAAATGCCCTGTCATTTCATTTGATACTGAAAGCATTCCCGAAGAGTTTAACCACCGAGTGCCCTCTGTGCTGGCGGGGACAGCAGACTTGTATTCTCCCTGTAGCACAACAGCCCTGGGAAATCTGGCCGGTGGTGGCCAGTGGTGCTGATGGGGTAGCAAAGCAACAACCTCCCTTTGGAGATGGGAGGTCAATTCCAACGTGGGAACCGGCAGCATTGTCTGGACTGTAAAGATTTCATGTGAATATATTTCTTGTGCTCTGGTCTACGAGATTCTGTATTTTTAATGTATTGATTTGCCAATATTTTAATGCTGTCACGTTCTTTATATATGCTGTATAAAAGAATCCAATGTTATATTTCTATGTGGAGTGTTTCCCTTATGGTTGGGCTTAAAATATAGATGCAATTCCAGTGTCCCACGTATAGGACCCAGATCCCTTGTAAACTGCTCAAGCTGGGAGGATTTTCATGCTGATTAGCATTTGACTGGGAATCTGGAGGGATACCAGAGACAACTTTGCAATTAGCGCTTCCCCTGAATAACACAGGGGGAGGAGGAAATCTGGGCACTTTAAGCATTTTGCAATGGGTGTTTATCCCCAAGCACTCACCAGGAAATCTTGTACAACCCCCAAGCATGCAAAGAAGAACTCCCTGAGAACGGCGCTGCTGGCAAGCTGCATCCATGCCCTTGGAAAAAATGAGTTTGGTGGGCTGTCGTGTTCGTGGCTACAATAACAGCGTTGGTCAGTGAGCAACCGTGAGTTTTCTCAGCCCGTCAGCTGTCCTACAGTCTGACAGGGTGCTGGGTATGGCTGTGCGTGAAGCTGGGAACCGACTGCCGGGCTTTTTTTTGCAGTGCCTTTAGGGAGCAGGAGAGCGTTCGTTAGTGGCTGGTTGAGGAACAGCCACCCTCCCTTTGTAGTTCTTGGTTGGGATTTTAAATAGAGTTATGTCCTCTGAAAAAATATACCAGTGTTTCACATTTTTTCAATGATGATTTTGTTATAAAGACTATGCTGCAACGATCTTACATAATCAAGTACTCAATAAATGTGTGTTTACTAAGCTTTTGGGCAATTCAGTGGCTCTCGCAGTGAATGTGTTTAGGCATTCTGTTCAATGCTCAGTGGAGTTTGTTATAAGAGCAACAAAAACCTGAAAGCAAAAGCTTTATTGTACTGTGCCTATGGAGTTAAAGGCTTGCGATCAGCTGGCCGGCTGAAGCGCAGGCTCTTGAATTCTCTTCTGAAATGGTTGTGTTGGTATGATTTTACAATTACCACAGTGTAAATGACAATTTCCTAGGTGGCTACTTGTGTGCTTTAATAAAGGAATATAAAACTCCCTGTACTTTGAATGATGTGGAGTCTGAGAGACTTAACTGCGTGGATCAGGGGATGTCTCATCTGTGGCGCTGCCGGGATCTTTGTACGCGGGCTGATTTTTCCAGCTAAAACCACTGCTGAGCACGTGCAATAACACCGAAGCATCCGATCCCTTTTTATTGAGGTCAGTGGGAGCTTTTGTTATACAGGCAACTTTGTCTGCAGGCAACCTGGAAAGAGAAGATGCGAAAAGGCTAGAAAATCGGTGGTTGGAGATAAGCGTGAGCTGCCTGCACCCTGCCAGCCTCCGCGGCTGCTCTGGGTCTCGCAACAGGCAGCTCTCGCGCGTGGGCAGGGCAGCGATGCTGGCAGCTGCCGGCTCTTAGAGGTGAGGTCTGATGCAGGACTGAAACAAGCTCTTCCCACACGCTCTCCCCACACCTCCCCAGACTTACGGGGTTAGGCACGATCACGGAGAGCAATGAATTACAGAACTGCTCTGAAAATAAAGCCGCAGCAATTTTCTGTAGCCAGGAAAGATGGATTAGCCAGTGAGATGTGCAATAAGGAAAGCACCTTCTCTCTGCACAGAGATCAATATTCCTACTCAGGCAGGTAAATATCAGGAGAGGATTTTTTTATTAACAATGGTGATTTTAAAAAAAAAAAATTTTTTTTTTTAAAAGAGAAAGAAAATTGGTGAGAAAAGAATGGAAATCTTTCTTTTCTAGTTCAGTTAATTATAAGTACCCAGGGGTAAGCTCTTATAGCAAAGCCATAAACCAAAGTACTTAATTCAGTATTATGGGATTTATTAATGTACTAAGCGTTCTCCCTGCTGCTGGCTGGAGACAACTGCTGGAAAGGCCGAGGAATGGATGAGCCGGGGGCTGAGCTCTCCCCTGAGCAGCTCCTTGGCTCACGGCACTGGCACGTCTGGGCAGATCTCTGGCTTTGGAAGGATGCTTTCCTCTGCCGGTGCTACCTCTCCCTTCCTCTCCCCCTGCCCAGGCTGTTCAGCCGACAACTTTTCCCCCAACATGAACCACAGTTTCTAAAAGCAGAAATAAGGTGCAGAATTTACACCTTCGCTGAAGTTTGGATGGTTTTATGCCATGGGAAGAATTTACCCGGGGAGGTGTTGAGTTATCCTTTACTGAGCTACAGCTGAGACTGAGGTTAGTCGGTCTGAGTGAGTATTTAGCCAAAATCACCCTCCTCGTGCCCGCTGCCTGTAGGAGCCACAAAGCCTTTCACCTGCTCCGAATGCCCCTGCCCCTCACTGAGCCTGGCCCTGCCTGCTGAAGACAATTTTAGCAGGTGGAAGAAACCCTGCCTGCAGAAAAACAAAAGCTGCATTTGCCCCACGTGGTGCCCATTGCTCTGTGGCTCAGGACTTGCCTTGATGAAGATGCTATCTGATGCTGAGCAGTTGCCATGTCTATTTTTCCAAGGTGTTTTCATGAGGAGCTAGACTGTAAATACATCTTTCCCCACCCCCCCGCCTTCTTTTTTTTTTTTTTTTCCTCCCCAGAGGAAGATTTGTTAACTCATTAAAGAGCAGTAACTGGGCTCTGATCTCTCTCTGGGTACTTTGGGATATCACTGCTGGGTAGGACAATGTGTGCCCGGAGAGGGATGTCTCTCACCCTGCAATGCTTTATAGGGAAGGTGAGCGCTCTCCATAGCTAGATCCTCTTTGTTTAAATGAAAAGGATCTCCAGAAGCAGCTGGTGCTGGTGCAGCCTTTGCTACCTGCTCAGAAGAGGCACTCTTAGACTGGCAGCAAAGCGGGCTCTGCCAGAAAAACTCCAGTTTGCTTTCCTACTCATTTCCCTGTCCTTTCCTTCAGCTATATTTGTGGATATTTATGCATAAGCAAATTTCTCCTTCCTTCCTCAGGGAGAACCTCCTTCGGACAGATCCTGAGCTGTAGCCCTGATTGTGTGTTCATGGCTTCACGCCGCGTTTCCATGTGAATCTCTGTGGTGGCAAAGCTTCGTCGCTGTGACTTTGCAGAATCAGCTGGTAATTCACATCCCTGCTCTTCACCTCCCAAGCTGTCTGAAGGACCAGTTCTTAATCCCTGGCCTTCTCCTGTGCTGAGGAGAACCACGAAGCTGAGATGGGAGGAATAGAGGTTTGCAGGAGGGAAAACTGTCTCAGCTTCGTGGTGGAAAAGGCTTGTGAGGTGGTGAGGCTGGAAGAAGGGAGAGAAAATGGAAGGTGGACCTGAGGCTTCAGCATCAGCCCATAACCCAAGAGTCATGGTGCTGCATGAGGAACAGGGATGGACTATAAGAAAGTAGAGCATATGCTGTGTGATGCTAATGGGTGTTTGGCAGAGGGGTTTTTTTTTGGATGGGGATGTGATGTTACAGGATCTGTAGCCCCTCCTTGCCATGGCTGAGCTGATGCAAATCCATTCTGAGTGGCCTACAGTGGCCGCATGCACCTGCCCTTTTGCCCATTTAGACTGGGGCTACATGCCACCTTTGCTCAAAACACATGATAACAGATGTGTTAAGGTCATAACTCATGTCGAAAGAATGAATTTTAGAATTTTTCCAAGCAAAGGGTCTACTATTGGGGTGGGTGCACTTTAGGCCAAAGAGCCACACAGCTCACGAACACCCTTTGTTCCTTTTTTCAATACCCTGAAGCCTGGATAAATTGCATGACAGAATGAAATAATCAATAAATAGAGCAACATGGTTATGTATCTTGGCAACGATGATGCTAATCAACCATGTACACCGACTTTGCTCACTCTCTCTCCCTTAATGCAGTGAAATCCCAGCTGTCTGCTGTCAAGGAGCGATGCCAGCTCTCTGCAGCGCTGGGGGACACAGACAGCCCTTTCCCCACTTGGTGCGTCTCCTACTACATACCTTTCTGCTGCAGCAACCCAAAAACTCACTAAACGCTCCCTCGGGTAGAAAGTGCACAATAATATCCAAGCCCAGTTGGGATCACCTTCACCCCCCTCCTGGAGAACACCTCTCACATTCAGATTCTTGGGAATTTGGTCCTCCCATGGTTAAGCTGCTGGAAGGACCTCTGGGAGCAAACCCGGTCGCTGTGTGCTGGCACGTGGCATCACTTGGGATCTTCCTGAGTAATGAGCAGGTTGGATCATTTGTGAGTCCATATAGCATGGTGTTATACATATCCTTGCCTCTCGCTCCTCTCAAATCCTTGTGCCTTTTGCCGTATATAGGTGCTGGGTGGGAAATTCTATCTGCACAGCCCATTCAGGCAGCTATTACTGGGAGGTCTCATAACCTATGCAGCCAGCCCACACTTGCAGCAAAAGGTATTTTTCCTCCAGTATATGTTACTGCTGCGAGGGGATGTAGCTCCTGTGCGGTTGGAGTCCTCCTGCCCGCCTGCAGTGGTCCGGGAGAGCATCCGCCGCTTCCCTCCCCTCCGGGCCTGCAGCCAGGCAGGATGGGCTGGAGCCAAGAGCCGAGCAGCACCAGCCCTGCCAAACAGCAGATTTTCAGCGTAGTGAAGTGAAGGATGAATCTGCAAGAAACCAGGCAGGAAACTTGATTTTTTCCAAGGAAACCACTGACAGAATTAACATCTTCCCACAGTCTGGTTTTTGGTTGCATCAGATCACCTTTCTCCCGGCCAGAGAGAGGAGAGCAGGCAAAGTTTGAACTGGCTCTGTCCGTTCTATAAACATTGATTTCTCTGTGTGTTTCCAGTCTGCCATGTGCAGTGCGTGCTCCTAAAAGCTCATGCCACGCTGATTCATTCAGTGATGGGGAATAAAAACACAAGCTATGTAGTCAATATGAAATCAAGATTAATGGCTTTTCGGCTTGATTTCCTCTGTGTGAAATGAATCCCATGTTGTGATTTGGGTATTTAATGTTTGTTCAATGTTAGGCATTAATAGCAACTTCTCCGCTTGCACAGGTCATTTGTTCACATATTTTGGACTTGCCCTCATCTCAGCCTTGCACTGCTTTTGCTTTACTTAACCACAGAGAAAATTCCTGGAGATAATCACTTGCCTCCAGGGATTAAGTGTAAAAGAGCAGAAAATGAGCCCAACTTCTGGTGCCGGTGTTTATCCTTGCTCCCCGCATTCCTGTGGCGGCTGGGAGGTGGGTATGGAAAGCCGACCAGGGCTGCTCTCCCCGCAGTTTGCTTTGGCATCTGCGCTGGGGTTTAGTTTGAATGTGCTCAGCTGGAAAACTGCCTCTTGTCTTCCGAGAGCGTGTTAGCGATGCCACTGAGCCCTTCTGCCTTGGGGCTATCCGCCAGGATGGTGTATGATGAGCTGCCCAGCTCTGACCTGCCCCATATCAGCCTTATCTCTCCCAGCTCCTGGTCAGCTCGGAAGGAAGGAGCTCAGCCGAGAGTGCCCCGTGGCATGGAGGAGCCCGCTGTCTCCATCGCAGGGCTAAGAGAAATGTAATTACATCCGTAGCATTTCCATCAATACAAGCCAGCAGCAGGCTGAGTCTCAGGGGAGGGTTTTCATTGCGTTGAAATCTGACTTTATTAATTACCAGCCTCTGATCTCATTTGAGGGTTAAGTTTATGAAACTGAATCCTTATTTCTGTGCTTTCCTTATTCGGCTGCCTTACTGAGTTTTGTACAGTGGATGGTTTGGACCTTAGAAATGTATTCTTCGGGCTTGAGCTGTGCAGGGGAAGCGGCAGCGGAGATGTACAGAAGTCCTGGTGAAAGACAGAGAAAGAAATTACATCTCAGGAAAACTGAAAATGGGGACAGTTGCCTGCTGTAAAAAGTCTTACTCCCAAACTATAGTTTATTTTTCCCTCGCCGGGAATTCCCCCTTCCCACATGGGATGCTGGTGGCATCCCCAGGGAGGGGACATTGCGGTGGGGTACTTTAGCAGAGCCACCATCAGCCTTCGGTGCAGCCCAGGCTGCTCACCTCCTCCTGGGGAAAGCTTTCCAGCCTCTCTCTGTTTATCCAGTGAGCACCAGATTTGGCTGTAGACACTTATGGGAGTGCCTGTTTTTTATCTAGACATCAATTTTTTTTTTTTTTTTAAGGGAAAATAGCCACTAAACAGCCCTTGAAGCTTCAGGCTAGTGTCTAATTCCACTCAAAGAGCTTTGTTAGATAATTGTAATACTTTTCTGAGAGAAAATACAGCAATTGAGGCTCATAATTAAAAGCTATTCAGACAGCTTTGATCTTTCCCTGTGCATCTTGACTTACCAAACACAAATGCCAATGAGAAACTCTTGGCAATATTTACTGTCACTATTCTTGGTGTTTGCCTTTAAATTAACTCCTCTTCCTCCCTTCCAGCAAAAGGGAGGCGGGGGAAGAGAAATGTGGCAATGTGGCATGTGGCTTTTCGAGAGGGCTTTCTTTGAAAAGATTTTTTTTTTTTTTTTTTGGAGGGTGCCTAGTCTCCTGTCACTCCATGATGACAGCAAGTGTGGAGCCCCTCTGGAGGCCTCAGAGCTACCCTAGATCAAAGGTTTATCACCCCAAAACTGGCTCCGGGCACAGCCTCGACTGCAGTGGTGGTGTAGATGGGATAAGCCCCAACACGGTTTGCCCCGGGCATGGGACAAGGAGCTGCCAGTGCTGTGTCCCCACGGCCCACAGAGAGTCCAGAGATGACCTCCTGACTCACCGTGAGATGGACCCCAGCCTGGGGAGTCCTCTTCTTTTCCGCAGCAGCTGGGAATATCAACTCTTGAGGTGCTGAGACCCTCTGAAGGCACCCAACTGGGCTCATTTCTCCCAGAACTAGCAGTGAAGCCAGAGGATCACCATTTCCTCGGGTTTGCAGTGGGAGCATCAGTGACACATTAGCACCGATCGTCCCTAATCAGGATGACACCCAGGGGCTCCCAGCATCCCGTAGGTGACAAGGTGAGCGCTACACATAAGTCAGGCTGTACAGAAAAGGGGCAAAAATCTCTCTCTTGGATTGCTTTTAACAGCATCCTCTAGAGACCCTTCTGCTTCCTATCTTCCATATTCCAATTTTTTGCTCATCCATTTTTAATCTCTCTTTTCATTTTTTTCCCATCTAAAGATGCTTCTGAGAGCTGGGCCTTCATCCCTCAGTGGGGTATTTTTTTCTTTTCTCACCCAAAATCGTGACCAGCCGTAGGAGATAGTGCGAGACTGTGTAAGTACTGGGGGATCACAGCTTCGCGGGGGAGCAAACTGCAGCACAGCTCGGATGAGGACAATTGATTGAAACAGCCATTATTACTTGCTGCAGCACAAAGATTTAAAAAGCAATAGTAATTTCCGATGCCCACCTCTTATCTCGGATGCCTGTGTTTAAAGCCTGCGGTGCGAGTATGAGCTCTGTACGAGCCCTAATTCCTGTTTCAGGGGTGGAAAACGGCTGCTTCTTCCTCTCCCAGGGATGATGAAGCAGAATCCTCCAGGGCTGTCTGTCCTCATGGGTGCAGCCGGAGCAGGGAAGGTGATGTCCGTCCCGGAGAGGAGGCAGGCAGGAGCCTGCTGCCTTCCTCCGTGCTGCTCCAGTGGGCAGGAGCAAGCGGAAAACCTTCAGCTCCTGCTGTGACCAGAGAGATGTGAGGTTACCTGGCACCTTTGCACTCATTAAGACATCCAGGACTGTCCTGGAAGGAAATTTCCCTGGCTTTGGGGCTGAGCTGGCTTCCCTGCTCGATGCACGGCCGGTTGGGAAGGAGGTTAGGATGGGAGGGAGCCGTGGGGGTCACTGATTCAGCCTCCTGCGACCCTGCAAACCCTGGAAGGCATGCTTGGTTTAGAAGGGGATTGATTTGGTGAATTTTTAAGGGGATTTATTTCCTCACTTCCAGTCTTCAAGATGCAGCTAATGTGGGCTGGTGTGATCTGCAGCAAGCCAGCCCCAGCAGCCTGATGAAATTCAAACAAATGAGTGGGCGAGCAGGTTTTCCCTAGGGTAAACTTGTGCAACGAGTGGGCAAGGGTCTCCTCAAAGGTGGTTTCTGCTCTCCCAGAAAGAGCCGTAGCAGCCTGGCCTCGGGTGCCATGCTCAGAGGGTCTGCCCGGGCATGGACAGCTTGAGTTTGCGGGCTTCTGCGCAGAAGCACGGTACCAGCCTGCGTGTGAGGCTGAGCAGTGCTGCGGGAGATCCAGCGATGCTGAGCTGAAAGCAGAGAGTGCCGCTTAGTGCCGTCGAGCTGAAACACAGGGTCCCACTGGACGCTCTGCCGGCCGGCACACCGGCCAGCTCGGTGCACCGATGGGAACCAGAGCCCCATCTAAGCACAGGAGGAGACCTTGGCCAAAGCAAGTCCCTTCTCCCCCTGTAGCCTTGCACTCCATGAGAAAAAAGGAGCCAACACTCCCGTCTTAAGCATTTTACATAGAGAAAAGCACGGATGCAGGCAGGATGCTGTCGGAAGAGGAGATGCTGAGAGATGGGGCTGCTCACCCTCGGGGAGAGAGGGCTCGGGGGGATCTGAGCAATGTCTGTAAATGCCTGATGGAGGATGCAGAGAAGAGAGAGCCAGGCTCTTCTCAGCGGTGTCCGGTGGCAGGAGAGGAGGCACAAACTGAAATATGGGAAATTTCATTTATATATAGGAAAAAACTTTTACTGTGAGAGTGGTGAAGTACTGGAACAGGTTGCCCAGAGAAGTGGCATCTCCGTCCTTGGAGACATTCAAACCCAAGTGGTCGTGGTCCTGGGCAACCTGCTTTAGGTGACCCTGCTTGAGCAGGGGGGCTCGACTGGGCGATCTCCAGAGGTGCCTCCAACCTCAGCCACTCTGTGATTCTGTGACAATCGTGACATTTGCTTCAAATGGGAAAAGCTCCGGCAAAGACACTATCAGATCTTTAAGTGGGTGACTTAGACTCAAACGGTACTTTCCACCTAATGAAATACATTAAGTTTTCCACCTAATGAAATTTATTGCCTTTCCTACAGACCTAACACCAATAAGCAGTGGCATTGCAGCTAACTAGACAATTTGTGTGTGAGGTGGCATCATTTGAGCCGGTTTTCTGCACTCAGAGAGGTTTTTCCACCTGGGGAGCCCATTGCCAGCAGGTGGCAACCATGCTAAAGCAGTGGGTGCCCATGATGCCCGCCTGGCTCTGCTCCTTGGCCTTGCTTGGGCTGCTCCAAGGGGTCACACAACAACACCTCTGCACTCCTTCATCTGCTGCTGGCACCTGCCTCCTTCCCTGTGAAGGTTGGTCAGGACCACAGCACCCAGCTTTCCTTCCAGAATTGGCCACCCCTATGGCCCCCGGTCCTCCATCTGCCAGGTCTTCCTCCTCTTCTCCAAATTCTTTTGAGTCATTTGATGCCTCTTGAGAGCCATCAGCACCTTCTAAGTGGAGCTGATCTCTTCTCCAGGTGCTTCCCTTTTCCTCCTCTTGTGACTGGGGCTTGCTAAGCATCACCCCACACACCTGTGTGTCCCAACACACACACAGGCTGTCAGGACTGGGTTTTGAAAAATCCTTGTGCTTGCTGATCGTTGCAAGGTGCAGCTAATGAGAAATAAAGACAAACCTTGCAACTTGGCTCAGGGAACCTTGGGCACTAAATCTGGGGGTTTAAGATTGGGGGATTAAGGACCCACGGCTGTGGTCTGTTCCTCATGAGGCTGACTGAGACTGGGGATTCAGCTCTTGATCTTCACAGCAAGTTAATGTTACAGTTGGTATAAAAAAGAAAATTCCTGGAGAAGTTTAATGGGGAAGAATGTGTTCTCCTTCATTGTTCTTCCAAAGTTAACACCTTTAATATGGAGAAGGCAACACAAGTGATCTTGTATTCACAAATCTCTTTTTCTTTTCTAAAAGGGAAAAATGAATTTGCCATCATGATGTATTGAAGGTTGTTAATTTTGGTGTCGGGGCTCTGAGGGCACTGATAGGACTGAATTGCCCTGAGTGGCCCCACCTGGGGTCTCCACCCACCCTCAGCCATTGCTCCAGGAGCCCATTTAAGCTGAGCCCTGCAGTTTCCAACCGTGCTTTGTTAGAGAGATACCTGTTTCCAGCCCTGCCTCCTGGATAGATGGACAGACAGACAGACAGACCTTGGACTTGTGTTGCAGCCTTGTCTCCAGCCCTGTTTTCTGGATAGACCTTGGATGACTGTGGGAGGTAGCTTGTCTCCTAGATGGGCTTTGGTATGTGCAATATAGCTGGTCTCTAGTCCCACCTTTTGTTTTACTTGTCCTGCACTTTCCTGGTGAAATTTAGACATGGAAGAGCCCGGCTTGGTGTCTGTGGATCTGAGGAAAGCTGGAGAGAAAAATTTTAGCTGAGACAGCCCTCCTTAAACCAGTAATATATATACCCTGTGGGGCTAAAGGGCGTGAGAATAAGCTTTTCACAGCCCTCCCGTTTACTGCAGCCCTACAAGGTAGCGTACTGCTGTACTTAGCTGGGCATTGCCCTCTAGGACAAGGGCTGGGGCAGTTTGGTTTTTGCAGAGGTAATGAGGGGTGTTGGTCTTTGGCATTGCTTTGGCCAAAAAAAAAGTCTCCTCGCATTTAACAAGGTGCTTTGGTGGCTAATATAGAGCCAAAATAACAGAGCTGTGGCATGTGTGCTATCTTGGCTGTGGTAGATGACTATTAAGGACTGAACATGGCAACAAGCCCTGCTCACCTCTGTAGGTGCGTGGTGGAGGTGAGACTTCTCCATGGCTGCGAAAGCTGGAAGCTGTGGTGTGCTCATCCCGCTGTCTATCAGTGAGGGAGAGGTTCCCTTGCTGAGAGAAGGAGGATGGGGTTTCAACATGGTTTTGGTAGTTCTTGAAGCTTTCAATATGGTATTTCTGATCGCCGGACTCTTCAAGTTCTGGTTCTGTTGAAGTACTTTTACTGTTTGCCTGTTAAAGAATGAGCTTTTTTTCTGCAGTGCTTGCTAGAGTTTTTCTTGGGGCTTACAAAATGCCTTAATTTTGTTACAATTCTACAATGTTTTATTTTACAGTAGGTAAAATGCAATATATATAGCAAAGACATAGGACAAGTAGTGTAAGTTTTCTCTGGTGAAAGAAGGACCAGTCTCTTCTTTTTTTTTTTTTCCCCCATGAGGTTTATTTCATTAATCACTCTTAAATAAATATATATTTGACACTTAACAGGAACAATTAGTTAAAAATAATTTCTAACACAAATTCCCATAGTTGCCACGGTATTTGTATAGTGTCTTATCACTATTTTGGAGATCCAAATCTTGCTTTGGTTTAAATTTAAATTTAACTTGTGTTAACAGCTCAGCAAAGAGGGAATTTGGGTTGAGGGTGGAGAATAGACATCCCTCAAAACCGAAAACAAAGCCATAACACACACATGCACATATATTGACATGAAAATGGTTCATTTTCTCTTCCAAGTACTCCTCTTGCATTCTCTGTCCATTTTATTGATATTTCACTGAAAGTGCTTGTTAGCTCTGCTCCATGAAACAATCCTCCAAATAACATAGCTATTAAGAACTGAGCATTACATTGATCTAAAAACTAGTCTCCAGCTTGTCTGTGCTGTACAGCAGATGGCAATAAAGGACCACTATGTAGTAGAAGTACACCTCTGAAACGAAGTTTTCTGTCCTTAATGCTTCAGAGTGTGTAATTAAAACTAGGAATATAGAAATGCAACTTTGAGAAGTTGGGAGGTGCAGAGAGGGGAAAATGCAAAAGTTGGAAGTAAGCAGGACAAACCATGTGAATGATAATGATAAACAGACACATACATTACATGTAAATGAAAGAAAGCACATTGTGCATTCATTAGCCGCCCCTTCAGTTGGCAAAGTTGCCCCTGCAAAGCCATGGGACAGAAGGGATCTGCAAGCCCCGATCCACTGTTCAAGAAGTTCTGCACTCCAGCATCTTCCGGAAACTTTTCCGAAAACTGTCATCCAGGAAAGCATACAAGAAAGGATTCAAGCACGAATTGGCATAGCTTAGGCTGGTGATGAAGTAGGATATACCAATAACCGTGGAGGTCTGGGGCAAGTCAGTGGTCAAAGCCACGATGGTGGCCAAGTGGAAGGGGGTCCAACAGAAGAGACACACAGCCAGGACTATGAAGACCATAATAGTGACTTTCTTCTTGGCTTTGTCCAGGGCTTTAGCATTAGAGTTCAAGTGCATGTTCCTTAGCTTGTAGAGCATCATGGTGTAGAGGATGCAGATGGTGGACACTGGAATGGCAAAGCCAAGGATGAGGGTGTAGATCCTGCTGGCTTTGAACCAAAACCTTTCAGGCTTGGGGAAATTGAGACCACAACTCTTGATCTCCAGGTCATCTATGTAGACATTGGCAAAGATGATGAAAGGGAGAACTATGACGGTGACTAGGATCCAGATGCACAAACTGACAATCCTGGCTGCTCGGTATGTACGATGTGGCATCCTCTTGGACCTGACTGTAGCCAGCACTACCAGATACCTGTCTATGCTCATCACTGTTAGGAAATAAATGCTGGAGAAGATATTGTAGTGGTCTATGGACAAGATGACCTTGCAGAGGACTTCTCCGAAGGGCCAGTAGTGGAGGAGGTGTTCAGCAATATTAATGGGCAAGACAAGTGTGAACAAGTCATCAGCTATAGCAAGGTTCAGGATGAACATGTTTGTCACAGTCTTCATCTTGGGGGCTTTGAGGATCACGTAGATGACAGCAGTGTTGCCTGTGAGCCCAACGGCACAGATCACAGAGTAAATCACAGGGAGGACAATGTAGAAATCGGCTGCCTGTTCTTGGAAGGTTAAGTTGAACCTCATGCTGTTGTCCAGGTAGCAGCTGTTGCCTGCATTGCTGCAGGTGCTGTTTGGATCATCCCAAAGAGAGTTGTTTCCCATGCCTGCTGGTCACAGACTACCCTCAGATGTCATTGAAAGCCTTGCTAGCCCAGAAGGGAGAGCCTTTTTTTTCCTTTTTTTTTTTTTTTTTTTTCCTGTGAGAAGCAGCTATCTCATTTAGAAGTGGGTTATTTCCAAAGAGCGGGTTGTGAGGCAGCATGGACCATTTAACCTACCTCTCCTGTCCCCCACCATTGCATAAGTTAGATTTTTGAAGTGATCAGGGGGAGAAAAAAAAAACTAAAAAAAGATTGAAAGACACCTAAGGCTCTGTTAACAAAGCAAACAAAAGAATTGTAACTCCCTGTGTAAGTCAAGGAACTCTTCTCTCTGAGAGCACCCCAGTGAGCTTTGGCTTTTCTCTGCTGGGGAATTCAAGTGTCTCCAGTTCAGCTGTCTGCAGCAAGAGTCCTTTTTGGGGCTGGCAGGAACAGGGAGGGTAGAGAAGCAGCTTTGTGCCTGGTCAGCTATTCACAGCTCTCAGAGGACTTGAGGGATGGCTGCTGTTTCACTTGCACAGCGCTTGCTTTTCCATGCTGGAGCAGAAGCATTGCAGTGTTTAATTAGTGCCTTTCTTTGTGTCGGAGTTCAGATGCTTTTCATTGACTGAGATTTCACAAACAATGAAGAACTTTCTGACACGGCTACTGCCCACTCCCAGGGTCCCCTAGCAAAAGAAGGAGGGGAGGGGGAAATAGAGTTCAAGGAGTATTTCTGAAACTAAGGATTAAAGGGGCTTAATTCACAATTAAAGTAACTCTTTAAGCACGGGTAGGTTATGGTCTTATTCAATGTGAAGACCATCCCCGTTGCAAACAACTGTGGCAGCACACAAAACTTGGGACAGATTGACAGCCAAACCTGTAAATCTCAAAAGTTCAGGATTATTCAGGGAAGTGGGGGAAGTACCCTGAAAGCAAATCTACTTTAGAGTCAAAGCAAGAATTACCCCATCTATTTACAGTTGCTACATCCATCCCTATCGCCTGACCATTACTCCCAAGAATTCCTCTGCAGGGAAGTGAACGAACAACCGACCCCCTCTGTGAAGATCAAAGATTCGGTAACTGGTCCCCACGCTCTGCGAAGAGAAGTGCCTCGCTTCGCTTGCGTTTTGTTGTCGCGCAGCGATAAAGTGAGCAGGACCGCCAGTGTTGGGGAATGGAGGGTGGAATTGTCCCTTACCTGGTGAGCGGCTCCGGCTGCCTCCTCCAGCACCTGCTGCTCCGTGCTGTTGAGCCTCTTGTCTCTAATCCCAGTTGGAGGAGGGTCTCTGGGATGCTGACGTTCCCCGGCTTTGCAATCATATCAACATGGTGGCTCCGTGTGTGCGTTGCATGTTTGAGCAATTAGAACTTGGTCACACCGTGGGGGGGGGGAAGTTTTCTCTGTGCAGGGCTATTTCAATAGTAAATAAGGTAGATGCTGGTAAGCAGCTGATGCTCCAGGGTTGTTCTCTTCAGGAATGAGGGAGATGTTGAGGGGCACAGGCAGCATCCAGGGCTGGCAAGCTGTGGCTGGCTGAATGAGGGATGTTTGAAATGGTGGGAAGGGGAGGGGGGGTGTTAAACTGCTTCAATAGGGAACGCTGGCTGGTTTTAACAAAGGAAGATGCACAAATGGGGGGGGGGGGGGGGGAGTGGGAGGAGGGTACACAACATTACACTGCTCAAAATGAACAAATATACAGACGTACCTTGCCAGATCTGTGCTGGTTTCAGCTGCTCTGGGGAAGCTCAGCTGGTTTTCCCCAGCTGGGTCTCTGGTCCAGCTTTGGAAATGCAGCTCAATCCTTCAGATGTGCATCACAAGATGCAGGAGTCCTGTGAAGCTTGACAGAAATGCACCCCAAGTTATACAGCAAAACCAGCAACAATGTAAGATCGCTTTACCTTCATGTCCATATAAAAAGAGGGGAAAAAGGAAATCAAGGGTCTTTTGATTCTCCTTTAGCCTTTTAAATGTATCCCCCAGCTGCGGGTTGCCTGACCTTTGTTTCAATACCAGGTGAGAGAAAATGCAGGCATCCATCAGTGCTATGCCTGGCAGTGTGTAGTGTCATTTAACCAAGTGGGTCAGCTTGTTCATATGAGCCATGTAGCTAAGAGCTGTGTTGACTTTGCTCCTCTTCCATAGATGTTTACCCTTTTCTGGCAAGATTACTGTGCACCAGTAACTGGGTGGGAACAAAACACTTCATTGCACACAGGGAGGTAACTCCTTAAGACCATGGATATAACTGACTTTTCAGCAGATGGTAATTTTTTTTATGCCCAGTGTACAACTCTTACAGATACTTTCTGTATCTCGGGCAAAATCTGACCAGCCATTAGGCCTAAACAAAATTAAAAAGAAATTAAATATTGCCCAAGGAGGTGTGTAGGGATGATATGGATGATACTTCTTCGGATGAAAGACCCCCTGAGCTCTCCTCTTGCCTGTTTTGGGAAAACTGGCACAGTTTGTAAGTACTTGGAGAGGAAGCAAGGTTTTGATAGGTCTGCAGGGGGGATGCAGTTTTCCAGGAATCGCTGGTGTCTTTGTCAAAGAGAAGAAAATGCTGGAAGACAGAGAATTTCAGGAGAATGTGATGTTAAATTTACTGATCTGTAACTGTTCCCCAGGGCAAAAGGGTGTAAGAGCATTTTGCACTGAAAATCCTTCCATCGTGGCTTTCTGTTTTTCAGCATAAAGCACATCTCTCGGGTGTCTGGGAGAGCTTAAAAGCTGTCCTTTCACTCCCCAAACCATATTATCTTGGAATTGGCTGTCATGCTGCCTTGGCCAGTGGCCGGGTGCCCAGGTGCTGCATATTTAGGGACAAGCTCATAAGGGGCTGGGAGTTTGGGTGCTGGGGAGGGCTGCAGGGTCTGGCTGTGCTCCTCCGGATCACACCGGGGCTGCATCCCTCCCCGGCTGCCTGTGCCGCCTTCCTTCTCGTTATCCGTGGTGAGCACAGTCTTGGCTGGGATGTGTTTGATTAAAATAACTTTGTCAGAGATGAGACGGAGACTAAGAATTTAATCTCATTGTCTTGTGTGAGTAGAGGGGCTTTTGGTTCTTTTATATCCCCCAGACAAATTCACAACACCTGATTCTGAGCTGTGCTCCTTGCCTCGTTCCTCTAACAGATTTGCAGTAAAACTCACCTGCTCTGGGGAAAGCAATTGCAAACGGAACTAAATTCATGCATGAAATTGCATTGCAGCAGGAGCGTTTCCATCAACAAAGGGAAAATCTTTCCCTTGTGTCGGCTCTGGGTCTGACCAGTGTGAGCTCTGGATTGGACCAGAGCCGGCGGTTAAGCACAGAGGAGGCATGTGTGTGTATTGGCATGATGTGAAACAAGTTGTGCCTGGAGGGAAGGCTGAGAGCATGTTTTATTAATCTTGTTTTCTCTGCCTGGGTGTCCCTTCCGCTTGATTATAAATGTTACAGTGGCACAAAGCCCTGAAAATCAAGTGCTAGTTCAAGTTGCTGTTACGAAGGGCACAAGCTGTATTTTTTCCCTCTGAGCCTCTCGGACGGATCCTTGTGCAGGCAGCTCTGTCGCCAGCACGGTGCAAGAGGGACAAAGTTTCTCTCCCTGGCAAATGCATGCCATGGAGATGGACTTTGCCTCTTGAAACCCACGTTCACTCTATGCAGCTCGAGTCAGCTGTGCAAACAGAAAGAAAAGGCAGTAAATTAGGGAGGGGGAAATCCCTTGCAAGGCTAAATCAATGGTGCTTTATTGCCATCATAAAGTTGATGTGCTGCTGACTCCAGACAAAGGCCATCCATCATTTTGGAGTTATGGAGAACTGTGCTGCCACTGGTGCCTGGGGGACATCAGCAGTGCTCACACCTGGCTGGGGACAGGCAGGGCAGAAGCTTTCTTTGCCTAGGTTGCTTTTGGAGAGCACTGCAAAACATCTGCTTGAATGATGGGATTATTTCCCCACCAACAGCGTGAGTGATGCTGTCTGAGCCCTCTGAGATGCTTCAGCCCTCCAGTGAGGGCATGGTGCCTAAAGGGTTGTCGTCTAAGGCAGAAAGGTGCCTCCTCTAATGAGGGACCAGTGAGGACCTCTCCAGGTCACTAGGAGCAAAGCCTACCTCGCCTCCCTTGTTAATCCACAGGGGCAATTGAAGAGGATGAGTTACTCTGGACCAGCCCCTGAGATGGACCCCGTTTTTCTTCTCCTTTTTCAAAGTCGCAGTAGTCTCGGCTGGATTTAATTTTGAAACTTTGTTGAATTAAGGCTGCCCTTTATTCTATGCAGGAGTACCAGGGGAGATGAAACCAGGCTTGCTGGAGGGGTGACTTCACCGGGGAAGGGAATGAGTGTGTTCTTCCTGCAAGGGCTCACAGGGATAGGAGACGTGTTCAGCCATTTAAAATTCAATGAATTAACTGCAGGAAAGAAAATGGAGAACTGATTATGCTCTGCTCTACCCGGGGGTAGTTATGTTGGAAATTTTTAATGTACCTGTGCTACAGCTGCCTAAAGTCACAGATCACCTGCTGATCAGGCAGTAGCTTTCCAGGGCTTCTTCGCCCCCTTTGAAAAGTATATTTTTGTCTTTGGAGTAGAATTCAAGGAGAGCTGCTAAATAAAGCAAAATGAAGATGGCTTCTTCGTCAGGCGGGGTGCCCCTCAGGATGCACCTTGCTTTTGGCATTCTCCCTTTGGGAACAAGGTATGATCAGCTCCCTGTGGTCATAGTGTTCCTTGTCCTTTTCTGGGGTGGGCTTTGAGCCTCACCTCTGTGTCTGTGTGACAGTCATCCTGGGAAGATCCACAGACAATTTGCAGAGATGGAGCAGAGGTATGACCGAAAAGCTGGGGCTCAGAGAAGGGTGTAATCATGTGAGCAGGTCAGATCTGGAGTGGGATTGTTGTTCTAGGGCTCCAGCTTTCCTGGACGTCTAAAGGGATTGCTTTCCCCTCTGCTTCTCTTCTCAGCTTTGGAGGAAGGGGTTGGGCAGTGCTGGGCTCAGCATCCCTCCTAGCACCTAAGCCAGGGAGCAGTAGCCCTCTGCTTCACAGGTCTTGGACATGACCTCGGAGCTCCTGCAGTCACCAGAGAAGTCCTGTGACTGGGTCCAGTTTGATAAGGCTGCTTTGCTTCACACCCCTGCCTCTTGAGGGATTAGCTGGGGAGATAATCCTGTTTTCTTGGGTTCCGGCTGCTGTCAAAGAGTGAAGTTCATATCAAGGACACAGATATACAATCAATACTCTTTGCTCACCAAAACAAAATGTTCTCGGCTGACTATCTTGCAGTCACTGGTTATTAGGGTGATTTATTTTATATGAGGTGTTCAGGCTTTTCAAAAGGTGGTGCACCACTGCAGGTTAATATCCAGAACCGATTGTGTCAAACAGTCTGTAAGTGATGGCTTCTGGTGAGAAAAGCCAGTGTGCCTGGTCAGGTTAGTTATTGTAGGACAACGTTCACTATGCTGTAACCTCTGCCTTGGGACTGAGTCTCCCCTGAGCTGCTCTGGTCCCAGCCTGGGGACACACAGAGGTTGACCACCGCATCCCCCAGGAACCACCACCTCCTCCTCAGTGTGGTGCTGGCTCAGCAAAGGAGCAGTCGGTGGGTGTTGGGGTGAGCTGGAAAGGAGAAACCTGAGCTTATTCATCACCCCTGTGCTGGGTGCTTCCCCCTTTGATACAAGCTGGGACAAGTCCTCCTGCTTCCTAACCCTTCCAGGCCAAAGCGAGCCAGGTTGGCTTAGGCAGATGATGGTGCTTACCTTGTGGGACACCTCTGGGAACCAGGTAAGGGGTGTAGGTGCTGGTTTTTCTGGGGGGTGAGGATAGAGCAGATGTCTCCATTAGTGAACTGGTCAATTGTGGGTGAAGAAAGTGCCTTTGAATGGTAATAACAATTGCAATGGATCCAGCAGCCGGTGACACATCCAACCCGCCGCAAGCTGCAGTGAAGGCAAAGTGGCACTGGAGGTGCTTTAAAGAAAATCAGAGTAATGAGTCTTACTTATAAACGGCCTGTTTTTGTCTGGCAAGGGATGTATCAATAACTGCCCATCTCTGCCTCTGCAGGGGAGCAATCAAGACAAATGCCATGTGAGTAATTTCCTCAGACCAAAGGCATGGGGAATAAAAGCTGTAGCCCTGGGAGGTGGTGGGTGAGTGGCTGGAGCTGTTTGCTCCCGTCCTGCAAGCCAGGAAGGAGGCTGTGAAGCTCCTGCAATGGGTCAGCCCTCATTCCCAGCAGGTTTTGGAGGCCCTGGCTCTTCTGCAGGACATCCCCAGCTCCATGGTGCCGGCACAGCCCTGGCCTGGACGTGTTCCCAGAGGTGCGATCCAGCCGTGGAGGGCGAGTGGCATTGCAAGAGGCTGCCTGGCTCCCAGCAAGGAGCTGGTGCTGTCAGAGTGCCTCTGCAGTGCTGGTAAGCGGTGTGTTAATTAATAGAGCTCTGCCAGTGTACCTGTGGCCGTATGAGCAAGGACACGGTGCCAGTCTTGCTGCAGTTTATATGTATCAGTGAGAGTTTAAAGAATGCAGGCAGAAAACTATGCAAGCTTCTTTAAACACCTTCTTCCCCCCGCTGGTCTGGCTTCAAACAGCCTTATTTCAGCTAGAAATTAAAATAGATTTCCATTCCAGGATGCTTTTATTCGCCAGTATTTTTTCCTGCTTTTCCCCAGGGCTGTACTTTGGTTTGTTTTCTGCCCTGAGGCAGTCTAGTCTGTCCAGACCAAGAGCTCTTTGGGAGAGAAAGGTTTCTGGAAGGGGACTGTCACCCTTTTCAATGCCTTCATCTCCTTTGTGGGGTGTGTGGGGCTCAGGGCAGTGGCTGGAGGTGCCAGGCAGCAGCCTGGGGTTCCCCTTGCCCTGTCGGCGGCAGCAGGCAGAGGCTGTCCCGCAGCGTATCCTGCGATGGCTCTGACTGCTGCAGGGATGCTGCTGCCTCATCCTCCTTAGCTCTATCTGGAAGCAGAGGAAATTAATCTGCTGGATTGATCGATTTGTCTTCTGGGCTTGGAGCTTTTGCTCTTCCCTATCTTGGGTTTTTTCCATCAGCCCATGTGAGTCACAGCTTTTGTGTAATCTGACTATGGGACCTGTGCCTGTGAGGAAAAAGCATTGTATGTGACAGTACTTCATGCTGCAGTACTCTAGGGTACAGTTAATTGCTTGCTTTTGCAGCTGTCTTGGAATGCTGTTAACTCTTGAAACTATCAATGACCATTGAAAAGTTAACAGGATTTTGTTTTTCTGCTGGTTGCCTTTAGCAGATCTGCATGGCATGTTGACAAGGGGGTTCTCCAGCACAGTTGTTGGATTGCAGAGATAACAAGTGAGACCTAAGGAGGAATCCTAGTTTAAAAAGATCGGAGTAAAAGCAAAATAAAAGGATGTTAAGTGCCCTAACTGGGTGGAAAAGGAATGGGTGTGAGTCAGCAGGTAGAGATCTGCTCTTCTCCTGGGTCCCCATCCACACTGCGCTTTCTAATGCTGTGCTGCTGGCAGACGAGGGTTGTGTAGGACATGAGTGCTGCCTAGTGCTGCAACCCATTGGCATCCCATGCAGGAACCAGGCATTATTTATTTGCTATTAAGCTGATTATTATACAGCTGCTAAGAGCCCTTGGTATCTGTGCCACTTCCAGGTGATAGGAGTTGTCACTTTGACTTTTTTAATGACATCTGAACTGTCACTTCTGAAAACTCACCCTTTCTGTCATTGCTTGACCTGCTTTGAAAGCTAAGAGGCTTTGCAAACAGCAGTGTTGCAAACGGGTTTTAATGCATCCTTGGAAAACCAGCATGGAGCCCTTCAGGGATGCTAGCTGGGGAGCAGGCTCTGTGCAATATATTCCAATATCTCTAAGCAACAGCTAAATGTGTCACCTCATCTGCTTAAGTAGCAGAGCTCCTCTGGCCTGAAAGCCTAATCATCAGAGGGTTATGGAATGCAAATAGCTGCTGAATGAATTTGCTGCTTTGTTCACTCCAGTTTCCCCTCCCTGCCTGTGTTATGACAATGAAATGACTCATTTTCACCTTAATATCGTGTTTTAGAAAAATGTTTTAATGTTTTGTGCAATGCTCATTGTTTAAAAAAGGAACACAACACATGAAATCTGTCTTCTGGCACAACATTTTCCAACAGTAAGGACTACCGTCACTTATTACAGCTCACTTTTGCAATTAATACCAACCTGACCCACTTAAATAGGTCATTGTAATTCATGTGACCAAATATCTGCTAACAAAAATTTGGATTTAAGAGCATGATCCTTGTTGGATGTGTCAACATGATGGAGGAAATGAAAGTTGGATAACTGAGGTGAGCTTAGTAGGGAATGGTGTGCTGTCAAACACCAAGAAAAAAATGAAAAGGGAAGGGAAGGCATTCCTGCAAAGTGAGGTTTACAGCTGGTGCTGTCTGCTCCTCTGCACCCTGTGGTGATGGATGTAGCGGGGACATCTGGCTCTGAGCAAGTGAGGGAGGGAGTGGATTCAGTATGTGCACCAGAAATAACCGAAAGAGCAGCAACAGTCGGTAGAACCTGGCTCTTCTCTCTCTCAAATCTAATTTAGACCCCAGAGCAAAGTGCCAAAACTTAATTCCCTGGGGAACTGAAGCTGCCAGGTCACTGACTGGGGTTTTCGCAGTGTGCCAGGGAAAATGAGGTCCCCATCAGAAATCCTACTGATGCAAATTTAATTATAGGCAACGACGCCATAGAGAAGATGTTTCAGATGCTTGTGGAGGAGAAGCAGAAAAAGAAATAAAAATATACCTCTGTGTTTTCCACTGGGAATAATTTCTGAAGCACAAAAGTCCCTGGGCCATGCAGGGCCTCCTGCCTGGGTAAGTAATTTCAGACAAGAGCTGGTCGAGTGGGAGAAGGTGTTTTGAGGGCTGAGTTATGGCCAAATAAGTCTTTCCACTTCTAATACCAGTGATCCTTGGTAATATCAGTGTCATTTTATCAATAAGGAGCACACTCAGGCTCTGTGAGACCTCTCCATCTCCACCTGCTTCTCAATTCCACTTGAAGGCAGAGGAAAATTATTTCCTTGTAAATGGCCCGTTTCCACCGACTTCTGCAAACTCTCACCGAGGCTTCTTGCCGGGAAGTGGATTTTTTTTTTTTGTAATAAGAATTGCTTTCTTCTTGTAAATGTTAAGTGATGCGTTTCCCTGCCTCGGGTGTCAGGAGCACATGCTGTACAGAAACACTCCCCAACTGCATCAATAACCTTTTTGTGGTGCTTAGTGAGTCCTAGATAACTGCAGAGTAGTCGTGTGTCTCTGCAGGTTACTTGGCAATCAATTATACGTCTCCAATACATCCTAACTTACAGGGAGGGTGGGATGAACTCCTTACTCTGTGGTCAGGTGCTGGCAGTGCCCATTCTTTTGCAGGTTTATGGGCTCAGCCAAATAATACCAGGCTCAGCAGCCAGGTTGTGTAGGAATAGAGGTGCTTTTTATTTTTGAGACTTTGAATCTCCCTGTTGTCTAGCCAGGATTTAAGGTGAAAAGAGCTTTTGGGCTGTAGTAGCATCTCCCCTGTTTTCCCCGTGCAGATCTGCAGTACTCCTGCTTGGCTTGCTCCGTGTTGTGTGGGGGAGACAGGATCCTTCTACAGCCCTACAAAGGACAGTGGATTTTCTGGGTTGGAAGGAAAAACATCCATGAGAGAGGCAGAATATGATGCTGTTACCTGTGGCTGGTGTTCCCACCTCTGCTCTCAGTTTTTCCCTTCCTTGCTGCCCTGGGGCACCTGAATAACAGAGGTTTTGTAGTTTTATTGTCTGTATTGAAATCGGTCGAGTATATGGACTTGTTTCCAGCATGAAAACAAGCTCTGTTTTGCCTATTATATAAGGGAAAAATGATATTGGGCAGAAAGTGGTGAGAAAGATGGGTGATCGGCAGATCTTTTTCATGTAGCCACGGGGAGGGAGAAAACAATTGCGGTGTGCGAGATGCGTCGTTAACGTAAAAGCAACAAAAGTGACCCGAATAGCGAGCGAGCATCAAATGAGCTGGCATCGTTGTCAGTAATGGAGCATCTTCGATCTCCGCCAGCTGGGATCTCTGCCGCCGTGCCTGCTCCTTCGCCTGCCGAGAGGCGCTTGTGTTGCGGCTGATTGCGCCTGTCATTTATATTTCGATTGTACAGCCGGTTCTTAGAAAACAGGTTTGCTTTTTTAACTCTCTTGAGCATTCAAGTGAGTCCAGGAGATGCTGGGATGGGCTGATAAGTGGGTTTGTATTGTCTTGGCTGTTAGGTGTTTTGCTGTTTCCTACCCGTGATGGAGCTATTTTCTCCGCTCCCAAGCAATCCCAGGCACGCTGCTTTTGTGGAAGGCAGACTAGCTAAAGAGAAAAATGGGCTGAAAATGACCCATTCTGGGGAAATGCAGTCACTGCGCATTTTCTTCTGGGATCTGCTCGTAAGCAAAGACAGAGCCTGAGTGGGGATCTGCTCTCTAGGGGGGGTTGCTTATGCTCACACGATGCTCTCCGTCCATCTGCAGAGGGTTGTTGCTCCATGGAAACATGTTCCTGCAGGAACCTCCTGGCAGGGGGAGATTGGACATCGCAGCCGTGCGGCTTGGAAAAAAACATCGAGGCAAATTTTTCCTTTCATCTCCCTTTCTCGCCAGGAAAGCCAGGACGTCTGCCTGCTGTATTTCATGAGTAGGAAATCAATTGCTGAGGGATTTCTGCTGGGAGATTTGTGCTTTATGAAATTCATGCCGGGGGCAGAGAGGCAGGCTGGGGAGCTGGAAATGATAGCTCCATCTTCCTCCCCTCTGCTGCTTTAATTGTTTGTAATGACTTAATAAGCATCACTAAACAGGGAAGCTGATCCTTCCCTGCAGCAAACACAGGCATGAGGCATTTTATTAGCTTTTCTAGGGCCTCTGTTTGGAATTTCTTTACTGTATTTTCTTCTTTACGGGCTTTATCCAAAGCCTGGGGGGATCAGTAGGAAAACTGTCGACTTTGTGGTGTCAAGGCTCTGAGTGTTGAGCCAGCAGCAAATCCATGCGACAATCTGGGAAGAAGAAAATATGGAGGAATGGCATAATTTAAGCGATGAAATGTTCTCGGCCTTGTCACTCTAGGCATACCAATGCATGCCAGGGAGAGGAAGAGCAAATAAGGTACAAAAAAGGCGTATTTGCAGAAGAACAAATGGAAATAGCTTGCCGTTTAGGCTGGAAATGCGGAGAAACTTTGTGCCCAGCACACGGGTGCAGACGTGCACCAGCTGCCCAGTGACAACAGGCAGATAGAGAAGCAAAATCCCAAACTGAAGACTTTTAAGGTGGAGCTTTCTGGATGTGGGCAGCTGCAGAGGCAGACCTTGGGAGTCTCATGGCCGATACAGGCAGCTTCCCGGGGGGAGCATCCCTGCCCCACGGCCAGCAGCAGCTCTGGTCCCAAGGGGTGATTTGGTTTGTACCTGGTGGCTCAGCAGAGCTTGGGGAAATACCCCAGCCTGCTCTCTCTTTCCCACAGCTCTGGTCCTCAGAGTTTTTCCCTTAAACTACAAAAACTGAAAATGGGATGGTTTTTGCTGCCTCTTGGTATTGTGCAGCTCAGGGGGAAGGAAACTTCTTCCCTTCATTTTTCTGCAATAAAGCATTTTGTTCCTCTCTGAAGGAGCAGGAAGAAACACTTTTTTTAAAGCTAACAGAGCCAAACTGAACGCCCTTATCATTTGGAACAAAATAACAAAATTATGTTAAAAATAACTCCAAATTTTTTAAGAGATCTTCTGAGAAAATATTTCTCTTGGTGACTGACTACAAGTGGGTATGGGAATAAAATCTTTGCCTTGAACCACTCAAAGCAGCGATTTTTTTCCGAAGAGCAGATGTAATTACATTTTCTGCATGAAAAAAAGATATAGTGGACCAAACAAGCTCCAAGCTAATCTTCATTTGCTGTCAGTGACCAAATTACAGCACATGGTTACTACCAGCTCTGCCGGACAAAATGTTGCCTTTGGGTTAGTAGGGGTTTTGTCAGAAATCTTTGTAGCATGAATAGTTCATGTACTCATCTATTTATTGGCTACAGCCATTCCTTTCATCCATCATACCTTTCTGTTGTAAGGCAGCTCATTTAATTATGTTGTCCTTTAGTTCAGATGTGCAACTTTTTCTACTTCTAGCCCCAGTTTTCAGCTGGATGGACATTTTCTTATCTGTGAGTGTCTTCAGTGATGGCCACGCAAGTGGAGGGAAAGAGTTGGCAGATGATAATTTATGAAACTTTCTACAATGGCTGGAAAACCCAGCCTTCAATTTCCATCTCCTTAAAAATGCCTGTTGTCTTTGTTTCTTCTCCTGCCTGCTCATTATGTCTCTGTGCTTGTGGTCTTTGTGGCTGGTCTGAATTTAGTGCTTGGAAATGCAATTATATGGCTCCCAATTATTTTCACACAGAAGAATCTTGTATATAAAATAAAAAAAAAAAATTTAACCTTCCAGTATTTTGAAGTCACTTTTAAAACTTACAGTGTTTGGGATTGCCCAGTTTTAACAGGGCAAGTTTTCATTACTGCTTCCTGTCCTTATTGTCATTTATTTAAACAAACAAAAACTACCATGCCCAGCAGATCCTTCCCTGGTACAAAATGATGGAGGATGAGGTGTTGCCCATCATCCTTCCAAGGCTATAAACCTTTGCCCTTTATTTTGTTCTTGGTAAGAGAACTTTCAGGGCTCAGCAATGAATGGATGCTTTTCTCTTCTGAGTGGACATTTATCACTGCAGGGGTTACCTTGCAGCAATGGCGTGGAAGAAAAGTATGATGTAAAGTAACTTATGTATTGTTCCTTATACCTTAAGACCAACAGCTGAGCTATGTTCTTTGTGTTTTTTCCCCTTCTCCAAATATCTTTTTCTAGCCCACCAGACACGGATGGAGGGCAGAGGAAGGAGCAGGCATGTTAAAGAAGGGGATCCAGGTGGGAATAATATTTTTGGGAAGATCACCTGCACCTTGGCTCTGCCACTGTGTGAGCTGTTGGAGTGGATGGAATTTTAAGTAAATGACTTCTCACTTCTTTTGATGTTTCTTTTTAAGCTTTCAAGCCCCTATTGTGTGCGTTATCTCCTGTTTGTTGGCAAGATAAGGGATGGAGGAGATAGCAGGATGTCCTGAGGATCAAACCAACCTGTCTATATGCAGTGTCTCACTTGCTGGAAGGGAGCTCTCCATGCATGAAAGTCATCTAGAAAAGAAATAATTTGGTGGCAGAGGAAGGAGACAAAAGGTTTGGGGAAGCAATCCCTGGCCTCGTTTAAATGGCATAACGCCTGCTTGGCTGCCCGGGACCTCAGCAACCTGCCGAGATTCCCTGGCATCAGCTCTCCTTCTGCTCCCTGTCTGCTGGGCTGTAAACATGCTGTTGCTGGGTGTGATGGACAGCCAACACAGCTGGATCCTTGTTGTCCCCATCCCACTCAGGGCAGGCTTATTAATCACTTGTCTTCCTGCCATGTCCCCATCATCCTTGGAGGCAGGGCTGAATCCGAGGGAAACTGGAAGGTTGAATTGCTCCTTTTCATGGAGAGAAAAGGAAGGATTTGCAATTTGCTGAGCTCCTGTTTGCGGGAGGAGGGGGATGCTGGCAGGTCTGGGGCTGGTCCTGCTGTGGTCCACCCTCGCTGCAGGAGCTGTGCCTTGGGGCACGGCTGCCTTCTCCCCCCAGAGCCCAGCTCAGGCTGTTAAGTGACACCATCAGCTCCGCTTCATGTTGAAATGACAGCAGTTTGACAGCCAGGTGACTTTGGCGTGGGAACCTGGCAGCGGTTACGGCCTGGCTGGCTTCAGAGCAAAGAGGTTATCTGACTTAGCTGAAATCTCCTTCATTGTGGACTGAGTAAAACTGCCTTATATTTGTGCAGTGCTAAAAATCCATCAGAAGCTGATTGCCAAGCCCTGCTGCGGCTGCTGAGTAATGGGATAACCCCCTGCAATGCCACCACAAAACGGGACACTGGGATAGAAATATTAGAAATGATATTTCCAACCTTTTTCAGGCTCCGATGTTGGCTTGATGCTGTCAAAGGGCTTGATTTTAATGATTTTAGAGGCATTCACTTGAAGGGCAGTGAAATGCACCTGAGGCAGCAATTGCATCTCTGGTCTCTGCAAGCACCTCCATGTCCCTTCGTGCTCCTCAGCGCTGAAATCCTGCAAGGACTGACTCAGTAGTGTCAAATTTTGGAGACATTTGGGGCAGGACACGGAAACAGCAGCAGGTGATGTTGTAACCCTTCATCTTTGTGCTCTCCTGCATGCTGATGAAGCCTGAAGGAGTCAGGGATTCTGTAAAGCACCTTCTTTGTCTCCTGTCGGGGGGGGAACAAGTGGCAAAGCCCTTAATTTCTCGGAGCTTCAGGCATGTGTCAGGTGGCTGCACTGCACCCCGGGACCCAGGCTCTGCTACTTTGCACTGGCTGGTGCTTCCAAGCTGTCCTCTGTGATTTTATTTGCAAACCATTTCTCCTACCAGCCTGCGCTTTGCTTTAAAAATTCATTTAAAAATTCAGCACCATGTCGGTGGCTGAATGGGCCCCAGAACTGGAGAGAAGGATTTGAGGTGCGATTTGCACCGCAGACTTGTTAAAGCAGGGGAAATGCTGTGTTCCTCCTGTGCCCAGAGCTGCTAATCTTGTTCTGAACATTGAAAACCTCTCCAGCTTCTCTCATTATACCTAAATTTGATTATTGCTTTGACTTCACACCTCTTTCATGCAGGCTTTTCCTCCCTCCTTGGCTGGAAATGTCAGCCCTGAGAAGAGAAATTTTGCTAAGCCTTGGACTTGCACGCATCACCCATCCCCGTTCCTAATGCTGCTTTTAATTATCTTGGGAATCTGAGCACGGGGGGAGCTGGTGGTGACTTTAGAGAGGAGAAAAGTAAGACACAGAAGCAAAAGTGTAAATGCAGTGTCTGGGTCACTGGAGCCTGCACCACCGTGGGGATTTGGAGTGAGCGAATTAATGCTTTTCTTTGTGAATTGACGATTCCTCTGTCGTCTCCTCCTGAAATTCCTACGTAAATGGCAATGGGATGCGAATGTGTTATCGCAGGTGGTAAATTGAGCCTGACGAACAGCACAGCCCGTCCCTGCCCTGTGTCCGAAGGTGATGGGAGCAGATGTTCCCAGCCTGACAGGAGGATGGAATCCTGCCGGCACAGAGGAGCATCTCCTCAACCAGGTGTCTTTAAAGACTTATCACCTTCTTGGCCTTGCCCATGTGCCCTTAATGCATCCTTCCTTTTGGAAAGTAGTTGAAATGTCTAAACATTAAATGGGTAAAAATACCTGGGCTTTTTTCAGCTCATCCTGTGAATTATTCCAGAGTGAGTTTGGCTCTTTTTCTGCAGATGAAGAGTTACTCAACATTTCTGGCACAACTTTTTCTTCTTAGTGAAAATATAGCCTGTTTTGGACTCCTGTCATCCCTCTTCTGGAAGCAGACGATACGCTGGGACCCTGCACCAGGGTCCTGAGGGGTTCCCTGCTATTGCCCCTTGCTGCTGCAGCCAAAATGCCCCACAGGCAGCGATGTTTGTGCTACTGAATGCCCTCCTCTGTGTGGAGAGCAGGGCAATTTCCAGCTGCTAGATGGCTGTATTTTGTCTCATGTGCTTTAAAAAAAAAAAAAAAAAAAAAAAAAATCCCACACTTTGCAATCAGCTCTTTGTTCTGCTGGTATCAAATAGTGAACCCCCTGAGATGCACCATTTTGGAGAGTGATCAGAGCTTGCTGGGGCACTTCAGGCTCCTGCTAATTACCTGTCATTACAACCCAGTCACTCGCTGATTTTTAAAAGCTGTAGGTGGCTTCACTGGGCAGTGAGGCCATCTCCTGCGGCAGAAGGGCTGGGGATGAGCGATCAAGGGCGATTCACTGCAGCGCTCCTGTCCCCAGTCTCTGCTCCCTAAGGAGCTGCCCTGGGCAGTTGCAAGGGGTTGCTTAAAGGAAATTAAATTTATTTCCAAGTCCTCAGGAACTGGGGTGGGTGTGAGTTGCTGTGTTAGGGAGCTCTGAGCTAGCTCTGCTTGAACTAATGCATGTCATGCAGAGAAACTCTGCTCAGGCGCTAGTTCAGATCTGAAGAGTGCTGTAATTGGACTCATCTCCTTGCCATGGACCTGAGTTCAGGCATAGCATCCCATGGACGTGCCGCCTTGGGTTTTGGCTCGTACAACAAGCTCGGAGCTGTGGTGCCGCAGGGGATTCATTAAGGAGCTATGTCTCTGCTTGGGCAAATGATAAAAAACTGTTGTGGATTTGGTCTCTTTCTATATGTTCACAAATTACTCGTATGCCAACTGGTTTCTATTCTGCTGCTCAGAAGTAATATTTCCTGGGAGAAACACATGTTGTCCCAGGAGCAACACCTGGAGAGATGGCAGCAGGGCAAGGAAAGCCACTGCTGCTGAGCAGGGACCCACATTGGAGCCCAGCTCCTGAAGGAGGATCGCTGGGCCATAGGGAAGCTATTTGGTAGAAGTGCCCTTAGAGTGTAATTCAGTGTAAAACAGTAGTCCAGCACTGATGTTAATTCTAGCTGATCTGTCAAATCTGCCTCTCTGAGATTAGGGGCTCCTAACTGTACTACTTCTCAAGTTGAGCTGGTTCCTTGGGTCTTGGTAAAATCCTCTGGATCATAAACCAAGAAAAGACAATTGGGTCAGCTGGTCATTTTAAACTTTTTTTTTTTTTTTTAGATATACATCTTTGTCTCTCCAAAACCTGATTATTATTCACTTATTTTCCATTAAGGTTTTTGTTTGCTAGTTTAACGGCTTGTGAAAAAGTAGGTAAAAATCATATAAAAGCATGCAAGATGCAGGTCCTGCCCAACTCCAGCAGAGCTTTGCATTGCTGCCGTTTCCCCCAGGAGACCCCCAGTTCCTCCAGCTCCGTGCTGCAGGGTGGCTGCGTTTACCTGTGGAAGCCTCATCCCAGCAGCATCATGCTTGGGCCAGGTCCCACCTCGTCCCTTGGGTGCCCCTGGCTGGGTTTCACCCATGCACCGGGGCTCGTGCTGGAGTTGTAGCCTTGCAAGGTCCTCACGGGGCTGCGTGGGACCCGGCGTGAATTGTTTGTTCGCTGCTCTTGACAAAAAGTTGTGACATGCACCTCCGTGTCAACAAGACGACACTTTAATGCTGCTGCTGTCGGCTTGTCAGGCAGTGCCAACACACCGTGTCTGAAGACGGCTGGGGAGGAGAAGGTGAAGGAAAGCTGGGGTGAAATGCCACGTGCTACTTAATGGTATCAGTAATTGCCCCGGGGGTGAGACCTGAGAAGGGACTTGGGAGGGCCAGGCAGGAGGGCCAGCTCTGAGAAGTGCGTGGCACACTGGTGAGGTACTAATAATTATCCTTACACAGATGTGAAAAAGTATCAGTTTGCATGGCCTAAATGTCTGGATCTGAAAATTCATGCTGCATGTTGCAGAAGCTGTGCTGAGCTCATCTTGCTCTGAAATATTATCTCTGCATCTTAACCAGGAACAATATTAAAGTCCTGAAACTACTAATAAAAGTCAGTCATAATCCAGGAGCAAACTGTTGCAATATGCATTTGTGGCGGCTGAGGAGACCTAAAGCTTTCATTAGGTTTATTGTTCTTCTTGGAGAATTAATTCAGCATTAAAAAAATCTCCCTCCTTGGTGTTAAAATACTCTCTTCTTGGTTTCAGCTACGACCCAGAGATCAATGCGAAGTATTGTATTTCTCCGTGGTGTTGCTGGTGGTACGTTCTGCCCCTGTAGCTCTCTGCAGGTAGGTGTTAATTAAAGATGTGCCGGGGGTTCATCTGTTTTGGTGCCTGAGCAGGGACTGCAGAAGGCGGCTTACAAGCGCTGACATTTGCTGCGGTATAAAGTCCAAGGAGTAAATTCATGCCAATTAACTTCACACCTTTAACTAGGAGGATCAAGTCGCGTTATGCTTGCATCAGGGTCTAGTAACGGAGGTGGTCTCTAAAGGGAAACTTGGTCCATGTAGGAGCTGGTGGTGCTTTTTTCTGCTCCGTAGGGACAGTGGTGAGTTAGATCAGTGGGAAACAAAGCTGGAGGGTGGCAAATAGTATCAGAAACTGAAAGGAGAAATGGTAGCGTTAGACCCAGCTTCACCTCTAAAATTAATAAAAGTAGAGGGGCAGATGGTGAGATGACCTGTCTGCTCTGAGCTGATTAATATCGTCTTATTTTTCTTCCTCCTTTTGTCTGTGCTGACCCAGGTTTTGCCATTTGAAAAGGAGCTCAGTACAGCGTCCGCCTTCCCCTCCCTTTGTGCAGTGCTGAGCACACAGAGCCTGGGCAGGCTGATGGTGTAGAGTAAAACCTGCAAGTATATTGGTGATCCTGAGCCCGGCTGTACCTGGGGATGCAGCTAAACCCACTCAAAAGTAATTTCTGGTAAGTCTGGATTACACTTTCTTGAGTTTAGCAGTGTAAACCTCACCAGTCATTTCTTTAAAAGAAAAAAAAAAAAAGGGGGGGGGGAGGAATTAGGTGTTGGTATTAGTTGTGTGGGTATCGCAGCCTGTGAATGGCTGCTTCCTGCAGGATCGTAATGAAAAGCCATATATAGCAGCTGCTCAAAAATAAACATGACAGGAGAAATATAAAAAGTGATACATGGCGACTTTGGGGGCGAGCGGCAGCCCCAGCTGTGGCGGCTCGGCATTAAGGTGAAGGATGGGCATGGGGTGGGCTGGATCCAGCACTCCCCACCTTCCAGACTGCTGTTTGCTCCTGATGAAAGACTCTCGCATGACCTCAGCCCCTCTTAATGCAATGTAAATCATTCCCACAGCTCTTGGTTGAGCTGCTGGTATTTTCAGAGCAGGATTTGGGCACAATCCTGCTGGCTGCTGAGCATCCGAGGAAGGTTCTGAGCATCTTCACCCCCAGAACCACGAAAATAGCTCAGGCTCTCCCTGAATCAGGTCTTCATGGGAGGTTTCCAGTCTGTCTGCAAGATTTTTTTTTCTCCCCTCAACAAACATTTTATTTAAGTACAGTGATGCATTTGGGTTCCTTCCCTTATTCATGTGTGCCTGTGAGTAATCAATCATACATATGGATGATACTGTGTATAGAAAAATATATTCCTGGATTGTCACTTTACTTCACTGTCACCGAGCTGAACATGGTCCTCATCTAACCGGGCAAGAAATCTGTAGGAATTTTGGCTCAGCAAGGAGCAGAAAGCACATTTTTCTCAACCAGACTCCCAGCTGATACGGCTTCACTGGCAAAACAGTGATTCCAATTCATCTTCCTGGGAGGAATGTGAAGACTCATTCACAGATCACAAATTCAGTAGGCCTCCGATTTCGTGAACCTCATTTCACACATCCAATTTCAAGGACCATTAAAATAGGCTTGTGTTTGCTTTGCTACACAGAAGTGCTGTGGTTATTCACAGGAGAACAATACACGACTGTCCCGTGGGAGCTCTCGTAGTAACCTCCCTTGTACAGATACCCTGTGTGGTCACACAGTCGCTGGACAATTCTGGGGACAAAGATGACCCTGGCTGACTGTGGGTGCCAACTATCGTAAATCACAGCAGCTGCATTGCTGCCACAGAGTGATGGTGGGTCCTGGTGATTTTTTTTTTATTATTTTTTAATCCACCCCCCCCCCCCCCCCCCCCCCCGCTCAGGAAGCATGTAGTCCCTACCTCAACCCAACCCCCAAAATCTGGCTCCTTGTTTTCCGAAAAGCCTATTTCAAAGCAAACTTTTCTTTGTGAGCTTGCTATTTGGATGAGTGCATGAGAACAAGGTAAATCGTCGTGAATCGCCGCACTCTTTCCTTGTAGAAATTCCCCGGTGCTCACCCCTGGTTTTCAGGGATGCTTGCCACCGTCCTGAGATTACAGCTTGTCTTTGGGAGGGTAAAGCTCAGCTGGGCTCCTGGCCGTGCACCCAGACCTGAGGATGATGGCGTTACCTTTCCTGCTTTGCAAAATCTGGTCGAGTGGCCCTACACCCACCCCTTCTACCATCTCAGAGACAAATCCCAGTCCCGAAAGCTGCAAAGGTCAGGAGGAATTTATGCATAGCCACGCACGAGGTCGTGTGTTTCCCCGCTGACGTTTCCGAACACACCGGACCACGCAGCATCCAGCCGCTGCAAACAGCTGCACAGCGACAGCCCGCGACACGTGCTGTGGCTCTGCACCCTCCGACACCGCTCTCCCATCGTTGCTTTCACGGCCCAACATCAGTACAGCAAAAAGTGCTTTAAAAATAAATTGTCGGGAGGGAAAGGAGCGCTCTGACCTGGATATTGATGGACTGCTGCCAGAAGGTGCTAGGCTTGCCTCCCCGGGCTGTTTTGAAGGCTGCTGCTTTGCCAGGGGGCTGTGACATTACATCTAGTCAGAATTAATTGGTTTCTCTTCCATATGGTTATCGTGACAAATCCCAGCTCTTTCAAACCGGTGGCTGTTTTGCTCCCGACCTCATTGGTGTCCACATGAGGTACAACAAAGATCCTGGTTATCGCATCAGGAGCCCCATTGTGTTTTCTCCTTGTCAGCAATGAAACCGGCTATTAAATAATTATTTGCTGCTCACAATTTATTTTCTGCTTTATACCCACCCTGTATCTAGCTTCCAGTTACCTTCTGTCTCTGCAGATATACGAACAGTGTGCCACGGCTAACTAAACACGAAGGGAGAAACCTGATTTTGCAATGTTCCGTGCAAACAGAAGTACGGTGGTGATGGACTGGGAGTCTACGGCACAGGATGATAAATACTTCAGCATGACTCCACGTGTGCTTCTGGGAGATTTCTGAGGTTGAAATCTGAAAGGTGAGGCAATTTTTCCTCTGCCTCCTCTAATGCCATGCGGGAGGTGGGAAGGCAGTCGCTGCCTCCTGGGAAGCAGTGACCTGTCACTGGGTTGGTACCTTTGGGTGGGAGTCCCACCACGACTACTGCAACCCCTTCAGCAAACATGGCTAGTGCATTTTGGGGCTGGGGCTGTAACAGCCCAGAATGTGGCAGAGCAGTTTTATATTATTTTTAGAGTTTTGAAAACATTGTTCCCAAGACAATCTCCCTCTTCTGTCATAAATTGTGGAACAGAGAAAAGGGAAAATAGCAGAGGTTTGATTAAATTGGCTTTTTTCAGCCTTAAAATAGTGTCAGCTTGATGCCTGGTATTTTAGAAATTGGTTTAGAAGCATCTCTCTCATCCTACCAGAGAGGTGGGATTTAAGGCTTCCAACAACAGAAACACTGGCTGTGCAAGAGCAGAGTTTTCCATCCCTAGTACCTTGGTATCTTGTCACACTATTTTAAGCAGCCTCAGCCAGATATATAAATCTACTGCTACAAGCAACAGCAACAGAAAGAAAATGTTCTACCAAATGGGGAAAAAATAAGAAAAGGGAGTGGCAGCCCTTTCTGGAGAGGTTGTGTCGATTTTGAAGAGTTGGGTGCAAACAAAAGAGGTTTCGCTATAATTCCTTTCCTTGAAAAATATAGATATTTAATAAAAATATGTCTCTGATGCTGTTAAGTTTGGTATGATTTTACATCTGGGAGGAACCAGACAAACATTCTGGTTTTCTGAGATGTTGCCTTTGCAAGGGGAGATCACAAATATCCCAAGTAGTTTTGTAATGTAACCCTAAGCAGCGCCCTGCCGCGCTCTCCCCTGGGTGCTGAGGGATTTCCTAACTTGCATTTTACAGGGGATTTTCACAAGGCAGCAAAAGAGCAGCCACGTGTATTTGACATGCAAAGGGGACTGGTGGGTCTGTAGCTTAATTCAGCGGAGCTTTTTCCTTCTGTGATCATTTGTAACCTGAGGCGCTCCAGGGCTCTTGAACTCAGCGGCCGGGGAAGTTAATCAGTGTAATTAGTGATAAATGAACCTGTTCCCTTCCCCTTAGCACCGGTGCGATGAGCATTAGGTAACCCTGGGAGCACTTGCCAAGAGGGGACTTGTTATTTGGCAGGGAGGAGGAAGAAAATATTGCTTGTAGTAACTAGGACAACTTGCCTTCCCCGGAAAGAGGAAAAGAAGCAATTAAAGATGTAAGCGCTGCATGGAATCGTTTGCATCATTAGCTTCAGTGTCTGCAAACGAGGCAGCTATCTCAAGCTCCGCAGCACATCCTTGCACCCAACCACCGTCCCGGCTCATTGCAGGCTGAGCCGGTGGAAAGCATGGGTCTGAAATTGTCCATGGAGGAGAGAGGAAGAACGCTCTTGCGTTTTCTGAGACCCTTTTATTACTCTTTGCTTCTTTCTTGATCTCTCTGAGATGTTGCACTACCCAGACACAACCCTGTGGTTGCATGATGTTGTATCTTGTCTACTATGCAGGAATATATATTCTCAATAAGCCATGCTTCTCCCAACCTTTACTCTCATGTTTCTGGATTTCTGTCGCGTGATACAAGAAAGCATGGGTTAAAAAAAACCCTAGTGGGCAGGGAAAGGATTAGATACTTAGAACTAGTGCAGAAGCATTTTTTTTTCCTTTCTTCAGGCTGCCTTTTCCTTTTGTTCCACTTTCACATGAGCTCACTTTAATTCTGTTGTTTGGAGCACATGCTCCCTGGGCTTGTTTTGGCTCTGGCTGTCATGCTTGCTATTTGTTATTTATTTGTTGTTTATTGTTGTGTGTTCCCCCCCCCCCCCCCTTCCAGCTACCTATGTGTTTCTTTAAATTTAATTTCTACTTTCATTTACCTGTTGGAGTGATGGATTTTTCTTACCTTTTATTACTTAGTGGTTTGTGTTTGGTTTTTTTTGTATTCCCTTCATTCTCTGAATTCAACCTTTCACTTGCCTTGTGGTTGTTAGGTGCCAGTTACGTGAGTATTAATTCTTTCTCTACTGTGTGTCTTAGCTTTCACAAGGAGGTGAGTAGCTCTCTTGGGTTAAACTCATCTCACTTAAATGCCTTCCTTGATGCTGCCTATGTCCTTGGACCACTTTAGGCGGATAAAATCTTGGTGCGGAGATTATAGGTATGAAGCGATGACTCGAGAGGACAAGAATGCTATTATTCACCTCTTCAGGGATAAATTGACCTCCTCATTTTGGGGAGGAACTGGCTTAGATCAGCACAGAGGTGCCCATTGCAGGTACCCGGGCTTGGAAGGACAGCAGCAGCTCCTCGGGGCTGTGTCTATGCAGCACTGTGAGGTTTTGTCTTGGGATGCTGGAGCTGTGGGAACAGACACTCCTGTGAGATGCCCATAAGGAAACGGGGTGTGCAAAAGGGACTGGAAAGCTGATCTGCTTTGCTTAGATTGCTAGGGCTTGCATAGGAAAAAATATTTTTACTGATATTCTGGAGAATTTGAGGATCCTTCTCATATTCTTTTCCTGCCAAGTCTTTCCCCTTTGTAAGAAAGCTGGAAGTCCAGAGCTTGTGTGATGAAATCCCCTGATTATTTTTTTTTTTTTTTTTCTTTTCCCAATGTTTTCATTACCTTGGGAGCCAGAGTAAGAGGATATGTATAACCTGCCTGCCTTTGTCTTAATGACAGTAACGATGACATAGGGAAGCTGGTCAGAGCAGCGTCACCGCTCTGTCCTTAATTTTCCTTGCACAACTGCTGGTGATTTAATAAATGAGGCACAGCCAAGACCTTTTGCTCCTCTTACGCTCATCAGGCAATCATTGCCCCGTCACGCTTCGGCTTCAAATACCTCATTTGCATCTGGCTGCCCTTGACTCTCCTCCGCGGACGGGAAGATGAAGAGGTGGGAGAGTAAAGGCTGGCGGCTGGCTTTTATGGGTGAATCATGAAATAGTGGCCAATGCAGGCTCATGCACAGGAGGTGCTGTGGAAACGTCGTGTGCTGTGCCGTGAAAGATGATAGTAAATGGATTAAACGGGAGATAAAAAGGGGGAGGGCACCTGGTTAGCTATTGCTGAAGAAAACATTGAGAGAAAATGTGAAAAATATGCCAGAGACTGTCATTAGCTGCACTGCAGGTCCATGGCTCTTTTAATAATTGACTATGTAGTGAACGCTCAAATGATATAAAAAGCTCTTAAGTGAGTGAGGGCTTTTAGTGAATGGTGGGGTGAAACAAAGGAATACTAATTCTGGTAGAACGTTTATTCTAATTTGAGCAAGATCCTTTTTCTGAGATAACAGCCACATTGGATACACTGAAATATCTTCTCCATTAGCTCCGGCAGGAACAGGATAAAGCTGTCATTCAGGTAAACTTTAATCCAACATGTGTCTGCATAGTAATAATTTAAGTGGGAGCCATCAAACTGTTGTAGGAGTAAGGATGGTGTTTAGAGCTAAGGTAACTAGCTCTTGTACAAGTAGGAAGAGTAAATTAGGAGTGGACAAGCCATGAGTTTTAGCAGAGCAATTATAATTTATGCTAAGGGTCTGTCTTTGTTGCAAGCTAAGCTTTAAAACAGACCTCTACTAAAGAGGACTTAGTAGTCCTGAGCTCCAAACAGACCTTTAAATCCAGATTTTCCTGTGGTTTGAGAAAGCTCAGGGCTTCAGCAGAATTTTATGGCCTTGGTCTTGACTCTTGGGCTGTAAACGCTCCCATAAAATGAACGCCAAAGTTATGACTTCCACAGATTTCTAAAAGCTCCAACAGAGAAAGGTCCACCCGGATTTTGGGGACAGGATCTCAGAGCAGAATGCTTTCAAGTGCTGTTAAACTGCATTAAAACTCCTTTTTATGGGGGAGTTAATTTCAAACACCAGCCTATCAACCTGACACATCCTTCGAGAAGGAGCAAACTTTGCAAGGCATATTTAAAATAATTTCACTGACAGGTTTACAGCTGTGAGAACATTAATAAACTGAAATGGCTATTCACCATGCAGTAGCCACTAAGCAATTATGTTTTGTCTGTAGGCAGCCTAATGAAACCAGCAGTTAATGACCTAATGGGAATTTAAACCAGCCCACTGCTCCACAGAGACATCCCTTTTCTGTCCCTGGTTATCCTGCACCCAGTGTTTTCCACAGAAGTTTAGTGCTCGTTGATGTTCAGGTAAAAACTACCTTATTTTGTAGAAGTGGTGATGCACTTCTTTTGTGGTAGTGTTTCACGTGTGTGTGCCCAGATGCTGCCACGTTGGGGTCACATCACAAAGTCCAATGTTTCTGCAGGAGCTGGTGGGCAGGGAGATGTCCGATAGCATGGCATGGGAAAACCAGAGTGGTGGGATTTTGTTTTAGTGTTTCCCTCAGTGCCAGACAGCATATTCCTATTACAAATAGGGAAGCGGAGCGCTAAGGGATGTGTTAATGAACAGGAGACGGATGCAGAGCCCAAATGATGACCTACAGAGGCCCACTGTGCCCTGGCTGTTCCCCAAAGTGATGTCTTTGGAAAGCATCCACCTCCTTTTTATATATATATATATATTTCCCCCCACACACTGCTGGGGTGCTCAGAGCCTCTTCTTTTGCACGAGGCAGCCTGAAGGGTCCTGTCCTGCTAACAAGCAAACTTGTACAATCCTTCTCCAGCTCGTCAGAGAGGTAAGGACAAAGTCATTAGCCATCTGCGTGGGGGTAATTAAGCAGCACAACCCAGCAGGCGGGGGGCTGCAGGGTGCTCCGGGCAGGGGGACTCATGTCGATTTTCTTGTCCGGGTCACAACGTAGCACTGGCAAATGGGCTTAGGATGTGGAAGGGCCAGTTGTCCCCTCGAGTATTATCCCATCCCTCCAAACTCTCCGAACCCTACTGTGGATTAGCTCCCAGCTGAGCCGATGGAGATGAGCACGTGCAAGGAAGGTGCTGGATAAAGGTGATCCGGTGACTGACAAGTGAAGCAGCCAGTGCCAAGTAATTTTAGCAGCTGTTTTGAGCAGGGCAGGGTCAGCAGTTGAGGAGACGTGGCTATGCAGTAGCAAACTGGGTTTGCAGACCGCAGCTTGTGCCGCTGTGTTTGTGCTCCTTGCAAAGGAGCCGGAGCAGAGCTGTGCACCGAGACCTCGGGGCTGAGCTCAGGCTCTCTGCTGTCCGTCCCTCTCTCGCTCAGTCGCTGATCGCAACAGCCTGGAAGGCACACGCTTGCGTCCTTCTCTGCCTCAGCTCAATGTGGATATCATACTACCTATATGAATATCTAAGCCTTTATCTGTATATTGATAAATCAAACATCAAAAGTTGCTGTTTTGGTTCTAATTCTAGGTTGCTTTCAATATAGTTTTCCTCTGACAGTTAATGTATTGTTTCTTTGAACAGTCTGTCATTCTTTTGACACGTAATGAATAGCAGCATCTGTTTTACCCTCATTATACATATTATTATATGATGTCTAGCCTTTTTAGGTTCTTTCTTCTCCAAGTCCTAATCGCTATGCTCACTCCTATATGCTTTTAATTATTTCTGTTGCTTATCGGTGGACTTTTCAGTTCTGCCACCCACGCTTTGAGCAAGGTGTCTGTGACTCACTGCGCTGTGTGCTAGACATCAGGTCAGTCTAAAGAATAGCATTAGGATGTATTCAGCTATACTTTCTCTTCCTCCCTCTCTGTGCATGTTAATGTTTTGCTACGAGCACTCTTGCTTTCTGAGCTCTCTCTAGTGGCTTGATCTTTTTCTGGAATAATCAGAGTGATGTCAGTATTTAATCCCCTCTCAGCTCAGAGGTCTGGCTTTTGAAGAGCCCCGGTCATGCTCTCCTACTCATCTTGTCCTGTCCTTGATGGAAATATTAAGCCTTCGTGGATCATTTTTCAAGTTTGTGCATGCTGGCACTGTTTCCCCAGGAAAGTTTTTGAGTCTTTGAAAGGTTTTCTGATGTGGGAATGACAATCCTAATCCCTGATGGGGGTTGCAGTTGCCTGAGTTGTGAAACCTGCTGAAAAATGCTGTTTCTTTCCTTTCAGGTGACTGTTTTCATCAACAGATTATGAGCTTTTGGAATGTCTTTTCAAAGGGAATTTCAGTGAGTCTCTGTTTTTGGTTTCAAAGGGGAATGGTGTTTTTTTTTTTTTTTCACCAGCACCTGCTTAAAATCCAATTAGCTAACTGCCTTTGGTAATTAACCATAATGTATTTCAGGAGAACAGAATAACAACAGGGCAAAATCAAGCAGTGACAACTCTGTGAGAGTCTTGACTGAATTTGGACGCACCCTTTCCCAGGTGCAGGATCCTGCACAGCCCCATAACTCACTGCCATCTCCTTCGAGCTCTGCCATGCAGCGCCTTGAAATGCTGGAGGAAAAAAAAGCATCCTGCCGCTCTGCTCCAGGTTCACACGTGTACCATCACCTGCAAACCCAAAGAGGCCAGCAGGTATTTCTGCCTGTGGTTCATGTGCCTGGGCTTTGCAGACAGGATCTTTTCTTTTGAAAATTTGGCCAGCCTGGCTGCTAGGGCACAGAGCTCTCTGGCTGAGAGCCTTTGGGCTCTCTCCTCTGCGAGAGGTGCTTGCATCTGTTCTTTCTTTGCCAAATGTTTCCCCTCATCTGAAAGTTCCTTGGAAGGGATGGGAAAGCATGGCAGGATTTCTAGGCTTGGTTTTTGGTGTGATGTGCAGTGACTGGCTTTTAGGTAGTTGATTCATCTCTTAGCTGGTAGGCTTAAAAATTCTTTAAACTTTACAGCTAATCGCCTGTTACCTATCTGGGACTGAGAACACACTGAGCTTCTGGGCTTTTCTTGAGTTAGCTGAACACGCTATTGCACATCTAAACTGTGCACGTCAGTACTAACTCGATGCTTCATCCCACTCATCACAAACACGAGTGGATGGTTGCTTATACTGGTCCTCTCCACCACCAGAAGAGATGTATTCAAAGAACTGGCTGTCCCATAGGTATCTGGTTATGTGTTTTCCTCAAAAATGTGGTTAGATGAGGTATGTGGGACTCATTTCTTTAGAAGGATAGGAGAAACAGCTGATGCTCCCCATGATGGGCCTCCCTACCTAGAAGTCTGGCACAGCTGTGCTTCTGAAGAGCTTTATAATTTGTCCTTATTATGTTCTATGTGTGATTTAATGAAAGAATTTTTAATGAAAGACCCTTTCTGTACTGTAATTGAGCTCTTAATCTTATCTGAAAAGCAGAGCACAATCCCTTCAGAAATGGCGTTCGAGTAACAGCCTATTTGCATTTCCTGCGCCGTGGTGTCGCTCACAGGAGCTGCTTGCTCTTTATTTAAGAGCAGATAATAAGCAGATTTCTTGGAGTCAAAAATACATCAGTGATGCCATATGGAGTAAGTTTGAGAAGCAAACCATCTCACTTCCCAACTGAGCAAGCGAGACCTTCCTTGGTCCTGAAAAAGCAAGAAGTGAGCTTTCCCTTAGTGAGCATCTGAGTCTTCATGCAGCTTGATGCTCAGCAAATGGTACATGGAGATGACAGCTGTCATCAAAATTAGTTACCCTGGGCAGGTAAAAGCTGGCAGGAGATAAAAGTCAAACTTCAAAGCAACAGGATGCTGAAAAAATTGTGAGAAAGGCAATGTGTTCAGTGAAAATCTCTTCTTCATCTTAAACCTTCAAAAAACATTTTTACAAAAATCCACAAAAATATCTTGCTTTTGAACAATCTGATCTTCCTAAATAGCATTTCCCAATCTGAGTTATGAGTTAAGAGAGTTTAAAGAAGAATGCTTAGCACAGGATTTTTCATTGTGAGCTTAGTAGATTTTATTTTTTTTTGTGCTGTAGGTTGGAGGGAGGCCACGAGCCCCTGCTGCAGGCTGATGAGACCCTGTTGACCTAAGCACTGACGGATGCTCCCAAAACCTAGTGTTGGACTGGCCCCAACCCAACATCTGGATGGGACTATGGGAAGCATTTAACACTAGAAAATACTTGAAGCTTGGTGGTGATTCACAGTTCCCACTCCAAAACCATGGGCAACGCAAATAGTGACCGGTTTGGTGCCTGCTTTGTGCAGAGCTGATGGTTGTGAGTGGCAGAGCCATGGGATGAATCGATGGCTGGTTTGTTGGGGCACACAAAACCTTACATCTCTGCTGCTTTGTTTCACAGAGCAGAGTGCATTTTTGCTACACAAATACCTGGAGTGTGGGAAGGATGAAGAGGCAAGCCTTCTCCTGCCACTGGCCATCGATTGATGCTGTGCTTGTTGCAAACACATGAGTTACATCTTGTACAAGTCCATGAAGTCAATGCAGAGGATTCCAGGCTGAGCTCAGATCAGAATGTCATTTACCAGGCGAGTGAGGACTAGACTCTCCACCACATTTCCACAGCTGGAGATGAGTGGGTTGAATTGCATCCATTGGCAGGATGAGAAATGTGTCATGTTTTGTCTTGCCCTGTACAGCAAATATCCTAATTTAAAGCACTGCTGTCTTTTCAACTTCTGCTTCTTCCTTTGCCTCCTTGCGCTGAGGCACACACACCTTTAGTGAGAAGACCCATCCATTTCAGTCCTGGTACTTCACCTCTCCCACCTATGCTTCCCTTTGTACTAATCCACTCATCCTTGAGAAGACCTCCATTACTGGAGTAATAGGCACTATTGGATCAGCCTTTGATGTGATGAGCAGTGGATTTTTGTAGTCAACACATCAATTTAAACTGCTGCAAATAAAAGATCAATTCCTTCTTTCCTGGAGAAGAAATTGAGGAAAAACCTTTTCATGTTATGAACTAAGTGTATAAGGCTGAAGAGGGTGAAGGGTGAAGAGGAGGTTGTCTCCTGAGAGGAGTAAATTTGTCAATTTAGCAAATTAGAATACGCTTGCACCTTTTAAGGAGTCAGGTGCCAAAATAATGTCACTGAGTAGGCAGGGCTGGGGTGGGAATCACTCACACTGCTAAGCAAAGCCATGGATTTTGACAGATCTATTCACACAAGAGCCCATTTGCTGATGCCAGCTCCACAAAGCAAGGTCCAGAGAGATGGCTGGTCAAGGACAATTCCTCTGCCTGATTTTACAGCGTATTGCTACAAGGCTGTTTGATAGTGTTTTCCATTCCCTTTGCATCCCTGTGGACAGCGTCCTTGATGAGACCGTCCTGCCACACGCTTACTGCCTGCACGGTGGCACCAAGGTGGCTTGCGTGATGCACCAGTGTCTGCGAGGGTTCGGTCCCCTTTCGCTCAAAGCTGTGACAGGTTAGAGGGAATTTGGTGAATTATTCAGCAGCATCAAAAGCCCTGCGAGAACTAATTAGTGGCTGTGGTTGTGTAAGGTGAAAGCAGAGGATGTCACGCTTTTTGGCAGAGGAGCGAGTGCTGCTGCAGAAGTTCCGATCCGGCGTACAGCACCCAGGGACAGCGTGGAGAGGGGCGAGAGGTGCCCTATGGCACCTCGGTCCCACCTGGCACAGCTGCTTCTCCAAAATCAGCCCGGATCCCCTCCCTTCCCAATGCAAAGAACTGTTCTTTGTGCTTTCTGCCAGAAACAGGACAAAACGGGGGGGTGGTGGGAAAACCTCAGCCGAGCAATGCTGAGGGCAAGAGCTCCATTCCGCAGGGATGCTGTGGAGGGGGCTGGAGGCAAGCACCCTCCCCACGCTCACCCGTGCTCATGGGTGCTCACACAGCGTGTGCCACCCAGCAAGTCCCTTCCGCGACGGCTAACATGCTCCTGATTATATTTGATTAATTACAGCAGGTTGAAATTCTAGAATCAGAATTGTGCTGGTAGAGGAACATGAAACAACATGTTCTCTTGACGTTGGAGCTCCTCTAACGGTACCCGTGACTACGTTTGCCAAGGTAACGGGGGGGCAATGACTCAGAAGATGTGCAGGCAGCAGCTGGCAGCACAGAGGCTGAGCACTCAGATTTGGTGCTCTCAAGCATGGACCTCATGTCCCTGCAGCGCTTTTCCATCCAAGAATGGTGTGGGAAAGGGTGACGAGTCCCTGGGGATGTGGTGCCAAGAGGTGATGCGATGAGATGAATTTGCTACATCAGCCCTTTCTCGCTGTGTTATTTCCTCCCCTCGAGAGACGATGCGCTGGGATGTTTTCTCTTTTCTGCTCCTTCACAATTGCACTCTGGAAATCTGAAGCTAAAAAATGCATTCTTGGGTTTTTGTTCTTTTTAATTACACTGACCTGTATGTCAGGAACTCCTCTACAGCTTTCAGTGAGGTTTGTTACTATACAAAACTCTGAGCCTTTTTCTGCTTTTTGGCCCCGATTTTGTGACTTGGCAGGCATGTGCTTAATTTAAAAAATGCAGTCAGTCCTGTCACCCCCTCAGGAGCTGCTCAAATAGCTGAAGTTAAGCAGGTTTCTATTGCCCATGTACCTACAGCTGTAATTACAATGTAAAATAATTTCTTCCTTTTCAGTTTAATGAGACTGATCTATTCTTTGATTTCTGGTACATCCTTAGTTTGGTTAATTCCTGCTAGTCCCCTTCGTATGTCTGTAAAAAGAGGCTAAAACTAAATACTTGAAAGCATCAGAAAAAGGTTTGGGGATATTTAAAAGCCATCATTGTGTTTTATGGCTCTATGCTCCCTCAGTTAATGTTCCTTCCATTTTTTTGGTGGTTATTTTTTTCCTCTTTTTTTTTTTTTTTTTTTTTTTTACTAACTGTGTTTATGCTATCTCCCTGACAAGCTCACAAAAGAAACCCAAGAAACCAGCCAGCCAAGCAGATAAGGAAACAGCTGTTGTAGAGCGCAAAGGTCAAATAAATACAGACAGCTCAGGAAAAAGGCTTTGCAAAACAGTGGGAAGCTGAATAGGTGAAAAGGAAGGTTTTTTGGAATGGGATTATAAAGGGGAAACCCTTTTCTGCAGCAACCCCCCCCCCCCCCGCCTTAGCCTCCAAAAAATGTCTCGGTAAATTCAGGACAATAAAAGAGAAGGAATAATAACTTGCATTTTGGTGAAAGGGAAGCCCTGCTGTGCCTGTGGACTCGCTGCAGGAGCACGTGCAGCCTTTGCAGCACTGCGATCCTGCAAAGCTGTGCCTTGTGCATTTAGTCTCCGATTTTCTCATCGTTTCATGGCCTCTGCCACATGAGGAATAATATGGAAATGTTCCAGTCTAGGAAACCATTTAACAAACTGCAGTAAGTAGGACTTATGTGTACCAGCCTAGCTGGCTGCTGACCTGGGATTGTGGCTTTACTCCCCATTTCTGAGTAATTTAGCTTATTTCTAGCTTATTAGGAAAGAGATAAGTCTTTATTAAAATGCAATTAATTCCAGCCTCATTAGCCTGGATTGTATTTCACTGTTCCTTGTATCATAGGCAGAGATGGGACTTGTACTTATTTCATTAAAAATGCAAAATGCCACCAGGTGGTCGCTCTCCAGTACAGGCAGTGACTTTTGCTACAGCGTTTGTCACGGATGGCCGCAAAACCATGACCCAGATCCATCCTAACGACTCCATCGTCAGCCCAACCTGCCATCCCAAATAGGACTGGTGACAAGGGGCATCGCTAAATGCCTGCGTCTCTCTGTCCTTTTTCGTAGCTTGACCGTGTACCCTGGCCGTGCTGATCCCTCCTCGTGATGCGCAGCTCGCAGCCGCAGCCCCCCTCTCCCTGGAGGATGCAGAGCTGCTCTCGGGTCTGCTCCCACCGAACCACAGTGCTTGATGGTTCCCACGTCACTTCATCACGGCAATAAAAATTAATGAGCAATATAGCTCTCTTCCCTCAATTATTGAACTATGGCTGCATTCTGGAAATGGTGAAGCGCAGGTCTGAGCTGCTAAACCCATGCTGAAGGAAGAGTAACATTGCAGAGGTAAAATGCAAAGGGAGACTAAAACCACCTGTGTTTGCTATTTAAATCCCTTCAAACATCAATTATGATTGTCCTGATAAAGACAGGGCAGCATTCAAACAGATGCTGAACACTGTTCCTCTAGTGCATCTCTAGATAAGGTTACAAAGAAGCTATTGTTGTTCCTTAGTCGCAGCTGAAATCTAAATCTCAGCAAGTGCAGCTTGGAGGGTGAAATGTGTGCTGGCACTGGGGGCCCCAGTATGGGATTTGTTTTCAAAGAATCAGGAAATGCAGAAGGAGAGGTTCCTGAAAACAGTAACTATGTACAGCCCACAACGTGGCATCTGGCAAGGGATTTCGTATTCAAACACAGGGAGGGAAATCTGATCAGGACTTGCTAATTTTCATGAAGTCAAACACTTGGGATTCACTTCAGACTCACATTTTCCTGGAATAATTCAACACAAACACTGTATATTTGTACACGGACACTTGACTTTTCTGTTGTTTGATGAGACTACAATTTGTCTTCCTCTTGTGGTCACTGCAATCTTTCCTCTCCTGCGGTTTGCAGTTGAACTACCCACCTCTACCCCCAGGACTATTCATCTGTTACGCTTTGCATATTGTTGGTTTTTCAAAGGGAAGCAAACAATGCTGTTCAAGCAAGTCCGCTTTGTGAGCTGATTTTATTCCAACCAGGTCCTGCATAAAACCAGAATCTGATCTCATCTCCATTGTCTTATACTTCTTTTTCCTCTCATCATTGCTTTTCCGTTTCTTCTTCCTATGCAGTTCTCATTCTTCAGCAACATCATTCAAAACTACATAGAATTTAGATACTGCTTCTTTTACATTTGTAACTGCTGTGATACCTTATCTCAGCTAGATCTCTATTTAACATCTGGTTTTCCCTGGGCTGACAGATGTATTCTTTGAGCTGTAAATATTGCAAGTCAGGGATACAGAAACTTTCTTACCCTGTGAATCTGATCGAGGTCCTTTTCCAATATCTCACTGAACACCTGAAGCCTCCCTTTCTGCCAACAACCTCCAGAGCTGTTTTTGGCTAAGATAATCCAAACAGCGCTTTCTGGTTTCACTCCCTTGCTGTGTTTCCATCTCATGCAGCGGCTGGGGTAGGATGTCTGGTTGGGCAGGCAGGTTTGCAGATGGCCCCAACCCACTGTCCCTTTGCCTGCTGGTGTCCAGCCCAGTCCCTGGCAGGCTCTTGGCAGTTCACCACGGGCTCTGACAAAGCTGGTGCCTTGTATTTTAGCTGAAGATGTGATCTGGCAGGATTTGAACTTTGGTTTCTGGGAACTGGGAAGCTCAAGGCACGAAAAATCTGTGCAATTAAACCACCGCTGATCCGCGGGATTCGGGGTTGCTGTGGCAGCTCTCTCCTGTTGATTGAAATACCCGATTGCTAATGGCCATATCCTGATGTGCTGGGCCATCGCAGGTGCTGACCGCAGGACCAGAGACCACCTCGAACCGAGGACCTACCCAGCCTTCTCCTGTTCGGAGGTGGCAGCGTGGCGATGGCAGTGGCCTCGGTCAGGACCAAAGCGTAAATGATGGTTTCCAACACTAACTGTGGTCTCTCTTTGCCTCCAGATCAACCAGAAGACCCTGCCCCAGGGACAGATTAGTGCCACAGCCATGTTTCTCACGAAGATGGGGGACTAACACAACAGAAATGGGGCGCGTGACCTGCAAAGCTGGGCATCGAGCTGGGAAGAGCGTGGTGATGTCTCTCCAGAGGCACAGGATCTTTAGCCACCGACTGCGACTGATTTCAGAAGGTGGGGAAAACCCCCCCATTATCACCCTGAAGTGCAGTTCTCAATGTCCTGCAGAGCTCTGCGTCCCCGCAGCAGAGGCTCCGCTGCAAAACCTTGTTTTGCTCGGGAGCATCCCAGCAAAATAAATTTCCTGGCCTTGTGGCTCTGTCTGTAACCCCAGGCGATGCCTGTGCCCCCCAGCTGCCTGCACCACCCCTGGGACTGCCCCACTGGAGGGGAGCCCGAGAGCTCCCACCAGCCACAGGCAGCGGTCAGGTTCCTTGCCTCGCCATCCACAGCGATCCCGCACCCTTCGGCGATAAAAAGCCCCACTTTAGGAAACACCAGGTGTTGCAGCGGTGACGTTTTTGGGAGAAACGCCCAGGGAAAGCGGAGCCGTGCGTGGCCAGCTTGACGTCTGCGCTGGCGTGAGCACCAGGGCGAGGCAGCGACCCGCTGAGCTGATTAATTGCCACCATCGGTCCTTGCACGGGCTGGGACCCTGAGTCAAGGAGCTGTGCGTGTTTGCACACACGCGTGCAGGGACAGATGGGCACGTGGCGTTGGGAAGTCTTTCTGATCCCTCAAGCGGAGGCCTGTGTGTATGGTCCTTTTCGTTACGTAGCAGGTAAAAAATGAAGCAGCTGAGATGTAGCTTAACCAGGGAGAGAGCTCTGGAGGTGGGGGAGAAAGAAATGCACAATCGGTTTGAAAGATGCTTGAAAGGGAGTAAAACTTGCTGCTGGGCTTCCCTCTGAGGGCAGGTCCAATTTCTTTCTCTCTCTTTCTGTCTTTCTTTCCTTTGGTGCTGTGTAACTCCTCTGTGGCCAGAAGGCTGCAGGCATTTCAATTCTCTTCTTCAAGTCCTTGTTTCAAAAAGGGCCCAAAATATGTTTTCTTCTAAGACGCAGCAAAGGGGAAGCACACAATGCAGCCATCTCTAAGCCTCTCTTCTCCTGTCTCAGGAAGAAAGGAATTCACCAAGCCCTAGAGCCTGACTCACTCGCTGTGTGAGCATGAATTAACCAGGAATGTTCGAGAATTATTCCTGAATAATTCATGAACCTGAATTAATCATGCATTTTCATGAATTATTCATGAATAACTCATGGAAATGCAAGGTTTATTCATGCTCCAAAAAACCCAAGGCTTTTTCTCTTCTCTTCTGCTCTCTCTCCCTGTAAGAAACAGACCTGAAACAAGCTAAGGAAAAAAAAAAATGTATATGGAAAAATAACAGGAATAATAATGCTGAAACAAAACGACCAGGAAAAAAAGAAAGCAAAGGGTCTTTTTTTTTTTTTCTTTGCAGTGGGGACAGCAGGTGGGAGCTTTCTAAGCCAGACAAAGAAGACCTGACAAGGAACTGTGGTGAAGGGACAAGCCCAAGGCAAAGAAGTGTCCGGTCACCTCCTCTCCTGGAGCAGCAGCTGAGATCTGGATAGACAGGAGACATTTTGCAAGACTCAACACCTGGAGCAGTGCTAACCAGGCAAGGACCGAGCTCTATTGCTATCAGGATTGTGATATCTTTCTCTCTCTTTCTTTCTTTCTGTGTTTGTGCATTTGTGTAGTTTTGTTGCGTTCATTAAGGTAAATGAGCAACTGGTAAGTGGGGCAGGAGGGAGCAGCAGCAGCTATGAAGATCGGTGTTTTTTCTTTAAATGTTACAGAAAGGAAAAACCCTCCAGAGAGCTTTTTGGGGCTGGGGTGGTTTGCTGTTTGGAATACGGAGCTCTTTAAATCAGAGCTGTGTTTCTGGGAGGGAGGGGTCTCAGCTCGGTGTTTATCCCAGTTTCTTGGTCCGTAACCTTCCCTGGGCTCAGGAGAGGGCTGGGAGCAGCCGCCTGCTGCAGAGCATCCCGCAGCGGGGAAGGCGATGCAGGGAGCCAGGCAGTTACCACACAGTTAAATTGTATGTGGTGCTTCCTTATCAAAATAAACCCCAGAGCGTGTCTCGGCCAAGAGAAAAGGATCGGAGCGAGCCTGGCGTGAGGCTGTGCCGGCAAGGCAGGCTGGCAGGTCTGAGGAAAGTTTTGATTCCTACAAGGAGCTTTGCTGTAGCTGATGATGGTGGAGGGGGGGGAAGGAGAAAGTTCTCCAGGGTGAACTGAACCTCCCAAGTGAGAAGAACGAAAATCAGGCTTGGCTTTAATGGGGGTGTGGAGGCAAAACAAGAGACTGTAATAAATTGGGTCCTAGCTGCCTTTCCAGCCAGCTTGCCCCTGCTCCACCTCTCCTCTCCTTGCCCCAGCTCCCTCCCATCGGCTTTGGACACCGTGGCTGTTCTCCACGCGCTGCCCAGCACAAGGGCTCAGCCCCAGAACCCTTCTGCCAAATCCTGCTGCAGAGCAGAGCAGGATGGGCTGGGGTGATGCTCTGCCAGGGCCCTTAGGAGCTCTGGCAGGTGGTTTCTGCTTGGTTTTGTCCCCATCCGTGATGTGTTGGTTGAAATCTGGAAAAAACCCCTCCCTAAGCCCAGCAGCCCTTGGCTCCTCAGCTGTCTCTGTGCCTCAGGAGACTTTGAAAGTCACCACTAGCCCGGCTGTTGTTTGATTGCTGAGCACTCCCGTTTCTCCAGTGATTTAAGCCTGCAGCTTTAAGGGGAGAAACAGGGTGTCTCAGCGGGCAGAGCAGTGGGCCAGGACCCAGGAGACCAGCTCCTTGCAGCTTTGCTACTTGGCTGCCTTAGATGTATCTTTCACTGGTCTGTGCCTCAGTTTCCCCATGTATAAAACAGGGATAATTTGCTGCCCTCCTTATGAAAGCGTTTTGATGTTTATCGGAGAAAGTAACTGTACAGGCAAAGGAATGATCATTTCCTTGAATACACCTGGGTCTTTTTGAGTCTCTTCTCTGTATTGCCTTGATATCATACAAGCAATTTGCCTCCACTGCAGCAAATTTTTGTAGACCCACTAAAGTCAATCGAGCTGGTTCATACAGGCAGAGGAACCAGTCTGTCTCTGCTTGGTGCTCTGCTCAAGGCATCCTGCATGAGAGCTGGTCCTACCCAGCGCCAGGTGACACACGTCATGGCTGGAGCTGCAGTTCCTCTTCAAATTAAGCCGGAGCACACTAAAGGCACATGAAGCTGTGCCCAGGACAACCTCCCAGGGAAGAGGTTTAGGACGAGGCAAGCACAGAAGGGCAGGAATGGGAAAGGAGAAATAACTGGTAGCAAAGACGCAGGGACAAGTATTTTATATTTGCAGGCTGCACCGCCTCAGGTAAAGCATCATTTGCTAATCCTCCCAACCATGGGAGAGCGCAAAGCCGTGCCGTGACGCTCCCCTCCCGCTCCCCCCCGCACCAGGTGGGCAGCCCCGATGTCGGCCAAGCTCTACGTCCTCATCAGCTGGCCCGACGGCAGCCGGGTGATCAACATCGAGAACATCAAGGAGCCCCGCAAGCCCTTCCACCTCTACACGGTGGGTGAGCAGGTGCTGGCCCGCTGCCCCGGCTTCAGCGGGCTCTACTGGGGGATGGTGGAAGGCATAAGTGGTGAGTGACGCCCTTCTGACTTGGGCTTTGCAATTTGGGGCTGCTTGGGAGCAACGTTTAGAGAATGAGTTCAATGCTGAAAAGTCCTCTCTTCCTGCAGAGCATAAAGATATTTTAGAGAAGAAGCTGCTGGAAGATAGACAGCTCCTGGAGAAGTTGAGTGAGTAGGGTCTTTTGAAGATTGCGCCTTTCTACCTCCATTGGGCTTTTGGGTGGGAGGATGCTGAGGGCGTTGTAGTCCTGTCATAAATTTCACAGTCCTACAATCAGGGTAAAAAGTACTGAATGGGTGGTGGGAGATGTACAATGGGGTATCAACGTTGCGTATCTTGAGTATTCACCTTGCTTTCAGAAGAAGAACCGGCCGTCCACAGCGTGATGCCACCCCAGCCAAAAAAATCCAGGAAAACCTTCCCAAAATGGACCCCGGGGAATGCATCCAGGAAATACCATGGAGACAGGACTTATCCTGCCAAGCCGCTGCTGAGGGCGGCCGAGGCCAGCCTGCCCCATGACGTTGGCAGCTCCTCCATCATCAAGGAGAGACGTGCCCTGGGCAACGCAGCAGGAAGCCCCCGCTCACTGGCAGGGTCCCCCCACCCAGCCAGCGCCTTCACACCCCCATCCACCTTTGTCACCGTGGCCATGCCGGGGACTTCCCAGGGTGAAGAGGACAGGGCTGGTCCAGCTACCAGAGGTAATCCTGGCTGTAAACTAGGACATTGGCTTTTAGCTCTCTTCTCCCTTGTTCTGAACGGTGGGTTGGGATGGGGACCCGCAGAGCTGCCAGGAGACCTCTGCTTTGCTCCAGGGCTGTCTGTGCTTTCTCCCAGGGCTACAAAGGTTAGAAATGAAATATTCTGGTCCTTTCCACCTGGGAGATCTCCTCCAGGAGGGCTGTCTAAAGGGAGATGCCTGTGTGATAGTATATGCTATCTGCTCTACCAGGCACCACCTCTCTCTCCTGCACTAGCAGTTCTTTCCCCACAAGCCAAAACCCAATCTAGCCTGCCTGAATTACTGTGAAATACCCCAAAGCCTTGTGTCTCAATTAGTCAAACCTTCTCAGATTTGTGTATTTCCCTGCTTTTCCATCCACTACTACCTACGTTGAACACACTTATAAAAATATGCCAGTGCATCATCTACCTGCTGACTAACAGCAGTGTCCAGAGACACATTGGCTCTGCTTGCCTTGCCCACTATGTCTTTTGTGATGGGAACAGAAGAAGCCCTTGAGATACCACCTTTTTCTAATAACAAAATCCCTGTTGTTCAATCCTGGAAAGCAAGCCTGGATCACTCTGTTTATGCAAAGCGAATAACGTGTTGCCATGCAATCTAGCAGGAGCGCTTAGATAATCTGTTCTGGAGACAAAAGGATTCAGGACCTTTTCAACAGCTGGCCTGTTCAGCTTGTCTCCCATCCCTGCCTGTAGATTACGTTGCCCTGCCAATGAAGAGGAAGTCAGATGGCATCTTGTCCCAATGCCAGCAACACATCTTTCTGAACAGGTAACCCTTGAAAGCGCAGTGAGGACCCTGAGTGTTTCACACCAGATATATATTTATTTCATAGCGTGGGGTCTGTCCGCTCTGTTTCCATGCCCTGGTGGTGCCCACTTGGAACTGATGTTAATGCAGGCATAAACACAAAGTGCAGAAGGTAATGGGAGTTTGTGTGGGTACCTCTATACTGCAGAGCAATTGAGTCCCTTGTGCTCTGGAGTCCTCATCCCTTGGTGGGTCAAATGGGACCCCCCCCAATATCTGTGTGCTGGGGTGTCCTCTGCAAAGGGGGTGCACAGGAGGTTGTCCACGTGAAGAACCATGTGGTTCCGGGGTGGTGAAACACTGGAACTTGTTGTCCAGAGGGGCTGTAGATGTCCCATCCCTGGACACATTCAAGGGCAGGTGGGACGGGGCTCTGAGCAACCTGATCTTGTCAAAGATGTCCCTGTTCCTTGCAGGGGGGTTGGACTAGGTGCCCTTTAAAGGTCCCTTCCAATCCAAACTATTCTATGATTCTAACCATTGCTATTTCCTCTCAGTCCATTTTATTCTTGCTGTAAATGAAAACAGAATTGAATTTGCTTTGAATTCCAACCTTTGAATTACAGATAATTCTCATCAGGAATTAATATGAATATGAACGTGAAGCTTCTTGTGGCAGTGCTTTTTAGCTTGCTTGTTTCTTCCAGCTGTGAAGATCGGAAGCTTGATGCTTTGCAAGAGACAGATGACTTCGAGAGAGTTCAGAAAAATTTTGGTCCTGGTGAAATGGAAAGGTAATTAGCAAAAGAAGGCACTTGTTCTTAAGTTTATTTTCCTTCTCACTACAAGAAAGAGCAGTGAGACCACAGCTGGGTGACAAAATGGTGCAATTTTAGAACCAAGAGCTGCTGAATCTCTATGTAATCAGAGCCAGGTGTTTCTTTCTGATTGTAGGGCTTGGAGTTAGAGATGCAAGAAGGCTCTAAAACAGTGCAGAAACCACAAAGTTCTTGCCTATAACAATCCAAATTACATCTATTGTGTTTGAACATGGTTGCGTGTTGCTTGCCTTATTGTCTGTTACTTTGATGACAAGTATTCAGTGAAGAAGTAGCTGCTAAGGACAGTTTTCCTGCAAAGAAAATGGGTGCCAAAAAATCATGTTATAGTACTTGCATGGTCATTTACCGCGTGTCTGTTGTTTCATACCACAAATATGTGCCTCCTGGGACTTGCAGGACAGGGCTCATATCTTTCCTTAAAACCAAAACGAAAATTGAGCATCAAAGTCTCCACACATGCATGAAAAGAAGGGGTTGAGGGTTAAACTCTGAACATTTCTGAGCTACTGAAAAGTCCAGACCATGTCGTTCTTCTCTCCTGCCTTGCTCCTCATCCAGATGTAGCTGGAAGGGCTGACACTCTGGCAGAGAACTTGTCCTGTCCCTGCTTGCAGGAGGCATGTAATCACTGCTCAAGTGGAGGTGAGGCCATGGTGTCTTCTTGCCTTTACACAAGTAATTTTAATTTTTCAGGGCAGATAGGATAGAGCAGCTGGAGAGGATGGTGTTGGACCTTCAACAGGATGTTCTCTCTCTGAAGAAGAAGGTGCAGAGACTGGAATCCCTGTCCTTCCAGGAGGAGCCCCACCGGCAACCGTGCGAGGTGGTGGAGCTCTTCAATGGCTACACCAAGGAACAGCTCAAAGAGACTATCCGGTTTGACCAGAAAATCAGCACTGCCTGCAAGACACTGCTCTACAAGCTCTTCACATCTGACTACATCCAGAGCCACTCCATCACGGGGCGGAGGGGCAATACTTTCCGAGAGGCGAAGCCCATGATGGATGAACGCTGCATCAAAATCATTAGGGTGCTGTTGAAACAGAAGTTTGGAGATCACCTCAGTGACACAGTGATCACGGAGAAGATACAAAACGTGCAGAAAGCCCTGAGGCAGAAGTTTAAGACGGAATGTCTCTGATGCATGGGAGCCTTGGTGTCTCTTCCTACCATGCTCGTCGGTGTACCTGAGCAGCCCTCCCAGAAAAGACAAAGCTGATCTGCTGCTCTTCAGCTGATTCCCCACAAGGAGCCAACCCAAGCGAACCGCGCGCTAAACACAACACAAACCTTTCACTGCCAAACCTCTGCCTGCATTAATCGAGCGGGAATTTTGCCCAGCTTGGCTGGGTTTTTGCACATCTGCTAGCATTTTACAAGTTCCTTTCCATCCAGTCTGTGTGCAAACCTCACTGCGGGGTGCATGTAATGATCTCTGGGCCTTTTTGATGGACATGCTCAAAAGCTTGAGGGTTCCTGTTGCGTCCAAGTATGGGTCAGTAAGTCAGCTTTGTTCCACCTTGCAGTGGGTTAGGGAGAAAGATTGGCCCTGGGGCAGGGAGTCCAGCTGCAGATGGACTTTGTGTCACCCACCACGGCTTCTCTCTGCATGTCTGTGGTTGCCTCCTTCTGCCTGTGGGACAATATTTGCTCTCTTTGCTCCCAATGAATGTGTTTTACAATTTTCTGCAGTAACAGAAAAGCAGGCTCGTTAAAACAACACCATAAAATATTCAGAGAAAGATAATTTCATTTTCCCCTCTGTTTTATTGTAGCTGTATGGAAGAAGTGTCTTCACTAACAAAAATCTGCTGAACAAGAGAAGAAGTGGTCACCCATGGAAATTACTTAACATTAATCTGGTTTTGAAAGGAAAATTATTTCCATGGAGAAATCCTGTACGTTTTTATGACATAAGGTCGGGGGATGGAGTGCAAAATATGGCCCGCTGTAGCTACACCTTTCCTTCAAAGATCAGACATATTATGAACACAGTCACTATAATTTAAATACAGTGTGTTTATCCTAGTTAAGAAATTCCAGGTACAACCAGGGATTTTGCTGTGTGAGAGACTGTAGAGAAGGGCTAGGAAGACAGGTCTTTTTCTAAATAGTTCAGAGCTGGATTTTGGGTGGGTTAAAAGTGGTTTTAACATTAAAAGAATAAGATGCTGACACCAGTCCACCTAATGGAAGTGCTGTAAAATACCAAGCATTCCCTTTTGAAGAGGCTTCTCAGACAAGAAATTGGTTTTCTAAGTTTAATTTTTAAATTATTCAGGAAAGGAAATGCCAGTTGTTTTGCATTAATGAAAACATTTGTTTTAATTTATATGTTTTGTTAGTTTTCAAGTATTTAATTTCTTCACAGCTACATGAGAAATAATAATCCAAAATAAATGTGTTGAAAAACAAGGAGCTGTTTTGAAAGAAAAAAAAAAAAAAGGAAATGTGTTATTTTCAGAATTTTCCTCCCCCTTTTGCCTTTTTTCTACTTGAAAAAAAAAATCATTAAAGTAGGGTTAATGCTATGAAGCATTTTGATTTTGGTGGGAGATATGCTTGCCAACATTTTTGGCACTATTTTCTTCAGATGTGTTTAACAGTAATGATAAATTGCTGTAGCCAATAACTAAAGATATTCCTTCTGTTTTCCCAGTGCAAGTGGTTTTCCTAACTCTATTATGCAAACATGCCAGTGACGATTTCTCATCTGTATGGGCCTTGACTTGAGCAGCAGCTGGAGGGGGTCTACTGTGATCACTTAGAGCCAAGAGTGCAGCCAGTCCTTGAAAATACACTCAAACTGAGCAGAACTGCCCCAAAACTTCCTCAATGCAGAAACACTCCTTAAAATACAGCTGCCTTGCCAGAAACACGTTACCTTCCCGCTGCAGGCAAGACCTTAGGTTGGTATCACTGCTCAAGGAGACACCCCAGGAGATGTTTTTAATGTTGACTTATCAAAAAGAAGATTGAGGAGCCACAAACAGCCTTATTCTGTGGGCACTTGCTTTGGCATCAGCCCTTGGGGCTTTCGCGCACCTTCCCTGAAGATTCTGCTTCTCATTTCCCCAGCGACGTTGCAGCCAGCAGCACGGCAGCAGGGAGGGATGGAGAGGATGAGTGCCTCAGACCCACACCCGTGAGGGACCACCATCGCCTCCTGCGTGGCCAAGGCTGCATCCAAGCCATTTCCCTGGGCACACATTTTCGCCTTAATCTTCCCTCCCAGTGCTTCATCAGATCCCTTGCCAAGCTGCAGCCTTGAAAGCCAGCTCACAAATGTTATTTATTAAAATACGTGCTGCTGCTGCCCTGCCTCACTGAGCCCCCTCCGATGAGCTGCAGATCATTACTGCAAAAGGAGGAAGAAAAAAGACCGAGAGGACGGACTTGCTGCAGGGAGCCATGGCTCCCAAAACCAGTCGTCTCTAATCAGCTCCTCGGGAAGCAGATGAGCCGAGTGACCTTTCTGCTTGAAAGGCCCTTTGGTGGCTCCGTCGGAGGTAAACTTCACAGCCTAACACGCTTTCTGATACTCAGCAAGCGCTTTCCAGATGCGGGGCCAGCGGCTTGGGCTGATGGATGCTTCCCGGCTCCGTGCACAGCATAGCCACGGCATTAACGAGCCGACGCTCAGATGGGCCCTTCTCGGCTATAAAAGTTGTCCTTAGCTGCTCTCGAAGGCTTTGATATGGTGGAGAGGGCTGAAGAAAGGCAACGCGGGCGGCTTTTCGTTAAACTTCATTTTTAAGGTATTTGTGAACTGGAGGCAGCATTTCTAGGCTAATTGGGAGCACTCACAGACACCGACGATCAAACGTCACCGTGAGGATGCCGATGCTCTCACCTCCGTGAACTCCAGCTCTGGCTAATCAGCCTCGAGAGAGAAGATCATACAGCGCTGAGATGTGGCATCCCTTCGGGGATGAAGGAGTCAGGGAAGATAGAGGAGGAGGAGGAGCGTTTATGCCAGAACCACTTCACTTGGGGCTGTTCAAAGCCCGTGTCTCTCTTTAAGTGACGAAGGGCAGCTCCACTGAATTGCATTAACCGCCCACTTTAAAAGAATTACTGGGAGAAGCTGGACAGGTCTTTCTGTTGAGCTGAATCGCTCAGTTGAACCCACAGCATCTTGTTAAGAACAACGCTCCTGTTCAGCTTCTGGGCCCCTTGGATGCAGGAGAAATGTGGGCAGCAAAAACTAGGGTCAAAACTCAGGGTGGTCTTCAAGGAGGTTTTGCGCTTGGTTCAAAAGCAAGCAGAAGTGGGACTTGTCAACCTTTGCGAATATAGGACGGGCATGAAACATCCAGTACTCTCTCCTTTCAGCAGGAACCAGAGCAGCAATGCTGTCCTCAGGAGTTTGTACGATTCAACCAGGGTGTGCAGCAGCTGAGCAGGGACCTTACAGGGCTCTGGGGCTCTCCGAGGGTCCTTGGTGCCCAACACCCCAAAACACTGCAATGGGGCACTGCCACCCACCACCCACCGTGTGGTTACACCTCTTCTGTTTCCTTAGGAACCAGCTGAAAGCTGTGTTGCACGGTGGCAGCAATGCTGCCAGCAATACACAGGTTTTTCAGGGAAAAATGGGAGCCTTCCCAGCCTTTATGCTTCAGCTGGACCACAACATGAGGCTTCTAGAATTTTCAGTTGCAGAGGTGCTGCTGATGGGACTGCTGACTTCATGTGGGGAAAAGAACTAGCCAAAACAAGAGGAAAATTCTCTGGTGTTTAACCCCATTTATTTCCCTTTTATTTCCTTGACTCTGCCAGGGGGATTCCAGCGCCCAGATTTTAATTTGCCTGTTTCTTAGCTTTTAAGAAACACAAATGGCTAAGTCTCTCAATGGCTGCAGGGTGTGGATCCCCTAGAAACTGTAGGGCATTAGTTTAATGAAAACATGCAAACTGTGAGTATCAGCTAAAGGAATAATCTTAAAACGTAACTAAATCCCTTCTTGGGTTTTAATCAAGGCTCACAAAGCCTGGCTGCCTTTACATGAGTCCCAGGCAGCCACTGATGAGGCTGCGTGATGCTCTGAGCTTGCTGGACACGCTTGGAAAAACCTTCTGATGCAGAATTAGTGGTGTAGCAGGTGGTGGAAGGGTCTTGTGCTTGTGGCTTCCTCTGGTTTGAGATGCTCCATCACACAGCTGGAGGAACAGGGATGCGACCTATAGAGAGCTCAGCTGGGGGGTCAGTGAAATATTAAAAGGACAAGCCTTGGTCTGCGTGAGCTTGAAGCTGTGTGCCGTCTCCTGCTGGCATTCAACACGCAAATACTCAGTGTCACGAGAAGATTCTTTTTTTTTGTTCTGGTAAGTCTTTCTCTTATTTGGCTTCAAAAAGACAGTGAAAGAGAGAAAATGCATCTAGAGATGTGGCCCCAGAGCTATATGTGTGTACTATATTTGCACTTCTGGAATATTTTTTGACGAAAGTAATTTTTTTTTATCATTTTACATTTTTCTTGAAAGCATCCCTGCATATTTTTTTGAGAGTGCATACACATACGTGATAGGTGTGAGACTATATCAGATTTTATAACTTTAAGCAATCTTTCATGTCTCTGCTTCAGTCACATATTCATTACACATAATTTTTACCAGTATTTCTCTGTCTGCAGTACCTGATCACATTATTCTGACTCATATCTCTCTATCTCCCCCATCTATTCAGAGTCAAATGGAACTGGGGAGATCGTTATTAAAACACAGCAAGCATAGAAATAAAATTAACCATAGAACCAGTTCTCTGTGTGCTGAATACACTGAGGAAATAAAAGGGTCTTCCACTTCTAATAAAATCTGGATATAAATTGCCTCATAAGAGCTTAAATGAATTACATTCAGAGGCCAAAAAGAGAGAGCTCAGAGCCTGCTGACTGCAGGGTGGCTGCTCCTGTTGCCTTGATGTGCAGCACATCGAATCATGCCGTGAAAGCTTCAGAACCAGGTGTGAGGTTCTGCTCAGAAGGTGAGCTTCAGCACTTGATGAAGCACTTGAGTCACAGGTCCGCAGGTGGTTAAAGCCTCTCCCGATGAAATATTAATCTCATTGAGGTTGCTGGAGCTCTTCCCGCTACCTCCTGAGGGCTCAACCGTCGCTTGGGTTCTTGCCCAAGTCCCTTGATGGTGGAGGAAGGACTCTGCAGAGGAGCAGTGGCTTCTCAACCCTGTGCTTGCCCCACTCCAATCGTCCCAGAGTCCCAGGAAGGATCTGGGCTATGGACATCGTTTCTCATCTTCTTCGTCTCGATGCCAGAAGATGAGGGATGGTGAAGAACGTGCCTCGATTCATCTTCCTTGTAAAGCCCCTGTGTCCCCTTGTCAACAGCACATACCTGCTGTCCCAGGACATCTCGCTCCTTGTGAGATGCAGTTTGGAGACATCCTTTCTTTTAATCATATGTTTTACTGGGTGAGTTTTTTTGTTTGGCACAGGGAGTTAGCTGGAGCGAAGGGGACTGTGTGCTTAACTCAATAATGGAGAAATTAGCACCCCACAAAGCCTAGGACTGCATGGTGCTTATTGATTGTTTCTCTTACATATGAGCAGTGTAGCCCAGAGCGTCAGGCATCTGAGGGAAGAGGAGACTACAGAACCGATGTACTCCTGGTAATGAATAATCGTTAAACTCCAAAGGAGTTTATTATTATTACCATTAATTCTAGTTGTACCGTGCCCAGAGACATGGAAGGTGGAGATAGATGAGTTTGTGACCTACATATTACAGGCTAGATTTTATTCTGGTAATATGAGAAAATTGATCATTTCTTAAGTGAGAAGACTGATAAAATCACTGACTTCAGAGGAGCAACATCATTGCTATTATATGTTCAACAAGCCCACTGGAATGGTGCTGGAGAAGGGTTGAATCCTTCTGCTGTATATCTTAAATTCAGTTTGGCCCATTTCCAGGAGGCAGGAGGAAAGCATTTAACACCGTCCAGCGTTCATGCCTTCGCTTGTGGGCAGGATTTCCCCTTCGTGCTAACCTGCTCCTGTGTGGGTTGGACATCTCATCCTATTTGTTGTCCCCCTGAGATTTTTCATACCCTGAAGTCAGAAGAAATTGCCAAAAGTGAAAGAAAGCTATAGAAAGCCCCCTCCAGCCATAGCATGGGTGGGCCAACAGTCAGAGGTTTAATATTGTTCCTTTAAAGTGGTTTGGACCAAGAGTAAAATACTGTCACGATGTGGGAACCCTGCTCTTCTTCACACTCCCAAAATTACTTGAGCATGTTCCTTTGTAACTCACTATGTTACAGAAATGCCCCGAGCAAGAGGACTCACTCCTCCTCTGGAAGATAAAAAGCAAAACTAGCTATAAAACACCCACAAAAAAATGTCTGCCTTAATTTGCCCAGACCAAAAGGGGGGTGCAAAGAGGTCTCTGCTTTTTGGGTCTTTGTGCAGCATATTTCCTAATTCTCTCTTGAGCTGAACCACGAACAAGTCGGGTTTGCTTTCTACAGAAGTACTGCCTTTCTGTTTGGAGATGTTTCTGTATTTCTTGGCTCAGAGTGGAAGAAACGATTATCAATGTATTCATGACCCTTCCAATGAGACCATTAGGGTGAAAAATGAAATCAGTCAGTTTAATGGGTTGTATTGGTAGAAGAATTTTACAGCCTATTGTAGTCTTGCTGTTAATTCAACTAATTCCTATTTATATAATACACACTACTGGTTTAGTTTATACTCAGAGGAATGGGCTGGGAACATTTATTTTCAGGAGGAAAAGCCATTCCTGTGAGACCCAGCAGCCCCAGGGGCAGACCTGCTTTCTGGTGAATGATTTGAAAGCTGAGAGTGTCTGCCCTGTATTTTTTCCTGTAATTTCTGCAGGCCATGACTCGCTCTCTTGCGCTTGCACAACTTAGAGGGTTGCATTTACAAGGTCACTCGAGAGCCAGCAATACAAACCAGAGTAAGGTGGGCATTTCCGAAGCACTGAAACGGGGTAGGCACTTAACAGCACTGTCGTCTAGGAAAAAATAACCCACTAACCCTGCCTGCCCCTGCAAAACTGTATCATAAATCTGGAGTAATCTTTGATGACAAATGGCCTGGAAAGTGGGAAAAGAGGAAGCTCATGTTCTCTTGTGAGAAGAAAGACAGGTTAATTCTTAATTAGGAAAGACAGCAAATGGAGGCACTTCCAGCTGCATGGACATTATCTTGACATTGCCTGTTAAAGTTAAATGCCTAACGATGACAGTTACCGTGAATTAGCTACAGAATATGTTTTACTGTGTTTCATGGTCCCTAGGGCCAACATGTCAGAAACTTTTAAAGAGAATAAAAACATAGAAGGGGAGGCCTCCATGCAGGCTTATTTTGAATTTGTAATCCCTGGTTATTAAGAATATCGCACAGCCAAAAAAATCACACATGAAACCCATGTGGTACAGGTTAAGCTTCACCATGTTCTGTCTTTATAAATAAAAACATGGACAAGTGGATGGGTCCCCAAATGACAGACAGAAACATACCTGAGCACAGGAACTGTTTTTTCATTTTCTAGGCTGAAAACTGAGTTGATGTATTTGGTAAGCTGCTGAACTGTCAGCTCTTCCTATCTGTTTCACAGGATGTCAATGCAAGGTCCGATTTTCATTGCTGAAGTCAGTGTGAGTTTTGCTCAATACCTTCAACCATCAGAAGTTCAGATCCAAGGAAAAAAAGTTATCAGAACTCAGCAGGATTCAATTTTCAGTGCCTGGATTTCAATTTGACAACAACAATCCATAGGAAAAATGCAAATATGATTCTTCCTGCAGACAGAAATGAGAGGGTGCTGAGAGCTCTCGTGTTGTTTGATCATTTTAAAGCCTTTCCTGCAGAAAGTGAATTGGTGAGATTCTGCTTGAAATGTGCTGGATGCATTTACAGGCAAAGAGGTAAGATGAGTAAACCTTCGTCAGCTTGGAATAACCTCCCCACAGACCTTCATGTTTATCCACTTAAATACAAGGGCAAGATTTTTTCTGGCTCATTTGTGGATTCAGCCTGTATACTTCTTGTTTAGCGATCCACTTCACCACGGAAAAAAGAATCAGAGAGGTTTCAGTGCTTTCCCCTACCCCAGCCTTTTCTGTCTTGTAATGTTAATGAGTGATAACGCTTCATGATTTTTTTCACAGGCTAGTGCTGCTGAAAATTGCTTTGGTGGATTGGGACTCTTATTCACTGGGTATATCGAGAGCTTTCTCCAAAGCAGAGGAATAAAGACCAAGGAAATGTTGTGGCTAGAAATCCTATAATGGTCTGACCTTTATCTTGTCTCAGAATCAGCTTTTAAAGTGTGGGTCCTCTCCCCCCTTGCCAGGCACGTTAGGGATGAGCAGCCCAGCTCGCTCCCTCCCTCTCTTGCCCAGTGCACCGTAACTCACACATCCAAAAGGCAACACTTTCCATCCAAATTGAGTTGTTGGGAACTGGACAAAGCTTTTGCTTTTCATGGTTAACTAAGCTTAAATCTATAAAATAAAAAGCTCAAGAGTATATTAGCTGGGGTGAAATTACTTGTGAAAAGAGGCTGGGGCAGCTCTGTGGCTCCATCCCTGCAACCTCCTCACTGCCGCTGCGAGCAGGTCGGGGAGGGATCTCTGGGATTTGGGTAACTAATATTTCTTTTGAAATGGTGATAGCTGAGGCATTAATGCAGCCAGAAGAAATGGGAAGGACTCTCTGATGTACCAAATAATTTATCTAATATGAGTCTGCGCAGAGCAAATCCCAGCCTCTCCTCAAGGCTCTAGTAAAGACGACGTTTTGTATGCGGCAGAGTTATCCCCAGCACGTGCGTCACTGTGGCAGGGAGCCGATGGCCAGAGCCTGTGCAGGGGGACAAGGGAAGACAATTTCTGAAATCCCCTTGTCTTTCAATACAAAACCATTAAGTCCTCCATGCATCCCCTTCTTGCGCCCGCAGCATCGCCACGTGCATATATACATACGGACACTGGGATTTCTTTCCCAGAACCTTTGGCTTCTTTCACTTGCTTCAAGTTCCCAGCTTTTGTAGCCCCATGGGGGACTTGAGATAGGAGTGCCTGCACAAGTGACACTCTATGGCCAGAGTCAAACCCATCGGGACAACCGCTGTCCCGTAAGTGCTATCGAAGCAGTGAGAAATAGAGGTGGCATCACTGAGTGCTGACTTCTTTGCCTTCCCATTTTGGCACTGAGAAAATGCTTTTGGCCTCTTCTGTCCTTCAGCGCTTCCCGAGGGGGCTGGACGCAGGTGTTTCACAGCACTGCGAAAACAAAACGAGAGCTATCTAATTCGTGGGCGAAGTGTAATATCTTCACTGTCGATGTCCATTTGGAAGGACGCTTTAAAGCAGCTTTATCCCAAACTTGCAGAGGCACTGGCAAGGGATTTCTAGACTCACAGTGTACCGTTTCTGAAGAAAATATATTAATATCTCTGGATATTAAATAGCCTTTAAGGGAACAGGAGCAGCTGCAAGATGTTTTTGTAGACCAAAGGTGCAGCTCTGGCAGCACTAAATCTGAAAAGTCAACAAGCAGATTAAACAGTACAGTTTAGCTCTTAGAGCTGAGATATCCAGCCTGAGGCTTTCCACTGAAATAGGTTATGAGAGACCATAATTGAAAGGAAATCTGATATTTCTAAATCTCACAAGGTTTGGAAGCTGGGGGTGAACACAGACTGGGTGATGTTGTGCATATGTTGGTGTGTGAGTGTCCATCCTACGATGAAGCACTTAACTTTTCTTGTAAGCTTCCACAAATCATCTTGTTCAGTATTACCATAGTAATCAGGACTGGCTTGCATCGAAATCTAGAGTAAGCTTATTAATTATTTATTACATCTACTTTGCCCTTTTTTTCTGTGTGGAGAAGGCTGAATGTGGGTCTGGTTTGTGTTTTTGATCGGTATTTTTTTATCTCATGCAATGAGTTCTTACATCCTACAGGTGACCAGCTTTTACATCCCATACTTGGAAGTGTCTCTCCCGCATCATCTTCTACCAGATTTGGAGTCTGGCCTTAGTCAGCAATATCTAAGGCTCAGTTCAGCCTCTGAATATTGAAATACTCTCACCAAGGTTTGGGGGTTTCTGTGGGAAGTCCCATCCCAGCTGTGCAGACTGTTTAACAGAGTGGATTCCAGCACTTCTTGCCCACAGTGGTTTTGGATGCCACATAGCCCTGCACGCTGCAGTGGCGTGTGTCGAAGGGGGATGGATTTGTAGATGAGAAAGCACAGCTATGAACCGAAGAGCTGGAATCAGAGCCCAGTGGCTAATTGAGCTGCAGGCTGCCAGCTGGACAGGAGATCAATGGAGAGATACACCACAATAATTTTATAAAGAATGGAGACATGTGTTGCACGTGCAAATATGATTGGAAATGTCACTGCAAACCCATTCTTCAGGAAAAGGGCAGGGCAACAGCGAGCACTCTGCCTTTTCATCTACCCAGCATAGAACAGATTCTGCTCAAGGTGCCAACCTTTTTTCTCAGAAAAAATTTGACGACTTCTTTCTTCCCTGGACATAAATGCATCTGTTTTCTTCTGTTATTCAGAAAAAAATGAGGGAACAAACCCTTATTTATTCCCACTGTTCAACTTTGATAAAACTATAGCTTAGAAAACTCTACATATTAATAGTGTGAATCACTTAAGTGAGGTACATTATGTTTTCAATTTCCATGATGCTTTTAGTGTAGGCAACTTATCAGGGGCTGCTGTTTAATCTGTTGTAGCAATCTTGAACATTAAAGCCAGGTTATTGCACAAAGGGATGTATTCCTTTCACTGGGGAGGTTAATATCACCCATGATTATATTTGACATTTGGGCCTGGCTTATTATTTTTCATACTGTGTCTGAACGTAACTACCCACTCTTCGCATGAACAGTGTTTGAAGTGGGTACATTTCAAATATCTGCACACATCCATAAGTGTCATCCTAACAGCCTCATCGCTGTAAATAAGAAAAGACAATTTAATGAACAAAATGGGGAGGGTGAATTCAGGAAATGAAATTTTCTCTAGTGGGTAAGCAAGCAAAGGATAAATATCGTTGTTGTGCGTGCCTGCTGAAGAAAATGCAAAATGGTAGCAGGTGCCGTGCTCCTTGGAGAAGCATCTCCAGAGAATCGTCACTCGAAAGCATCCCTGAACAAATGCTACTGAAATACAGCTGATGTGCAGCTGGGCCTCCCAGCTTCTTGCAGAGGTTCCTTTCATAATACAACCCACAACCTGGCTTAGAGGTCTGCTCTCACCAAGAAACAGGGATGTATCTGAAGAGACAGGTCCAGAAGCTGATGTCTCAGACTGAGCAACACTTCATGTCTTTCAGAGCCAATGGACTCTGGCTGGCTGTCAGTGCAGGGCTGCTTGAGTTTAAGCCTAAAAGAACTCTTCAGAGCTGAAGACGGGAAAATTCACCTTGAATCTCAGTGCTGGCCTGGTGAAGACAGTAAATCTCAGTTAGGGTAAGTGCCTTTCATTTAGCAGTCAAGGAAGCCTGTGTCATGGACATCAGTGACTGATTCGTGTCTCTAGGTGAATAGATCGGCCAACTTCAGCTCTTAATTCTCAATTTGAACCCCACTTGCTCCCTTTTGTCTTTGGTAAGAACAGGCTATTGGAGGTGAAGCTCTAGATACCGTTCTTGGACACGAATAACTTGGGGAACTTACTGCCGCAAGATCTTGGCAAGACTTGGAGCTGAGCAAGATCTTAATGAAACCAAGGCTTTTCTACTTGAAACGTTAGCTCCTTGGTCTCGTTGCTGTCACTAACTGTTTGCAACGTGTGGAAGCCAACAGGGCCTTGATGTAGCCTTTGGATGTTGTTTTTTTTGTTTGGTTGTTTGGGTTTTTTTTAGTCACCGCTGTCCTATTTCTGGCTTTGTTTTTTTAGCCTTAGAGCCTTAGTTATGTCTTAATGAACTATGAAAACAGAGCAGTGGACTGAAAGGGAAGAATAGGACATGAGGAACAGCAGTTCAGGAGCAGGAAAGAGTAAGTGGAATTAAATTACCACCAATTTCTGAGGCACGACAATGCATTAGTGGATTTCACGGAGGATTCAAACAACTGATCTTGAAAAAAATTCTCTTCCCAAAATTCCATGTCATCAAACATCATTTCCACAGTCCTGTCCTTTGATTTATTTTCAAAGCTAGCCGATAATGCTCCCATAATGTCTTCTCCCTTTGTCTTTTATCCGTTCCTAACACTGCGACTATAGTGGAGGAAAAGACCCCAAACAGCAACAGCAGCAAGTCTACCCTTCATTTAATGCAGTGAAGGTAATTTGAGACAAATGGGACTGTGTAGGACTACAATATCAGACCTAAGCAACCAACAAAAGAAAGATTACCCAGTTTCCAGGCTCTCTGAGCACTGCCTGGCTAAAGACACCAACATGTGGGATCAGAGCCAACTGCCCTTTGCTGCCTAGCGTAGCCCAGTGCTCCTTGGGGAGACTGTTGGATAACAGAGGGTGTCCTGTAAGTGGAAGCTCTACTTGACAAATGTGAGTCGAGCTAATCAAAATGTAGGGCTTCATCAAAATGAAGCCATTTGCATTAATTGCAAAACTCTCTGAACTCAACAGGGCTAGGATTTCAGCCTGAAATTCCCCTATTGCTCTTTGATATATATCAATACAGTCACAGTCATAGAAAATGGGTCTGGGAAAGGGCATCAAGATGTCACAAAAATCTGCCTATGCATCTGCCTATATCTGATCTACCATCTCCTACCCTGTTTTCACAAATCTCATAAACTTGGAGACTTCACTGTTCCCCACACTATTGGCTCCATTGCTTCAGTGTCCTCAATACCAGGGAGGTTTCTCCAATACCTAACTCCTACCTAGGATGGGTTAGGGGAGCTCCAGAGATGAGTTCAGGGTACAGATAACCTTGCCTGTCATTTCAGAAGTGGTCGAGTGGAATATTTTATGTTTTACATGACATACCTTCGGGCTGCCTGATGGCTTTCTATGCATCGGCCCAAAATTTTTAAATACACCTGTTTTCACCTGTGACACAGCATTGCTTAAACAGAGCTGCTCATGGAGGAGACCAGCTCCAGTCAGGAGAAGCTCCCTTGTGAAATGCACCTCTGGACCCCCTCTCCCATCCTCCTTGTTCCCAAACACATGTGCTGCTGCATTCAGACCTGGTTCCAATGGGGATTGCTGTACTTATATTATGGGGTTTTTTATGACTGCAATTTTGTTTAACATTGCTCCTGAAGATCTCTGTAGTGTTTTTCAGAGCTCCAAGTACAAGAGCTCCTTGAATCTTTCCCCTAAGTGTTCCTACTGCTCTCAGGAAAGAATATTAGCAGAGTGTGGTTCTGACTTCCCCTCTCTCATTTGGAGGCTGTGATTCATGTTTTATAGCATCCTGCTCCCATTACCGCCAGCTCTGCTTTCCTGGGGTTTGTTCTGCAGCATCTCATACCACAGGAGGACTAATGAGTTTTTATGTCCCATGGGTCTGTATCCTTTACTCCCATACCTGTCCCCTTTTGTGTCAGTAACCTCGATCCTGTCCGGACGAGGCAGGGCAGCGGAAGGGCTGCTCTCCAGCTGCACGGATGCCGTGCGTCAGCAGCACGTTGCCAACAGAACATGCAAGGGATGAAGTTTTCTAGTTTGTTTCATTTCCTTTACTTAGGCCATATTTTTCACAAAACTTATATTTGAGACCCTTCCTTCCTTTCTTCTAGCCAGCATTCCACCCATAACTGAATGATTTTAAACATTGGTAGTGAATTGGACATGAGAAGAAACTGGATCAACCAGCACAGTTGCAGAAACCTCATCTCCTTTGGAAACCAGGATAAAAATCCAGCTGCAAGGATTTTGAAAGTCCAGGGAGGGGATTCACCAGCAAACGATGCTACAAATAATTCCTACCAGGGGATGCTTGTGAATGCCATTTGATTAGAGCTCGTCAGTGTTGGGGGATGGAACAGCTGGGCTTGTTAATGAAAATGCCTTTTCTATCAACATGCAACTATTTTGCAAGGCAGGATTATTTTAAACAAAATAATTATTTGTGAAAAAAGAAAAGATTTCTCTATTACCACAACATCTGATTGTGATATTAGGGAGTGAAATGTAATTTCAAATGGACTTTTCAGAAGGAAACTGGTTATTTATAGGCATACTTTGTAAAAAGAGGTCAGAACAATTGTCTGAATTGAAGAGAAGCTCATTAATTTTTTTCTCTCCCTTTCTCCTGCCAGGGCAGACAGTGGCTCTCGGGCTGTGCTCAGCATGGACATCTCTGCAGACCAGCAGTGCCATTGCACTGGTTGCAGGTGACACAGATGAAAGCTGCCATCTCTCTCCTCGTTAAGGACCATCTCCACGGGGTACTGAGCCCTCCAGCCTCAAAGGCAAGGATGGGACTTTCCTGGTAGGTGGCAAAACCATCAGCTGGATGAGGCCATTATCTCGTTTCAAACATACTTGGTTAGAGGTGGAGACTCCTGAGGTGGTAGTGAATTAGGAACATCTGAGAGTCTCCGATGCTGGCGGCTTCCCTGGGTTTCTGTGCTCGAGCTGGGAGGCTGGGGTTTCCATCTCGGGGGTCCAACACAGGAGCTTTCCCCCCATTCATCTCCAAGTGGTGTCACTAGCAAACCCTGCCGTGACCCATCGCTCCCGCTGCAAGGGTGAGCTGTGTTCCCCCCGGATCCGTGCTGAGTCCGGCGCTGCGGGAGCGCAGCCTCCTCCTCGGGCATCCTGCCCGCTGCTGGTCTCGAAGCAGGTTGTTATTTTTCTAAGCGATTTGGCGAGCTTCGCAATAGTCATGGGCTGAGTTACTGAGAGGCTGAGCTCTGCTTGACTGAGCCTTCCATATTCTGGGAAATGAGATAAACGCTGGCACCGGCTTTGCATTGCTAATGAGCACACAGTAAATGAGCTGGCATCCCGTGCAACAGGCACTGATGATGCGCTAACACTGACTGGTTTTGCATGGCGATAACTGGGATCAGAGCAGGGATAACTGGGATCAATTTTACCGAACATCTCTCCTGCATGAAACCTGTTGGGCATGGTGATGAAGTGGGACATCACCCTCACCTTCGCTTCTGAAGAGTGCACCCCAAACTCTTTCCCAGGCCAAGAAGCTGCAGTATATTTTTCCCATGGGCTTGTGCAACAGGAACGGACACTTTGAGGCTTTAGCGTGGACTCAGCTCATCCCAAGCTGGCCCCAAAACCATCCCAGAATCCTGGGGATTCCTACCAAACAGATTTGTGCCTGCAGCTCAGCTGCTGAGGCTGGAAAGCGTTCGGCATCATGCCCACAACTCACCTTGCAGCACAAGTGAAGCCAAAAAGTCTAGTTAAAACATGGTGGAGGAGAATGGTCCTGACAATTCAGTTAATGCAGGGATTGGGAGATGAAAATCCAGCAGAAAATGTGATGTACATTTGTACTGATGGTACTTACTAGGTAGAAAAATAGTGTAATGATGGCACTTTCTTCGAGAATTAATATGAGCCCATTTAATCACCCAGGAAGAGCGAAGGGTGAGTGTGTGGCTGTGTGCTTAGATCTTCACACTGGCTTTTGTTTTTGACTGTTCAAATCCAGCACCACTTTAAACTGTTTTTTGTACAAATAAGAGTGAAAACAACAATAAGTCCTTCATCGTGAAGTACAGAAATATTATTCTTCTCTCAGGCTTCTTTGTAAGTCATCGTATATTATGGTTGCAAAAGGAAACACTAATCCACCTGTGTGCCCACTAAATTATATTAAGCTCCTATAAAATACAATGCTCTCCCCACAGACACGAAGTTCTTGCTGAGAAGCTCAAGGATACCATGAATTGACCAAAGAAGTGAAGGACTTTACTTTTTTTTATTATTATTTAAAATCTTTCTTTTTTGAAATCCACCAAATTGAAGCCCTGTCACTCACTGCTCAGAGCCATCTGCTTCCTATTATTGGTAACGAAGGCCAGGCTTTTTAGCTCCAGCCTGCAACTTTGCTGTTCATTATTTGCTGGCTCATCAGAGCTGCTTCACTTGGGAAAATAACTGTTTCCATGTGCAAGCATGGCTACAACATGCTTTGCTCCAACTGCTTGGCTGCTGTGCGTGCATGACTGCATCCGTGTGCCAGATGTAAACAGCTGTGAAACCTGCGCTGCAAAAATGCAAGTGCTTTCCTTTTCGTTATTCCCTTCCTTAATCCTGATGGTTTCGGGCATTTGGTCACTGCAATGTGAGATGTTCCGTGTGTCGGGTCTTCGGTGCTGTGCCAAGGAAGCGGGTCTGAGCGACCCTGTGGATGTAGCAGCTTGAGGTGAGAGCTGGGGTTGCTTGGGGTAAAAGAGGCAAAGCCCAGGCTGGGCTTTTCCTTTGGGGAAAAAAGTGTGAGCAAGCCACAGATCAGGGTTTCTTTTCCAGCGTCTGGCAGTGCAGCCGCATCTGAAACCTTGCTGGGGTCTGGTAAAGCAGATGAGGCAGATGGAGAAAGGGAGATGGAGGTTCCCAAGGGAGTGGTATCTCAAGAAAAACTTGCTTGTGCTCAAAAACTTAAGTAGCTGATTCCTCAGTCTTGCAGGGAGACGATGGGCTTTGCTTTAACCACAGTTGCAAATCCAGGCCAGAGCCAGGGTCCTGCCTGTTTGCTGCCAGGCACCACAACTTCAGTGCAGACAAGACTGGCATCTCCTCACGCCACCTTCACCGACCAAAAAGAAATGGCCCCAAGTCCTCAGGGCAGCCGTGCTGCAGCGGTGAGGTAAAACTGAGCCTTGGATCTTGCTCTTCTCCTGCCTGGCTGTGGCCGGCTGGGCTCTTCCCAAAGCAGGGCTGGTCCGTGGGCTCCTGCCTCCAGCGGTGCCTTCTCTGAAGAGCTGGATGGTTCCCCATCCTGCTGACACTGACCCCGAGGGCTGGATACGCCATCTCAATTTCTCCCTTTTCTCCTTCCACCTCTGACCGCCACTTCTTCCCCAAATGCTGGGGCGGAGCGCTAGGATTATAGATTTCTCCAAGGGAAGAACAATGTTTTAAAGGCATAATTTTCACCATTTAAAGTCATGCTGCTAAAGGATCAATAATTACCAAGAAGCAAAAGTAGTCATAATCTGACCCACTGAGGTTTTGTTCAGCTAAAGCAAGGCAAAGGTGTTTGTTTTGGGGGTTGGTGGGTGGTGTGGGATTTTTTTTTTTTGTGGGTTGTTTTGTTTGTTTGTTTTTGTTTAAGAGCTTGTCTCTCTGGGCAGGGACCAGAGAAGCTTATTTGGATCTCTGTGTTTCTTTCCCCTTGCATAAGAACCTCGTAATGACCACGTATGAACAACTTCTGCAGGAGGATTTTGTAGCTGCATTCAATCAGCGTTAGTAATTATTACAGCATCTATTACTTCTATTTAAATGGAAATGTAAAAACCCCTGGTGCTAGAACTCAGACTATGCCCCCTCTTTTCCTCTGAAGCCCTGGACAGTCCCCAAGACAATGAGGATAAGCACACCCTAAGATCAGTCTGGGTAGTGGTGGGGCCTGAAAGGGAAATAAATACTTGAGGCTTGCATAGGAGCTACCAAAACCACCATTTGGAACTTTTTTTTTTAATGAGACTTTGAGATGGGAGGCAGCTGAAGTGGAGTTTGGGAGACTGGGACTCTTTTCAAGGCCCGTTTGGGTGGGTTGTGTGATGGCTGCCTGCCTCAGTTTCCCCTTTGGGTGAAAAAGCGCTACTAAAAAGCTAGTTTATGTGAAGTAGGGGGTGAGATATGTCAGGCTCATTGTCCTCATTCAGGAAATTTATTTGTTGGTGATGCCAGCTTTGTTTTATGTGAGGGAGCATTTATTGTCTGTATCAGATGAATTGAAGCAGTAGAGCCCTTGGAGGTATCACACCCAGCAAGAAAGGCAGATGTCATTTTTTTTCCCCTCTTGCATTATTCTTAATCCCGCCAAGCCCTAGGAAGGGATAGAAGCAGATAAAACTTTCTCTGTATGCAGCGAATAGATGTTATTAGAGCAAGCTGGAAATGGTACCTTCTCGCATGTCAATATTTGACTGGAGGTGATGTGGGGGTGGCATCGATTGCGCTTCGGCTTTGATGCATTGTCACTTCAAAGCATGAATCTCCCCGAATAGTTCAGGCTCCGCGCAGATGTTGGCAGGTGATTATAAATCCATGCAGAGACGGGAAAAACCAGTCTTTGGGGAGAGCTTCAAAGCTGAAGCTGAGAATATTGCAAATGTTATGAAATATTTTAAAGTCTGTCAAATAGGAGCTATGCCTCTAGATTAGGTTAAGGAACATGTGGGCTAATTTTGTAAGGCTCTCCAGCGCTTCTTGTGGATTGTGGATTCTCTTTTAATCTTTAAATAGCTGCACTTTTCTTTTAGTTTTTAATTAAAAAAACCCACCTCTAAGAAACCTGACAAAAGCAAGTGTTTCTCCATACACTTAGTTTGAAGGCAACTCCCAAATGACTGCAGTTAGTGAATTATACAGAGCCTTTTACTAACACAAATGGGCAAATAGGTCTAACGAGGGGTTCCTGGCTTGCCCCACGTGGATCCTGCACCACTCCTTGCACAGGGAAGGAACCAGTGGGAGAAGATGGCTGCAGGGAGACCGCAGCCTGCTCGCTGCTGTCCTCCTCCCCATCATCTCCCATTTTGCTGCTCTTGCTTATTCACCTTCAGTTTTTCAGCTCGGATGTTTTCCCAGGCCAGAGAGGGATGATCCTGCAGGAATGCTGCGCTCGTGTGGGATTGCAGGAGATGGAGCCAGTCAGTCATGGGTAGAAAGGAGCGGAGGGTGTCTGCAAATTTGGCAGCTTCAGAGAATGGATTATTCTTAAAAATTAAATTTGAATGAGAGAGTTTGAAACTTGCAAAACAATCAACACCCTGGTTGCACATTCACAGTTCCAGGACAGTTTCAGATGAGGTTGCTGAACCAGGATGAATTCTTTGTCACAGGGAGTTAATCCTCAGCGGGGTGAGAGAAGTGGTTTAAATATCCCTGAGGTGCAAAATATTCCTGGTCCTGAAGAAGAGGAAAAAACCCAAGAAGTTACTTACAACCTACTGTTGCTTTCAGGATCATTTCCTGAGATACTTACCTGCCAAAAAAAGAAATGAGCTTGTCTATGTTCATTTTGCAGCTTGTTTTCAGTACTTGAAAGCATTCATTAAAGGCAGAGGTAATGCAACAACAGCTCATGCCAAACAGTTGGGTTTTTTTTTTTTTAAATTCTCCTCTAATGATTTCTTTTAAAATCTGTGATTTAGCCAGTAGGTAAGTGACTGTCCTGTATTCCAGCTGCACTAGCTCATCACTCCTGGTGGAATTAAAATGTGCCTTCTAAAGAAGGCGATTTTTTAACTGATGCATACAAAGAAGGTGGGCAGGAAATAATGCTCTTTCCATACAAAGACCTTTGTGACTTCCAAAAAACCCGGTCTATTCACAGCCCAAAGACAGTGAAAAGGAAAAATCTCAGAAATCATTACGAAGTTACAACCCAACTTCAAATCTTTGTTCTCTTTGAAAATGTCACTTTAATTATAATCAGTATTTTTTAACCAGAATTTTCTTCATTTTGTGAAGAGAGGGGAAAAAAAAGCCCCCAAACAACCCCCAAACACTTCCCCCTCCTTCAAACCAAGAAAAATTCTTTTAAAGCACCAACAGTTTTGGATAGGGGAAACCAAGAGTTAGCAGAGTCTCTGCTTCCTATACTGCTTTCCATAGAGGGGAAGCGATGGCACTCTAGTAACACCTTTCTTCTTGCTACTTGGAAAATTGGATTTTGTCCTACATGCCACAGTGCACATCGCATTGCAATGAGGGAAGGCAGCGCGCCAGCTCTGCAGCTGGCAGGATAGCAGCATGCAATAAATCTTACAGTAGTAAACAGGGGATCAACATTTTCCACCTGTACTATTTTTTTTTTTTTTTTTCAAGGAAACTCATTTTTTTTATTGTACAAAAACTTGTTGAGACAGCTTTCTCTGGAGGATTTGGGGTTTTTATTGGAAATGTCAGGCTTATTTTCCTTAACGTGATCCACCTTCCTCCCATAGACATACCAAGTCTCCCCACTGTCTTATCACCGGCTATTGTCAGGTAGCAGAGCTGGGGTATCGTATGAATATTTAGGTTTTTTTTTAAATTTCTCCAGTGTAAATCTGGACATTTCCACAGTGAGACAGGGTTGGGTGGTGCTGAAGAGCCAGGAATTGGGTCAGGACTGGGGATCAAGCCCTGCCTGTAGCAGGAAGGGCAGCATGCTTGCTTCCAGTTCTTGGAAGCAAGAAAACCTTGCTTCAGCTTTCCAGCTCAATTCCTCCTTTGCTCAGAAGATGTCAGGAGCACGTTGACATCACTTGGGCATCCAGACACAATTTAACAAATGCAGTTCTTTACTATTAATCGCAGACTGGTGGACTTGAACAATCTTCGAGCATCTCTCTACCAACCCAAAACTGCTGGTCTGTAAGTACTACTGCTAAATCCTTCATGTAAAGGGGAAACAAATAAACAAAAAGGGTTTTAAACATTTGTTTCCTTCCATACTCCACCAGCCTGTTGGAAGAAAATAAAATCTGAGATTTCCACCAGGCAAATAACACCTGAGATAAGCTGAGACTAATTGGGACTCTGATGGATGAGGTATGTCCCTGGGAAGGAGGAAGATGAGGGGATGCTGCCCGTGGTCCTCTGCAGCCTCAGGTGAATTACTGGACATCTTGGGGTTGCTGTGTTTGAGGTCTATTTTTTGTGCAGCCTTTCAGCTGATCTCCTGGGGGACCCCCAGCCTTGGCAAACAGCCGATGGAGGATTTCTCCTTTAACTGGTGGTTTGCTGGGGTGGTTTGTCTCCCTCCCTTCTAGGAGCGGGCGTTGAATTTACAATGTGATTTTTTTCTGGTGGCACGTTCCAGCTGCTGGTTTTTTAATAGCTTTCTCTGCTAAATTAAAGAAATCCTAGCAGGTCATCGCAGGGGGGAAATAGGTTCTGGTGTTCACCCGTGACACCAAATTTCCTCTTCCCTGCGCTTGCTGAAGAGCATCACTGCGCTCATCAGCCTCGCAGGAGCAGCGCAGACTTTAGAGAGGAGCCGGGACCTGCTCGACTGATGCATCTTCAGCAGAACTTCTCCCTTACTTATCCCAGAATTATAGAATGGTTTGGGCTGGAAGGGACCTTAAAGATCATCTAGTTCCAACTTCGGCTGTGACTCGCCCACCTCCCAACCATACCTACCTTCACCAAAATATATTCCAAGTGGCCAGTTTCTTGCTGTGAGTCACACCTGCTAACATTGCTTTTTTTAACTGCCTCTGCCCTCCGGCCAGATGCAGCACCCATCTAGTTTTAGTCCTATGAGTCACACCACAGATTTTTGACAGGAAAATATTTATCGCCTATCAGCCGGTGCAGAAGCCCACTCCACACATCCCAAGGACCAACACATCTGCTTCTGCTCCAGCTTCGTTAGTGGTGTCAGTGTAAATGTATGAACAGCTTTGGACCTGCAGGGAAAGACTTTTAGCAGCATGCATGACCACAGCCAACAGCTCCACTAATTAAAGCATAGTGAAGGACCGACTGCTAATGGAGTGCCAAGTGAAACACTTCTGTAGGGATTTTATTTCTTCTCCTTTTCCTTTCTGCGTACAGAAAAAAAATGAGTGGGCTTCTTGAACCTCCTCATTGTAAGCTAATGTGTTACTTGCTTAAAAACCTGTCAAAATCAAGAGGAAAGAATAATAATTTTGATGTTCAACTGCATGATTTCTTTCCCTTTAAACCAAAGCATTGTTTTAAATTATTTCAACCATCAAAGCTTATTTAGCAGAGATTAAAATTCAAAATGAGTTTAAGAGGAGATAAAGAACCATTTAGCTTGTTTTAATTGCAGTTGTCTTTGTTGGAGTTAGTGCAAATGAAATAGAAAAATAAATTTGGGTATGAGTGGTGGTAGAGAGCAGAAAACTGGAATTTGAGCCTAAAAAACAACACATACTTATGTAGCTGTGATATTTTGTTTTGCAGGAATCCTTTATTTAAGATACTTAAGGAGCCCAAGACATTACAGAAATTATGAAAAGGAGAAATATCCTGCTTTATAGCAGCTCCAGACCTGTGGAAGTAGATACTGCTTCTTTTGAAGGCAGTTTGCAGCATGGGAACTTTAGTTTGGTCTCTGCATTAGCTTGCAAACTTGATCTGGTAGGTGCCTTCTCTATGTTTAGGCATCTAAAGATGATAAGCAAGGGTCATTGCACAGGAGTGAATGAAAAAGCTCATTCGCGTTTTCATTTTGCAATAGTTGCTGGATTTCTTTACAGTTAGAATAAAGCATTTCTCACAGCAGTGAGCACTTTTTCTGGGTTTCCAAAATGAGTTCATGAGCCTTCAATAAGGGAAACCATGTGAATCGCTAAAATATAATATTTGCTGATGAGTCTCTGTTGTGAAGCTCGTTCACAGGCGGCGAGATGCACAGAAACTCTGAAACGACATTTTCGCCTGATGGCTGGTGGCAAACAGAGAGATAATAAGGCTCAGCCTTATTGCTTTCCCTGCCTGCTGCTTGGAGAGGTGGGAACGAGGTCCTCCAAAAGAGCCTCTTAAATCTGATTCACAACCAACAGGTTGGTTGGTGCTGGTGCGGGGACGTTTCCCTGGCCTGGGAGCGGGAATTGGCTGCAATGTCAGTTCAGCAGCATCACAAGGTTTCTCCTGAAAGCCCCTCGAGGAGGTTTTCCAACAACAAGAGTTGTTCCTGTCCCATCTTAGCCAAAAGCAAGCAGCGCTAGTGCTCATATTTCTGTTTAAATTTCCTACTGTGTGTGCCACCAAGGACACGCTTCAGCGCTGCACGGCGGCTAAGCTCCCCAAACCCCCTTGGGTGGGATCCTGGGAGCAGGTACAGAAAACCAGGCATGGTCCTCTCTGCATCTGTGCAGCAAAGGAGCTGACAGCTAAGGTATAACATCTGCATACGTTGGGATGTTAAGATGCACAGGAGTTACAGCAATATTTGCAGTGTAAGTAAAGTATGTAAACGCACTGATGTTTATGCAAGTAAGCTAACAAGGATATGCAGAATGTAAATCTGCAGGGGGTAATAGTAACGTGTCATGTATTTATACTACAGAGAAACCCCATCAAGCATTTCCCTCTGCTTTAAAACAAAAGCCTTATAAAGGGGTAAAGGAGAGGAGATTCATTGCCAAAGTTTGCTGTGCTCTGCCACAAGAAAGCTCAGCAGGAGGCTGGGACTCAGCCTCCTCTTCCTCAGCCTGCCATGAGCATAGCGACCTGCACTATGGGAGCTGGAAAAAGAAATAAGCCTGGATCGGGTACAGGTAATTAATGAATTAACTCTCCTCTCCCTCCTCCTCCTCCCCAGGCTCTAAGTGGCAGAAGCCTGGGAGGGGGCAGAGCTGCTTCTGGGTTGAGGTGAGGGTGAAGCTGGTTATTTGGTAGAGATTTTGGCCAGGGCTTATTTAAGTGAATACAAGTCAGGCTCTGAAGGGACAGAGGGTTTTTATTATTGTTTTTTCTACCTTGAAGTGCTGCCTTTAAGCCGTCGGAAAGGTCTCTAAAAGCCTCTGTGGGAGAATAGGGAATGTCAAAGCCTCTTCTCTGAGCAGTGGTGGGGAGTTATTGTGTAATCGGGTAATGTTTAAAGGGTTACTTGGTGTTAAAAGTCAGTATTCTGTGCAGTTTTCTGCTGGGGAAGAAGCATTTTTATGGGCTGTAGCTACAGACTGCTACAAACAAAGCCCTGTGTTGCATCTGGTGTTGGGAAGGTTTACCTCTTCTTCTCTTGTCCTGTCTCCTACAAAAGGAAAAAGAAAATTAAACAGGGACTAGTTATCCTGGTCGTGAAAAGAAAAAGAGTCCCTGTTTTTCCTTACGGTTTCTCTGGAGTTAATCATGTGATCGGCTAATCCAAGTGCTCTGGGAAGGAGTAGGAATTTGGGTCTATGCAGTCCATTTGCATAATACTTGTTACTAACACCTGGTTTTAAAAAGGTGCTCTTGGCTTTGGTTCTGTTGATGCTGGTCAGCGTTTGATGTCTTTCCAGGGGACTGTTCAGATGCAGACATCCCTGAAAAAAATAGGTCTTCATCTGAGAGGAGCTTGACTTCTCATCAAACAAAAAATGGTCTTGAGGTGAGCATTCCTGCTCCTGGCAAAATGCAATGCTGCCTCTCTGACTTTTGTGTCAAGGCACAACTCTTGGGGGGGGTGTATGGGCAGAATCCCCCTAAGAGCAAGCTGGAAAAGCTCTTCACCCAAAATTCCATAGAAAATTATTTGCTATTTTCTTCAGTGCTAAAATTTTTGCTTCTTAAAATCTAATTTGATGGGTGCATGCGTTGTTCCAGCAGCAAAAAAGCTTAAGTTCCTTCATTTCTCTAAATAATTCTTCTGTGCTTTGTGTGTTTTCTAACAGCCCCTACTTCACCAGCCTTTCCAAACAGCTCAGTGAATAGGTCGGAGCCCCTTACAAGCTGTAAAGCAGGTGATGGAGATTACAAGGACAATTTTACCCATCACTGAAATGCAATTAACTCAGAGAAGGAATGCAGCATCCCTTCGGCCGCGCACCGCCAGGATGCCTCTGGCTGCGTGGGATTGCGGGCTGAAAAACATTGATGCAAACAGAGATTTGGGGCGAGGGGAGACGTAAGCAAGGCGGGAGGCGACTGAGTGGACTAGAGGTTGGCAGGAGCCCGGTTACAAATGTTGCCATGGAGCCCGTAAGGATTCCAGTGATCCCATCTATTTGCTATGGAAACCAGCAGCTGGATTTGGAGGATGCACGCGGCATCCGAAACCCGCGCCCAGGCGGCAGGCAGCTGGCGAAGGGCTCCTGGAGCCGGGCTTACAAGGCTCGTCACGTTGAAATTGCAGATCTTGGCTCCCTGTGAGCTGAGCACAGAGACCTGATGGAGCATCCTGTGGAGGGAAAATTAATTAATCCACCAAATCGAAATCCCCATTGTAAAATATTGTTTTCCACCTGGGTATGTTGACAGTCGGAGCCTGCAGGGTCTGTGAGCAGCCTGAGGATGATGGCCAGCAAGAAACTGGGGAGTAAAATGAGGGAAGAAAAACCCAGTAGTGTTCTCTTGATAACATTTAGTGCAGATGCTGCATGGAAGTCGAGAAATAAAACAGGCAAATATTAGGTACCATGGGAGGGAAGGGAGAAGTGAGCATTTTTCTAATCCCTGAATTTGACAGTCAGTTTATATGAAATAAGCTCTGAAGGCTTCTGCCTTCCCCAAGGTATTTTCTTTCTAAATAGATCTATAGATACACTAATTAGCCAAAGGAGAAGCACAGGAGTTAAACCCTAATCATGTAAATGTGTTGTTTCAATTAATTAATGCACGTGGCACTTGTGCTCTAGTGATAGGCACCCTAAGGAAAGACAGACACAAACGAGAATAATCATATTTAACAGTCTACTCCCATTTATTCCTGCAAACATTAATGGTGTCAAACCTTCGTATAATCTTTCTCCATAATTCATTGTTGCTTGGCAGTGCCGTGTTATAAATTAGCTGGAATCACAGGCTGGAAATGATAGTTTTGCAAAAAAAAAATAATAACGTGTTTACTTGATGACTCGGCGAAGGGATGTAAACAAGGGAGAAGCAAAACACTGTTTTCTGGGTTGGCTGGTTTGGGAATCTCTGTGCCTGGGATGGTGCTGGGACCAGCACCCTGTGGATGGGTGTGGGCTGGGGCTGGGTGTTTACTGTATGGGTGCTGATGGGGCTTTGCCAGGCTACGGCCTCAGCTGTGCAGGAGGATCACTAGAGCAAGTGGAGAGACTGGGAAGAAGAAAACAAGTCACCAAAGAGTATATTTTCAGCCATTAAAAAAATTCTTCCCTTAATAAGGGCCTTATTGACCTTCTTAAAACAGCTGCCCAAGCCGTGGTCCCAGCCTCATGCGAGTACGGTAAAAGATGGATCCAATTTCTACTGTTTTTTACCGAATGTTAGCATTTCAGCTCAGACAGTCACCGCGAAGGATAATAAACAGGACATGTTTATATAAACCTTAGGGGACTGTAATGTCCTTTCCATGCTGTTTCTGAGAACTGGAAGTACCGCGTCAGAATTAAAAGCCACTTTGTTAAGGAAAAGGCACAAAAGGAGTGTGGAGCAAGGCAGGCGAGGCTGTTCGTGGTGCGGTGAGGCGTGGATGAGCCGTGCGGAGCAGCCAGCACGGGAAGGGGCTCGCAGGCAAGTTCTGGCTCCTTGGAGCAAGCTGGGGTTTCTATTGGCAAGATAAAAATATCCACAAATTGTACAACGGAGGCATCTGTGGAGCCAGCAATTACCTCTTGGAGTGGGCGAAGGCTGCTTTTATTAAAAGGCAGGGCACGCTCGGGTTTGTCTGAGGCCTCTTCGGAGAGGTGGAATGTTTGCAGAGGTGGTTCTTAGGTGGGTTTTTAGGTCTTTACTGACCAGGAGCAAACATGTCTTTACCACAGCCTGTCTTGTTGGGATTTGGAGCTCCAAGGTGAGGGATGATGCTCAGGGTGGAGGATGAACACATTGCACAGAGACGCAGGAGCAAAGCTCCTGAGGTGATGGTGGGACCTGCAGTGCTCGTGGTCCACAAAGTCCTTTGTGCTTGTCCTGACAGCAACAGCATCCTCTGCCATGAAACACCCCCAGACTGATGGGACTTTTCCAGCATAAATGCAATTATTTGAAAGAATCGAGGAAGTAGTTAGAGAAGAGGCAGGAGTTGATTAAATAGCAGAAGCCAGCATGTGTCACAGCTGTGAAAGTGGGATTTTTCTATCACATGTAGCTGGTGGGCAGGGCTGAGAGCTCCTGAGGACGCTGGGGCAGTGGTAACCCAGGGAAGCTGAGATTCATGGCTTCTGGAGTACAGTTGCTTTTGGCTGCTGTATACCTGACTGCAAGGTACTGCACAGCTCAAGAACTGGTCAATACAGCTGTTAAATACCATTTTTGGAAAACTCTTCAGAAACACACTGCCAAAGGTCTGGGGAGGCAGTGCTGGGGGCAAATGCACTTGGAGCTCTTTGGTCCCACAGGCCAAATCCATCTATTTGATTTTTTTGAACCCTTTTCCCTTTTCCCTTTTCCCTTTTCCCTTTTCCCTTTTCCCTTTTCCCTTTTCCCTTTTCCCTTTTCCCTTTTCCCTTTTCCCTTTTCCCTTTTCCCTTTTCCCTTTTCCCTTTTCCCTTTTCCTCACTGCAGCTTCCTTGAGGGCTTTCTCCTTCTAGAAGGCAGGCAAACAAAGCTCTTCACAAATCAGTTAGGGTTTCACAGCATTTCTCAGGCTGATGAAGAGGAAGGGTTTGCAATAACAAATTGTGAGCTTTGCCCTGGTTCCACAGCATCACAGCGTAAACCCTGGCCACAGCCCGTGTTGGCTGAGCCACTGCAGCTGCCTTGCCATTGACACCCGTGGTGATGCTCAATGCAATTAGAAGTTGATTTTCTCAATTTGTCGGGACAGGCTGGGGCGGGGGGATAAAGTCTGAGTTTTCTGTGACTTTTTTCCCCTCCAGTTGCTACAGTAACTGTTTTGTCAGGCCATCAGTCTGGGTTTTTGAGTGAGGGAAGGTGTAATTTTGCTTCAGCAAATTAGCCCATTCCTTTGAGTGTGACTTGCTCCGGTGGAAAATTCCTGCTGTAGCTTCCCATCACTTTGGAGAACGTCCTCATTAAAGATCGCATCTCCCCGATTTCCACTCAGAACATGAAACCTTTCATTTGTCCATTTACTGGACTGACTGCAATTCATTTCTCACTTTTGATGACCCGTCTCCAAGCTTGTGCCCTGATGGTTATTTAAAACCACAGTCAGCTCTGAAACGAGTCCTTAGTGATAAGAGACTTAAGACCTATTGAAAGTAAGTGGATTGCATGGGAGTCTGCTCTGAAGTCCAAGGACATCAGTGAAAAACCGTGCACTGCTTTACCCAAACTAAACCAAACTTGCCTCTGCCCAGTGTGGAGTGATGGTTAACCTCACTGGCAGTGTAGGACTTCAAAGGACTGGCAGTTGCAATTACTTTGCAGCTTTTCCTAAATTGATCGTGAACTATAACAAAATAGTGCTGCTTATCTTTTTTTTTTTCTTGCTGGTGCTTCCTCCTTTCAGACTTTTTTTGGAGTTTAATTGCTCTGAAGCTTAGTGTTAGTCCCCTGCTGAAATGTATTCATGGCCAGTTTATTGCCACTTGTTTAACTGAACTGTAGTGGGGCAGTTCCAGAGAGGACAGGAAGAAATTGCCTCTTTCTGAACAGCTTGAGAAGGAATCTGAAAACCTAATATTAGATGCTGAAAAGACAGGATTTAACTCCTTGGTCTCTCCTTTACGTACCCCATGAGGAGCCCTCCTCACTGCAATCCCTCGCAGCCATGGTACTTCCCAGCCACCTGCCCAATTCTCCGTCTTTATCCAGGAGAAGTGTTCAGAGGAAAAGGTAGTGAAGGTATGAGACCAGCAAGAGGAGAAGGGCGTTTTTATATACTGGACAGCAAAGCTGAAAGTCAGGAATTCTGCTCACCCTCAGGGCTGAAATCCCAGCAACAACCCCAGGTCAGCTCTGGAGCACTGTTATAATTCATTACAGAGACTCTTGCCCCCTTGAGAGTTTGAATTTTCTTTCCCAGTTTGCAATTCCCTTGAGTGGATTAGGAAGTTCCCAATTTCTTTTCTTAGAAACCTCAGTGCAGACAAAAAAATTGGAGCTTTTGTCCATTCTGTCCCCCCACCTGTGCCAAAAGCCCCAAGAACTGTTTCTCCTGCTTCCCAAGCAGCTGCACACCTAATTTACACCCAGTTTCCAACTGGAAAAAGCTGAAGCAGTAAAGCAAGGAGCCCTTTGCCATCAGCAGCCTTTCGCAGGGGTTCCCCACCCCGGGGTGCAGAGCACCCAGGACCCGTGAGTTTTCCAGGAGAGCTCGGTGCATCCTCTCGCCCGGAGCTTCGGCAGCAGCCGATGAGCGATGGAGCCCTGCCACCTTGTGGGACTTCACCCGCCTGGCACCCGGAGGGTTTCATACCCAAAGGGTCCCTTTCTTTACTTTATACCTTATAGAAAATTAAAAAAAAACAAAAACAAAACAACAAAACCTCAACAAAACCCCACGCCCCCAAAAAACCCCAAGCCCAACCAACACATTTTTTTTGAAAATGGAATTTCCAAAACTGGAAAACGTTGCTAGAAATCCTTTGATTGTGGCTCAAAGATCACGGGGAGTATGCCTGATGCTGAAAGGGTACAATTTCAGTGCAACCTCTTGGAAGAAATGTGACGTTGGTATTGACTCTGGCTCTTCCCTGATTGCTTTTTAGTGCTCTCAGTGTTCCTGTGCAGGAACTCGGGGGATGCGAGAGGGACGAGGCAAGGTCCGCAGGTCAGGACTAGAGGGTACGTGGTATATCGGGGTGCTTGCTGGTTTTGGGAGGTGGCTGCTGGCCAGCCAAACCCCACACTGATGCAGTGCTGTGGCATTGGGGGGGGGGGGGGTACCTGTGCGCTGACCTGGAGCTCATACTGCCCGTGGGCAGGTCTGGCAGTTGCCTGCCTATATTTCCCTTTTCTTCTTCTCCAATGGCAGAAGCAGAACTGGAGATAGCTCCTGCTGTGAAATGATGCCCTTCTCAGGGATGCAGCCAGCAGCGAGTGCTGCCCAGCATGATCCTGCCCTGGAGATGCTGAACTGAAGGTCGGGTGAAGATGGGGGAGATGGATGGGGTCCTGCACTGGACGTGGGGATTCAAAGAGAAAGGGGACAGGGAATCCCGACCTTGGGGCTTACGGTGTGGGGAACGAAGGGGCCGGGAATGACCCTCGTGAGAGCCGTGGGCTCTGCAGGCAGGCGGCCGTGGTGGCTCGGGCTGCTGGAGGGGGCTGGAAGCCAGGTTTAACCCCCATCCCGCAGCGCTGTGGGGGCTGCCATCGGCCGGCCAGGTTTCGGCAGGTCGGCTCTGCCTCCGTGCAGCCCCAGGGTGGCCGTGGAGGAGCCGGGCAGCCCCCAGCGTTCCCCCCCCTTCCCTGCCCGCGGCACCCCCCTGCACGCAACAATTAGCATTAATATTCAGATTGTCTTTTTGAGCCTTGAGAAGACAAATAAAGGGGAAAGAACTAGCAGGGCTGCTGAGATTCCCTAATTGGCACTTCCTTCCCTTGCCTGTCTGCTCACTTACAGACCAACAGCGCTTTGAACACCAATATAATTGAATTGTCAAGTGGCAGGAGATACTTAGGTGGCCGTGCCTGGCTCTGCCTTTGTTCGTTGATTTGCAGTGTTTAGCTACAAGAGTGTGCTGCTGGCTCTGAGCTCCACAGACGTGGCAGGTTATCGGTCACCGCTAGCACCAAACATCACTGCTGCAGCCCTGCAAGGGACAGGCTGCCACTCACCCGTGTCCCCGAGGGGTGAACCTGTCAGAGCTGTGCTAACTGTGTGTGGCAAGCGATGCAGGTGCAATGAAGTTTCATTTCAAGGTTCAAGTCGCTATCGTGTATTTTGATCTGATGCTTAATCAGTGGGTCTGAGCTCCCATTTGAAACTCTGAAGTCCTTTGCTGCTGGAAGATGGGAGGACCCTGGGCAGGAGATGGGAGGTACAGAAGCAGGACGTCAGGCTTGCTGGTAGCTCCAGTTTGGTTTTTCTTATGTTTTTATGTACTGATTCTTTTTCCCAAGGTTGTTTTGCACTCAACATTTGCTAAAATCTCCCTAAGAGCACCAAAGAGTTTTGCCTCATACATGCCACCAAATCACACGTTCAGAAAAGCATGCGAACTCTTCCTTGGAACCATCTCTAGCATTCTCCAGCAGAATTTAGGCAAGTGCTTAAAATTACATGTGCAAGTCCTAAATCAGGGCCGGAGAGGCTAATGTTTTCAGTGAGTGTGCAGAACATGCCAACTTCTTCTGCCTTTGCAGGCTGATCGAGACAGATGAGCTGGAGCTCCCTGTGTCCACCTCAGTCACAGGTGGATTTTTAGAAGTCCTCAAATTCAAGCAATCCCTCAGAAGTCCCTCAGGCTTTGAAGATTCTTTCATCCCACATGTAGGATGCTACTGATGATCTGTTAGGGAGTTTTATGAATCTGATCTATTGGGCAGCAAACATACTCTGGGGCAATTATTCTGAGATAAAACCTTATTTTAGCAAGCAGCCTATCTGCTTCTGGGAGTGTTGGAGATACTCTCCCATTTCTTCAAGTTTGCCACCTGGGGAACTTTTCAGCAATAAATAGTCATGAGCTGCTATTCTGGATGCATATGGTTGGTTTCAGAACCCTGTGACAGATTAAAAACAAATAAAAATAACCCTTCATATCAAAGAACAGGTTTCTGATCTCTGCTGCCTTCCGCCTACGGAACTTGGAGGAGAATAAACTCCTACAGGCTTGATTTGCTTTAAAAGAATATAGCTGCTAGATTTGGAAGAAAGAAATCTGCTCTGAATTTGTTTAGGTGGTTGCTATTGTTTGCTCTGCTCTTTTCGAAAGGGATGAGTCACCACCTGAAATCGGTATGTTCTCATAAAATGTTCCAATTTGACTAAAAAGTCAACAAAATTCATTTCCAACTGACTAGAGAAAATTTGTGTTATCAAGTCTCATTAGTGACAATACGGAATATAAAAACAGTCCATTCCCCCCGCCCCCCCCCCAACCAGAAGGAGTTGTAATTCATAAAGGAAATAAAGCAAACGAGAGCTTGAGCTAACACCACCAAACTGTAGGATAATCTGCAGGATTATCCTTTAGGTATTGATCTCAAGAAAAAGAGGAGCAGCTGCAGAATCCTCTCAGGGCAAAATAATTGTGTCTGAAAGCTTGTTTGCCAACTGATCTGTATCCAGAGCAAAGGAATTATTTTGGCCTTTGGGGGTGGGGGGAAATGTCAGACATGATAATTTAGTGTGATGCTGGGAAAGCCTTGCAGCGTGCTGAGCTCTGCCTACCTGTGCATCGCTGAGTTCCCTCTCAAAAAAACCATTTTTGGTTTAGCCCTTGGAAAAGCCATACTGTCCTGTTCCCTTCTTAGCTGTTTCTTGGTGGGAATGGATTCCACTCTGCAAAATCCTCCTGGCACTGCTGGAAATAGTACTCACACCCCTCTGCTCCTGCGTTCAGCTGTGGCGGGGAGGAAAGTTTCGTGTCCCCGCAGCGGGGACAGCAGCGTGACATTGGGGTAACAGTCTCTGTGAAGCATGAAGGATGCTCCAGGGTTGGGCTCAGACAAGTTGGGGCACAGCGTAGATGTGGGTGATGCTGGCTGTCGGGCTAAACTCAGCTGATATTTGCGCTGGAACTGGGAAATTGGTATTTTATGCTGTGTCTAACCGAAGCGAGGCGAAGCGGAACAGGGCTGCGAGCGGGGGCAGCTGGAGGGGGGCTGCGCTCGGTTGTGCATCTGGGGCAGATGCTGTGTGGTCCCTTTGTGCCATCCAACAAACCTGGCTCTGTTGAGGCCCTGGGGCTGGAGGAAGATGGAGCAGGAAGGAATATTGCCTCTCCTGGAAGTGGGAGCACCACAAAGCCCGCATTGAGGGAGGGGGCTGAGCCGAGAGGGTGCTTTTTGTCCTTGGAAACCTTCCCAAGCAAGTCTGAGGCGCTTTGGAGTTGTCTTTGCTTGCTAAGGGATCCATTCACGGAGCCTGACCTCATTTCCCCCGTAGCACACATCAGTGTGTATTCTCTCCGCTTTATTAATCCGAAAGCATTATCGCTCTCACGTTTGTTTGAGCAAGTTCCCCACAGATCTTACCCAGGCAGGGGCTGTACTGTTCTCTTTTCTCGTGCGTCCCCAAAACAAACCAGCTCAAAATTAACTTTGGAATCATTTATTACTGTTTTTTTCAAATCTCCCTTGGATTAGAAGTTGGACCCCTGTGAGCACCATGCCTTCAGCCCTGCAGCACTAACCCTGTTGCCTGCGGCTGGTTTTGTGGCAGTCGGGGTGGCAGCTCCCCCGGGGAGACGGGGACCCTGCTGAGCCACTACTTGCTCTGGCTCCTGCTGCATCCCTGGTCACCCGAGGTCTGTGTGACCCCTTGTCATCTCTACTTGGCTGGAACAGCTCTGCCCTGGCCTTTCAGTGTGGTTTGAATTCCCCTCTCCCTTCTCTTGAACCGGGTCTGGCCAGGGGACCCTCTCCAGCCAGCCCACCACCCAAGGGGCACAAGGAAGGAGGAAAAGCAGATGCAAACCGAAAAGCCCTCTGGGGAGGGTGAACGTGCAACTTAACCGCACAGAGGAAGCCAAAGATGCACAGAGCAGAATTTTTTGACTCTAAGCCATGAAGTTACTCAGCCATCCTCCTCCTCTCTCCTTTTCTGCTGCGAAAGCTCTGCATGGTGCCCAAGGAGGCGCAGATGTAGGGATTCATCCATTTGCCATCAGCTAGTCCTGGAAGAGGATTTGCCTGAGGCTAAAAACGTCAGTGTTCCTGGAGGAGGAACAGGGTTAAAATCCCATCTGGAGTTTGTAGAGCAGCATTCAGAATTCAGGTGGTGGCACCGAGGGGACAATTCTCCCTCATGTCATCACATCTGACCAGGTCAAAAACACTGTGCGAGAATGAGCTCACAGCTCCAGGGGTGTTTTAGGGAGGAAAAGGGAAAGGCAGGTATCTTCCTGGTCACCTAGCCCTGGATGTGTGTGTTGGGCTTGCCTCTGGCATGTTGGCAAGGCACAACTCTCTTCCACCAGGGGTTTGGGGAAAAATTCTGCAGGGGACACAAAAGAGCGCATTGGAGGGTCATGGTGTGGTGATGGGGACCACAGTCACTGGGGTTCGTGGTCTTCCTCACTGAGGGGGGAAGGACTTTCTGCAGGGACAGGTTAATGCTGGAAAATCTAGCTCAGAGGAGGCTGCCCGAAAATGTTTCAGCTGCTCTCCTCTAACTTCAGCCAGAGGAGAAACCACCGAGCAGGACATCCTTTGCAGCACGTCAAGCTTGAGGCCAGCTTTGGGCCTCTTTTAAGGGTGAAGCTTTTCAGAGCAGGGACCAAACAGCATGTCCCAGGCTCTCAGGTCTGTGCAGCTCATCAGACCTCATATGCAATGAAATTATTTCCATCCTTTCTGTCGGGCTGCTGCTGAGAGCATCCCTGTGCCGGCCGCCGTGTCCCTTACATCAATAGATGGCAGCAACTTCCCGGGTGCTGATGGAGGAGCCTTTGCTCAAAAGAGCTGCAATAGTTATCTGGAGTTCATCCTTTCTCTTGCCTGCCTTTCCCCCTGGTTCTCAGCCCAGCCTCCTGCCGCAACCCAAACTGTAGATGGCAGCAGGAAAAAGATTTTCCTCTTTCTTTGTGACTTCTGCTCTGGATAGTATTTTCCTGCTAATGGCTGCTGACTGAAGGGGCCCCTTGGCTCTGGTGGTTCTGGCCAGGTCACAGCCCTGTCTTGGCTTTGGGCCAGTTTGCAGGCTTTGCTGAATGGGGTCGAGAGAGTTTTCTGCGTGCGCTCCAGCTGTGTGTGCATGGGAGACACCTGGAAGGGCCTGCGGGGGAGCGGAGGGGGATGCTCCCCCCAAACTGCACATCAGCGCAGGCCAAAAGTTTTGGTACGGCCAGGAGGGAAAAGTGGCTGCTGTCTCCTGTTAATGGAGACAGGGTTTAATCAATAGTTGTGCTGGCAGAGAGGTTGTTGCATCTCCATCCTTGGAGATTTTCAAGACGCGACTGGACAAGGCTCTGACATCCCGAGTTAACTTTGAACTTAGCCCTGGTCAGAGTAGGAGGTTGGATTAGGAATATCCAGAGGTTTTCTGTGCTTGGCAGCCTGATCTCCGACTCTCTGGTCTGTGTATGCTAATCACACTCATCCGGGTTAATGTAACATGTATTTGTCTGCATTGTAACCGATTGCACAGAATCTGTTACCCCTTCTTGAGCCGGGATAGACGAGTCTTCAGAAGCACCATCCAGGCTGTTTGACGCCTTGCAAATAACTGTCAGTGTGTCCTAGATGTGTCAGCAGGACCCTGAGGCCACATCCCCACGTGTCTGCCAGGTACAGCCATGCTGAGGCTTCCTAAAGTGTTTTTTGAGGCTCTATTTGGTGAATTGGTTTAAAGCTTCACTCTTGGTTGACGTAATGGGAGTTTAGCAAGCTGATGTCCTAAGGAACATGGGTCATTTGAAGGATATACCGCTCAGTGGAGGAGGAAATTTTAACGTGGTACATGCCAACTAGGAAGAAAAATCAATATTAACGTGAATCACAGAAAAAGCTGCCTCAAAATGAGAGCTGTTAACTACTAGAGTAACTTGTAGGAACAGAATATTTAGGCTATTTAATGCACCATAAATTACATAGGGATTTCTCATGCTTTAACTCAGTAGTCACTTGATTTAAATCTGCTTCTCTCCCTGGCTTCCTATAATTACAGCGTAGCTATCAGCCACATCCCCAGCCACCTGCAGCACCCGTTCTCGGTGAAAGGGACTCCCAGATGTTCGACACCTCTCGGCGCCGGGTCCCGCATCTATGGGGTCTCTGTCGCGGAGCTGCCGATCCCCGTTCCCACCCCGCCAGTGGCTCTTGAACCGCCCGGCTGCTTTTCACACTATGGCTCTCTTTGTGGAGCTGGGAAAGGATCCAGAGCAGCTGTGTTAGGACCTGTCAATCTCAAATTGCAAAGTCATAAGGAGGGAAAATAATCATCGTAATAATAATAATAAAGTCATCAACTTGTCTTAGCCTCCAACAGAAAAAAGGTTTTGGTTGGAGGTTTGCATTAGTTATAATTTTCTCCAAGCTGATTTCTCCCTGTGATGCCACTATACAGCCTGTAAACGATGCTCAGGCAAAATCTCCTCTGACATTCATCTCTGTTTACAGAGCTCATCCAAAAACAAGAGGCCTTTTCTTCACTTTATTCAGCATCACCACAGCTCGGTTGCCAAGGCATCAGCCTTTGATTCCAGCAGTTTGGCTCTAACCAGTGATGCCCGACACCTCCCGATCACCGCGAGCGGCGAGCTCAGCCATCCCAGCACCGATCCTGCAGCCGAGCAGCACCGTGTCCCTGTGGTGGGACATCTGCCTCCACTGCCCAGCCTTGGTGGGCTCCTCCCTGGGCCTGACATTGGGACCTGCCTCCAAACTGGATTTGACAAGGGCAAAAAAGCTGGTGGAAAAGACGGGCAAGATGATGTTTTGTTAGAGCTTGTGCATATATCGCTGTTCAACCAAAATCTCCTTCATTCTCCCTGCTGAATGGAAAGGGCTGGTCAAGAAGACCCTGAAGCAGGGAGCCATGAAGCTCCTGATGGGTCAGGAGCAAAGCTGAGGGTGTTGTCTCTCCTGTCTGTTCATTCTCCCACACCACCACCACCTTCACCAGCTGATGCACGCCTGTCCTCAAATACCCAGGGTTTTCTAACAAGATCATTTCTAGCTGCAAAACCCACCCCTGAAGTCAATCATTTGGATGAGGGCTGAGCTGTTCTCAGACGCGAGGTCTGTTAGCAGCCCCTCCTAAGGCACCCCTCCGCACATTCCCGCTAAAGCTGCCAACACTTATCAATTCCTCTGAATCCAAGTCTGACCCATGGAAAAAGATGTTTCCTCTTTTCCGGTTTTCCACCAAAAAAGAAACATGATCTAAGCTACACAGCACGCTAAGGGAAAGGAGTGGAGAGAAGCGGGTTGGGAAGGGGACAGACAGTGCATCTTGATGCCTTTAAGTCACTCAGATGAAGTTCATTTCTCCTTGTCTGTACAAGGTTGGACTCTTTGCATTTTCATGGTAAATTTGTTTACCGAGCCGTTGTTGAAATTCTGGAAGCAGAGAAAATGCATTTGCTCCATAACCTTTCCGGATCTGACAAGTCCTATAAAATCTATTAAAGCCTTTAATGAAATCCCCGCTCAGAGCCAGCTCCCATGAATGAATGTGGAATCGGAATTTAAATTAAAATGTTGTTTTTGTAGTCTGTGGGCTTTAGCCTTGACAGAAATTAAAGGGACAGTTTACATTTTGGGGGTTGTTGCTTTCTCCCTTTAGTTTTGTACCACTGGAAAATGCCTCTTCTTGCAGAGGATGGGTGTTTGAACCTCTTTTCCTCTCACTGAGACTGTGGCCGGTTGGGAGCACTCAGCTGGAAGCACAAAACCTGGTATACTGGATAATTTCAATTAGGAAAGAGTAAATTGCTTAATAGGCAGCACTGTCCTTTAAATAGGATGCAGAACTCTCATTAGCAAGTGGAGGGCTGGTGGGTCTAATCTCCCCCTCTGAGGTGCACGGAGCTGGGCAGGCACGACGTGCCCTTGCTGCAGGGATAACCGCAGTGCCAAGGCCACCGTGGTCAAGGGCATCCTCAAGCATTTCCCTGTCCCTCTGCCATCAGCCACCCAGGGACACGCTGTGGCTCGGCCCCTGAGTCCTGGTGCTACAGAGACACTTCCAAGCAAGCCTCGGTAAGAAGCCTGATGTAAATCCATTGGATGTGCTTGGCTTTGCATACCCAAGGATTTCATTTCCATATGTAAATACAGGTCTGCATGTGCAGGGGGTGTGCAAGCAATTAATTATTTTTGATCTCTTCTGCACTGAGCAAAGGGAAATAATCCACAGTGAAACATGTGTGTCTGAGCCTCGAAAATAAAAGGCTGCTCAGGGCTTTGATTGCCTTCTTCCAAGTTTGGGCCCTGCACCAGCCTAACACAGCACGGTTCAGGGATGGGCCAGGGTTACGTGGGTCTCTGATACCTTCTTCCCCCAGAGAAAATTTGCCAGGATTTGCTGGGTTTGGCTTCCTATGGAAACTGTCTCTCTGGGTGCGTTTTTTCCAACAAGAAGTGACAAAGGTGACGAAGTCTGCGTATGTTTCCTTATGCAGGTTTGCTTCTTTTTGGTGTATTTTGGTTTTACGTATTTGCTCACGACTACATCGGCTCTTACCATCCCCGGCAAGGAGTCAGCTCTTTTCCTGGGAGAAGGAAACCACCCATCCTCCTTTCCTAGGAGCCAGAGCTGCCCCAGCTCAGGACCCCCCCAGCTGCACCCACTCATCCCTGGGCTGGGAGGCTGCAAAAGGTATCTGACTCGCTCCATTTGGGGCATTTGATTTTTCAGTTGCTCTTTTCACAGCTTGCAACTCCTTCTGTTTGGGTTTTTCCCTTTGCAAGGGTTTTTTTTACCCAGAGAGGCCCTTGGCACCTGTGCTTCAGCCTGGATTTATGCCATGCTATGGGCTCCCCTTGCCCCCATGGCAGGCTGAGGAGTCCCATCCCACATCTGGAAACATGTTGAGGGTGCCTGGTGCCCCATGGTCCTGACCTGGGATCAAGGGTTATTCAGCTTCTTCTTCCTTTCCTTTTTGTGAGGTCTGCTTCAAGAAATGCATCCCCAACTCCCCAAACCCGCATCGTTTGATGTTAGGGGCTCAGCACAGGATAGTAACTATTATGAACGAGGCATTACAAGAAGGGTTGCAGATCACAAATAACTGCATAATAAACACATGTAAACAGCCATTTGGTTCATGGCTGATAAACTTTCATGGTCCATTTTATCACTGTGTATCTGGAGGAGGAGGGCTCGGGATGCTGCTGGCTGGCTGTGGACCAGCACTTGTCCCTCTGCCCTGCCAGGGGTCTGGGTGCGATCCTGAACCACGCACTCATTTGGTTTGTGCTCCAGTTCCTCCAGGCTGGGAGGACAGCACTGCCTCCAAAGCGTGGCAGGAGATCAAGGAAAAGGGTGATTTCTGGCGTGGCTGATACCACAGAGAGAGGTTTCATTCTGCAGGATGCTCAGCACAAAAGCAATAGAGGAAGAGGCTCCTCTCCCAAGGAGGGGGGAGCAATTATTGCTCGTATTAAAACCTCATTGGGGTAGAAGAGCTTCGGTGGGCTGAGCACACCCATGGGCACAGGGGTTTTCCCCAGCTTCACAGAAAGCCTCGCTCCTGCAGCAAGGCCAAGCTTGGGAAGAGTCGCTCCAGAAGGGAGGATCTTGGAAGGCAGGAGAAGGCAAGAGTCTGTTTTCAGTGCAGAAAAGCAGGGGAATTCATTAGTGCAATGTGAAGTGAAACAGAAAATGCTTAAATTTGTTGGCAAAATGGCAGGAGGAGGGAAGGAAATGCTCTTTCCATGTCAACGCATCGCTGGGAGGATGGTGAAAAGTTTGTTTTGCTTTGGTGGCCGTCAAGCCTTTGCATTTTTTTCCTCTTTCCTTTTTCTTTAACTCAGGTTATTACAAAGCAATCTTTGCTGTTTCTAAGAAAAATATCATTAAGTTTCATTTTGAAAATGTCAAAACAAAATGTTTTGGCATTTCTGAAGTGAAACATTTCATTAAAAATGCTGCATCTGAGTGTTTTGACATTTTTTAAAACCGCTCTCCTCCTCCTCCCATTTCCTCAACCTAAATTTGTTAATATTTTTAGTCCTTCTAAAACTTAATTTTCCAGCAAACAGTAGTACTTTAAAAAAAAAAAAAATAAATTGCTGCCTTGTGTATTTTGAAAGCTATGAGTAATGGGAAACCTGGGCAGCCGAGGTTGCCACTGTCTTACAACCTCAGCTGTCATTTCGATGGTGCAAAAGGAATGTGTAATCATGTAATTTTGTAGCAAGAGCTTTATTCACTTTTTATTCACTTAGAATCATAGTGGCAAGAGTTCCCCAAATGCAAAAATTGACCCGGTGGCAGGGACCAAAGCCGGAGCAGGTTGGGAGTTGGGTGATGAAGCTGATGTTCCCTTGCCTTCCTCCTACTCCCTTGCTGCACCCCTGGGTCAAACTCTGGCTGCATCAGAGCACCCAAACGGCTGCAGGGAATTTCTTGGTGCTTCAGCCAGGAGATCATGGGGGGGCTCGAGGGGGACGGGCAGCCCTGCAATGCAACAGGGCGGGCTGCTCGCACGGTGCCATGTGTTTCTTACCTACCAGCAGCCACCACCACTCTTCAAACCCTCCTGGTGTGCTCATGCATTGGGGCCCCCCTCCAGCCAGAGCAAACTGCTGATGCTCAGAGGCTGTTCAAATATTGGCCAACTCGAATGCAATCAAAAGCTGCCTTGAAAGTGATGCTTTTTGTGCAGCGGAGGGAAGAGGTAGCAGGGCACGTCGCTTGTGGCAGAGTGTGATAGTCGCCTACAAAGGCTGGAGGTGTTTGTCAAAGGGGACGGGGAAGCCTCTGAAGCCAAGAGATGCTTTCAAGAGGAGAGCGAGTGAGCTTGTGCTCTGGTCTGCACCCCATCACTCGGAGATGAAAGGATGCGAGGCTCTGCTGTATTGCAAGCTTGTTGCCGCAGTCCCAGCATGCAGCAATTGCGCATCATTCCCCTGCCAAAGCCTTAACACTGGCTAAATTAAAATAAAAAATGTAAGCAAATATGGAGTTGTTATATTTTGCTTTCAAATCACCTGACTCCAGGAGTTCAGGTCTTGATGACTATAGCTAATACAGGCTCAGAATAGCACTGCTCAGTCAGCTGGTGTCACTGGGTAAGAGAGAAATGGAGTTTACACACCATTTACCCTCTTGTCACAGCACCTCCCAGTTATCTGCAGGCAGTAGAACCAGCAGTGCCACCAAGAGGTCCAGCCAGAGGAGAGGCTTAAACCACGAAGCACCAATTCTAGGCGAGAGGGATGGAATAAGGCAGTTTTGCTGCTGAAACACAAAGGCAGGCTGGATCCTGCCAGCCTGTGTGCTGCAGCAGGCAGGAATGCACCGGGGCTGCCTGAGTCTTGAGCTCTGTCTTTGCCAGTCCCTGCTTAGTTTGGTGCCATTTCAAGGATTTGGATGAACCACGCAAGGCTGAGCAGGTTCAATTTGTGAGCATTCGTTTCCTGGAAAAAATGTCCTCTAGCCTTACAAATGTCTATCTGGAGACTTTCCCAGAACTTCAGGAAGACCCAGAAGCTGCCTCAGCGGTATGAAATATTGACAATAATCCTAATCTGCTAAAGAAAGATCAGGGTTTTTTTAATCCAGATCAGCCAGTTATCTTCATGCAAAGAAGCCGTGCTTGTGCTTGCTGGGAAAACTGCTGGTGGTCCGGCTTGCTTGAGGACTGTGGTCCCAGCTCTCAGCTCTGGTTTCAGCATCCCCCAGGCTGGCTGGACAAGCAGAGCACTGACCAAGGACCTTCTTCCAATGCTGACTAGATCTAGGCAAAGAGGCAAACCTCTTTTTCGTTTTGGAAAAAAACCTTTTTTTTTTTCTTCTTCTCTATAGCTGGATGTTTAAGTCCCATGTGGTGGGAGCAGATCTGGATCTTACAGCAGAGAGCTCCCTGCAAACACCCTGCACCGATGCTGCAAGGGGATGCAGTCATGCTCAAGGCTGAATTTTCCCAGCAAGCACAAACTTGGTTTCGCACCAAGACAACCCGCTTGCAGTAGTGGTGTCCAGCTGAAACCCTTGTGGAGATGAGACACTGGTGGTTTTTACAGGGGCAAGCTCAGGTGTAGGGACAGATCCAGGCTGGGACAACCCGAAAGACGGGTTCATTCAAGGGGAAAATAGGAAAAACTGCCTCTGGTCTCCTCATCCTTCGGGTGATTGCAATTTTTTGAACAAATACAGTCACTCTTCCAGCCTCTTTGGTGACTAGTTGCCTTCTCAGGGCTGCAACGCCTTTGTCCCACATCACTCTGCCCTGAACCTCTGGATAAATGACTTTTAAAGGTCCCTTCCAACCCAACCCATTCTTTAGCTGTGCTCATCCAGAGCCCGCACTTCTCCTCGGGGCCCTCCACTTCTCCTCTTTTCTAAACAAACATGAAGAAAAAAGGGCGGAAGGGAGGTGGTGGTTCAGGAACATAAAGTCCCACAAAGAAAATTATCTTCCTTTCACTTGAGTTTTTTTGAAAGCTGCTGGGTTGCAAAGGCGGTTCTGTTGATTGCAGTTTCAGTCCCTGATTATGCAGTAATGGAAGCATCAGAAATCATCGAGCTTCCTTCCTCAATTTGAGTTTGCCCTTCATCCCGTGGTTTCAGGCTAAGGAGAAAATGGTCATTTGGAAGAGGAAGGGGGAAAAAAACACAATATTGTTTATCTCCCTTAAAGTCACAGCTTTCTATTTGCCACTCCCATTTTACTGCTTGGCTATTTGAAAGATCAATTAGCGGCTGCCTTCTATGCGAGCAATAAAACCTTTCACAGGGAAACTTTTCCCCAGGCTGAAAAGTACTTTTCTGTCCTTCTTACAGAAAGAGGAAAGGCCAGGTGGTTCCTCAAACCAGGAATCTCCCGGTAAGAAGATGAGACAGGCTGTGAAGAGGCTTTCAGACGGGCTGTCAGACCCCGCTCAGCGGGTGCTGTGCTGAGAGTTGGCATCAGTGAGCAAGAAATAAGTTTTTCTGGGAATAGCCAGCAGGTTGTTGGGCTGGGGTACTGAACTCTCTCCTGATCAGAAGCCACAAATAGAGGATGAAAGTACCTCTTGCAATGGGAGGTTTTGGTGATCAAGATGAACTTGCCCATCCTCTCCCTTTCATTGTGCTCATCCTCTAATAGTTAGGATCACTTGGGAGGGGACTAAGCAGTTAAAACAACTGCTTTAGGTTTATTCTCTCTGGGGCAAAAGTACAGTCTCTATTTCAAAGTTTTCTAATACGTGTGCATATCTATATACCCACAAGAATTTATAGACATTTGTGTAGATAAGGCTGATCAAAAATTCACAAAACAGGGGCAAAACAACTGCAAAACCCAATTTTAGGGCATTGCAGCTAAGCAAAGCCTAGGATTTTGGGGTATTGGAGCTACTGAGGGAGACTCTGTCACCTTGGCACCTCATTTCTGGGAGAAAGGCAAAGCTTTGGGCATCCTAATATGTCCAGGACGCTGCTCCTGCTTTCCCTGGTGCCCCGGGCGGCCAATGCGGCTGCACCTCTCACAAGGGCTGAGCACTTTTCTTTTTTCTCTCTTTTTTATTTTTTTTTTTAAAAACTCCAATCTGTTTGCACTTCTCCCCCCCCTCCCCATCGCCATCCCTTAGGCCTTCTGGGGAAAGAAAGAAACAGCCTCTCTGTTTTTAATCAACCTAATTAGTGTATCTTTAATACAATTAGAGGGAAATTTTACCGCTCCCCCCGCCTCCCTCCCTGTGTATCAATTAAAGCCCCACAGTTGCAGGGTAAATTTCTAATCCATTTAGGACCATCTCCCCCAGCCTCACATCTCCCTCCTCCTCCCGCCTGGCAGAGTGTTGCTTCCTCCTCCGTTTTCTTTAGGAGTCTGTTCAAACAGCACATTGTAAGGAGTAAATAAATTACTCTCTGCCCCCTTGCCCTCTTCTCCGCGGCAGCCGGCCCCGTTCCAGGCAGCTGCCCTGATTGTACGGGCAGGCATGGGGGGGGGAAGGGGCTCGCACAAAGCCGGGGCTGCACGCTCCGGGTCAGGGGGGGTCACACTGTTCATCCCTCTTTTCTTCTATTCTTCATCCCCTCTTCTGCATCTTGCTGGGTTTGGTTTTGTTTTTTTTTTTTTTCCCAGGTCTGGGGGTGTTTGAGGTGGATGGGGGATAGTATCTATTTTTGTCACATGTAGGGGTTTATGCCTGGAGACCCCCCCAGGTGGGTTTTTCTCCCCTCCGGGGGGGGGGTTCTGAGTGGAGGGGGTAATGGGTTATGGCCCCACGGCTGTGGTCGTGGCTCCTGCCCCCAGGATGCTGCGTGGGGAGCTGGGGGGGGGTCCCACTGTGCCCGGCCGCCTTCCCTTGGCACCGCGATTCCCATGGGGAAAAAGCCTTGGTCTTGCCTAAACCCGGAGGGAACAGCCCTGCCCTGTGCCAGCATCCTACAGAGCGGCCAGGCTCAGCACCGATGGGCCCGATCCTGCCCTACACACAGCGATAGCAGCTTGGGGAGCGTGAGGTAGCGACTGGCGGAGCAGCACCTAAACGGCAAAAGCATTTTCTTGGGGTTTGTGGGTTTTTCTTGTAGTAAAGACATACGGCTGCTGGATCTGCAAAACCTGCTTGAACACCACAAAATGTGGCATCCGGCAGTTCCCCTCCCTGCTCCCCCAAAGCTCCCTGAGATGGCCCCTGCCCGGACTGCTGTTCTCCAGCTTCTACAGGACGTGAGCACCCTGCCCAGAGACCTGCTTAATTAGTGTACATTCGTTTGCAAACTCCCGAGAGGGCTTGAGGGCTCTGGGCTGGGATACCCAGAGTGTGGCACCCCAGGGTGGGGGATCGAAGCTGGGAGGGAGCCGGGAAGGAGGAGGCAGGACCCGACCTTCTCCCCCTCTTTTTGCACACAGGAGTAAGAGCTCGCTCGTGGAGATGAAAAACAAAGCGATGGGTGCTGTGGGGCTGGGTGCTGGCCCCGCGCGGTGCCTGGCCGGCGTGACGGCACAGGGTGATGCCCCGGGAACCCCACCGCAGCCGGTGACTGAGCCGTGCTCCAAAAAGTCCTGCCAGTGGCTCGTTATTGTCAGTGCAAACACAATTAGTAGCTTTGCTGCTGCCTTTTTGAGGTAGTCGGGTGAGACTTCCCCTCTCTGCATTTCTCCCCGGCTGGCCCATGACTACAAGGTCCTGCCTTTATGGATCACCGAGTCCCTGCGCTTTCTTAATGAACCTGCATTTAATGCTTGACTTCTCTGTGTCATGTTTAATTACAGCAGCTGTAACTTCCTTGTTGGTTGGCTTGAAATAATATCTAAGTGCTTCTGAGCTTTAGAGCCTTGTTATTCTTCTATAATTAGAGTTTTAAGGCTGGTGTGAGCCATCTCCATAAAATAGGCAGCCATTTGCCATGCATGCTTATTGCAAGGCTTCAGGTTTCCCGAAGATGGGAAAGGGAGGCTGTTATTTAGAATCTGGCAGGTTTAGGTGGAAGGAAAGGTGGGTCCAGGGTGCAAGAGGTGGCAGCTGTGCTCTGTGGATTGATGGCAGTGCAGCATCTCTCTGAGCATTTCGAAACTCAAATGTCATCAAGGAATAGATACAAAAAAGTTCCTCAGGCTGTATCTGACACAGGAGCGTGGGCTTTCTCTTGCTTAAGGTTAAGTTTGCCTCCTTTTGTCTCTGAATATGCTGCTTTTCCCCTGAGAAGGACTGGGGTTGGGAGGATTTGGGGTCTTTGCTTCCTCTTCATGTCCCTTCTGCTTTGGTCTGTGACTGGTGAGCCTCTGGGGAAAGGGAGACAAAAGCAAGATAGGAACAAGGATGAGCATCAGTCAGTGCGAATGATCTTAGAAACCTGAGGTGACACTGTGCCTCCCTGGGAGACGATGGGCGAGACAGCAGCCAACTTGCAAAACAAGTGGCCTTTTAGGATCTGCCAACTCGGGAGAGAAGGGGGCTTTGAGAGGGTAGAGATCACCCCATTTATGCCACATCTGCACTCCCCGCGGAGGGGCCGCAAATGTTCCCTCCTCTCAATCTCCCCTTCTATATTTGCTGCCTTTTAAAGAAAGATTTTTGTTCTGGCAAAAGTGAAGGGATTGATGCTTTTTTCTTAACTTTATGTTCGGGTACCTGTGTTGTTCAGGCAGCTGTGGTGGGAGCTCGAGCACATGGACCCGCAGCCCAGCTGGGGGGGTTGTGCCGGTCATGGTGGGGGATTGAGCCGCAGTGACCCCCCAGCTCTGTCCTTGCTTTGCCTGGGGGCCTGGGGGGGACACGGGGACTTCTCAGCTTGGGGATGGCTCCTGTCCATGTGGGTTTGATGGGTTCCTGGGCAATGGCATTGCAGAGCCAGTGCCACCTCCAGAGACAAGGTGAGATGAAGAGCAGTAACGTTTCTAGTTTTTATTTGACAGCTCATGCACTTCTTAAATTCCCTATGGCTGGAGGGTCTCATTGCCCCGAACTAGACAGAAAAAGCCACAGCCTGTGATGCACGTTGAGCCACCGCTGGGGTATGGTCTCAGCTGTGGGTACGTGTGAGACTCGAGCCCCAGGGCAACCCGGATCCCATGGTATGGGACAAAAAGCTGGGACTAGAGTGGGCTGGAGATGTCAGGGTAGCACCGGGCTCACAGGGGCTGGAGACAGGACGCCCCATGGGCCAAAATACAGCAACTCCTCAGCGTGGCTCAGGCCCATCCCCTCGTCCCATTGGAAAGCAGTTCCTTAGAAGAAAACAGCAGCCTGCTGATCCTTGAACTGGGATTAGTCGAAACAGGCAGGGACAAAGCGCCCTGATGCATCAATTTATGCTGTGAACTCTTCCCTGAAGCATCTGCCACGGGCCACGTTTGGAGGCAAGATCCCAAATCCAACAGAGCTCAGGCTGAGCCTGTGGCATGGGACCCGGCACTCGCAGCCCCGGAGAAGCTCATCTCCTCCAAGATCCCCACCGAACTACTTGCGCCGAGCATTAAGAGGGCTTTTTCCAGCGGGAAGGGGATGGTGAGGAGTGACAGTCTCTGAATTGCAATTTGAAACGTTTACAGCCCAGTCAATCCTAATTCATTATTAGCTGTAATTGTTTCAAAGAAAGTGTCCACTGTTATGTAAAATGCAGTCCCAGATGCTCCTAATGGTTCAGGCTCTCTGATTGCTGTAATTTGCAAAGCTTTAGCCTTTTTTTTTTTTTTTTCTTTCCCCTCCCTCTGTAGTTATGATGTGCCTTTTATGAGCCAGCGAGGAAGAAAGAAAGCAAAGCACGCCATTAGAGGAAAATAATAATGTTGTACCTGAAAGGCCATTAGTGAAAGTATGCATCTGGTCTGCGCCCAGCCTGGCCCGGATGCTCCCCAGCACCCGAACACCGCGTGGGGACACGAGGGCTACAACACGGGTGTGCAGCCCAAAGCGATGCTGCACTAACCCAAGCATCAGGCTATGTAAATAACCACCACGCTTCACAATTAATTTTCACAATTAATTTTCACAATTAGATGCGGGCTCTGCACGGATAGGAAATCAGCTGGGGTGGAGCAGCTTTTGGCTGGCAAATTTAATGGGGGGGGGGTGATTTTGCTGGGGGGGGGGGGCTTGTGTCTTTTTTGACATGAAGGAAACATCTATTTCCCACTTCCATCCTCTGATGTTGCTTTGTATAAAGGCAGAACTGCAGGGATGTCTCTCGCCAGGATATCCAAGCTGCACTACGGGGCATTTCAAAGCTCTTATTGCTTGCTGTCTTTCGCCTCCACCTCTGTTTTCAGCTCAGGTGTTTGTTTTAGCCTGTCTGTGTCAATCCTGTCTCCAGGAGCTTCTTAAGTCCATAATATCAAACTAATTTAAGGAAGGCTTTACTTGATGAGACAGGGTTTCGGCCCCTGCTGTGTGCCGCAGAAAGAAATGAAGGTTGCTTTGGTGTTTCCGTCACACCTTGCCCAAGGCTGAGCTCCCACGGGACAAGGCATGATCCTCAGGCTGAGTTTCTCGGTGCAGTTTGCCTGGATGAACTGTGCTAGACCTACGATTGGGATCAGACAAAGAGGCACTTTTAGTGCTTTTTGAGGTTCTTTTAGGCAAAAAAAGGATGGAGTAGAATAGAATAGGATATTTCAGTTAGAAGGGGCCTACAATGCTCATCTAGTCCAACTGCTTGAATAATACCCAAACTCATTGTGAAAAAGGCTAGAGGACATGAAAGCTGAGATTAAGTACAGTGTCCCCCACATCCGGCAGATGCTACGTCCGTAAATTATCTGGGAGTGAAATACTCCATGAATTGTGCTGTGGTTTCCCCTCTTTCCGAGGCCAGGCTGGCGGGAGCAGCATGATGGAGAAGCAAAGGCCAGGAGGAGCGAGCCAGGGCAGCGGGGAGGGAGGGCGGTGGGAAGGGAGGGCTGCCCTTTCACCTCTGCTCTCCCATTTCTCCTCCAAAACTCTCTCTCACGCGGCCCATCCTTGCTGCTTCCCACCAGACAGCCCTGCCCCGGTCCCCTCCCCAGGACCCGCTCCCCTGAGACAGGCTTTGTCTGGGGAAGATTGAGAGGGGCTGATGGAGCGGGGCAGCCCCCTTACCCTTCACCTCCGAGGAGGGTGGTCCTCCGGGGTCATTGCCGGGGGCACACGGACAGTGCGCGATGGTATTGTCTGCTTAGGAGCCTCGGGAGGGGCTTTTAACGGGGGAGAAGGGCACATAGCACCCATCCCAACACTTTCCATCTCACAGTACCTGTCCCCATCCCTTGCATTTCACAGCACCCATCCCAACACCTTTGCAGTTTGCAGCACCCATCCCACCACCTTGCATTTCACAGCACCCATCCCACCACCTTTGCAGTTTGCAGCACCCATCCCACCACCTTGCATTTCACAGCACCCATGCCAACACCTTTGCATTTCACAGCACCCATGCCAACACCTTTGCATTTCACAGCACCCATCCCAACACCTTTGCAGTTTGCAGCACCCATCCCACCACCTTGCATTTTGCAGCACACATCCCAGCTTCTCCCCCTGTCCTGGTGCTGGAGATTTCCTGGTGTTGGGAATAGAGGGGATAACTCTTATTCATAGGAAGGGTTTAATATGGGTTAACTCAGGGGGTGTTGGGTCCAGCTCTGGCAATTAGCAACATGCATGGGCTTGGAAGTGTCAATTAGGCTCCTGAGCCTTTGTTTACTCGTTAACACAAGCTCTCTAATTACCCTGACTTGATGCTATGGGGGTGCTGAGGTTGGCTAATCAAACATGTACATCCTTCAAAAGCAAGTTAGGGCTCAGTATTGAGTGAAAATGCCCTTTCCATGGCTAAGACCCTGTTGTTGGGGGATTTACAGCAACATCACGCTCTCCATCCTCGCGGAGGGACAGGGAGGAGGGAGCGAGTGGCCGGGCCATCCAGGTGTCTCGCACACTGCCGGAGCAGCCGATGGGGCTGAGGTTGTTTTATTGCCTCCCGTGTCTGCGGCTGCGTGGGGCCGGCAGCCCTGGCTCCTGTGGGATGTGTTAATGCAGGTCACGGCGTGGCCGGATTCGTCGGGCCCCGGTGTCGTGGTTTAACCTGGCAGGAGCGGGGACGGATGCGGTGACAGCAGACAGACAGCTCGCCAGTGTCAGGCAGGGCTGCGCTGGGGGGGCAATGTGGTTGGAGAGCTTTGTTTTACAATCCACCGAAATGATGATTTTTGGGGATGAGGCGAAACACTCTGAACTCCCCAAATCAGTGCTAGAAAATGGATACCACAGTCATGAGCACAATGGTCACACAGGAACCAAAGCAGCCTTTCTTGTTCGATTTATTTTTTTTTTCCCTCCATCTCAATTAACTCTCTTTATTATTTCATCATGGAAATTGTTTGTGCCTTTAACGAACGGGAGGAACACTTGCAAATGCCTTTTTGTCTGAAGGCAAAGCTGCTTGGTGTTACTGAACTTCAAGGGATCGTTCCCTGTTTCCGCTCCTCTCCCTTTCTCTGCTGAGGCAGAACGTAGCAGAACTTAAAAGTCAGTGATTCAGACTGCAATTATAAACTAAAAGCACAAATAAAAGATAAGCTGGCATCCTACTGTTCCCCATTTGCATCTGTGTCACATGGGATGAAGGGAAAAATAAAATCTGCTTTTATAAAGTGTTGAGCCAGAGAATCTCGTCCAGCAGAAAGAAGAAAATAAACAGATCCCCCGAGGCACCGGCTGTTTGAGTTGCAAATGACAACTCAGTTGGAAGAGGTACCAGAGAGGCAAGAGGAGTTTGCACACAGGTTGGCCATACCATCAGCCCGATACTGGTAAAAAGCTGCCTTGTGCTGGTTTTTGCGTGTCCCATGAGCACCACGCACCTCAACGGGGGGGGTTCCCATTGCTCGCCCACTACCTGCCATGATTTCCAATGGTGAGGAGGGGAGGTGGGGGCTCCCCGAGTGCGGGAGGGCTCGGCGGGGCCGGGGGGCTGCTGGGGTTTGTCCATCCCTCATCAGACAACCATCCCACGCAGGTCCTCGGGGCCAGCGCCTCTAACGTTATCCTCTCTTTTGGGGAGTAATGGCTCATTTTAGCATCAACAGCGATTTCTAGTGGTCCTGTCTTGGTAGATTGAAAAATCACCTCCCGGGGTGTTTCAGGTTTCTCTGTTTGCAGAGACGGTTGGGAACTCACTGGGGCCCTGTAAACACTTATTGCTGAAAATAAACAGGTTTTTGAGACAATGGGCTTTTTTTTTTCAGAATGTGACGGGTTTCTAACAGAAAAAAATTCCAAGGAGAAGGCAGCAGGAGGAGGGTTTTGGCTGAGATACTGAAGAAAACCAAAGCTATCATATCTGGGAGCCGGGGGCACTTGTGCTTTGTGTCTTTTGGGCCGGAGGGAACCAAAGCCCTGCCACCAAGACTCAGCTGCAAGAATTTGTCTTCCAGCCTGGGAGCAGATTGTTTCCCAGCCAGGTGCTGAGATGGACACAAGGAGCCACGTAAGTACAGAAAATGCTCTAGCTTGGCCTCCCAAACTTGGCTCTGTCCTTCGCTACCTCCGAGATCTACCCCAATGCTTTATAAAAGCAGGTTTTATTTTTCCGTGCCCCTACCCAAGACCCTTCCACGCTGCATATACTCATGGCAGACTGTGGCTGTGGGACGGGCAGCACTTGGGGTCTTTCCCTAAAATCATGCAATGCTTTCCTTGGCGTTTCTGTGTCCCAAGCCCCGTGGTGCGGCCGGCCGGAGGGGTTTCTGCCAGCCTGCCTGGCCCCGGGGAAGCAGAGCAGCTGTGCCGGGGATGCTCTGAACAAAGTGCCTCTCCCGGTGCTGGCAGCCTGCGATTTGCATACAGATGCGTAGGAAATCCTGGCGGGTCCTGGTGTCGAGGGGGAAGGGGGCCACCAGTGTGGGCAAAGAGGCGAGGCTGGCCAATGTGCAGCTCCCGAAATCTCCACTGTGTCGCGCCAGGCTGGTTGGGGGGCCAGCAGTGAGGCTGTCCCCACAGCCACCCCGGTGGGTGCTGGACCAGGAGCAGCCTCCAGCCCAGCGAGCCGGAGGGATGCAGGATGTTCCCCATGATGCAGTACCACCCTGCCCCGTCTGTCTGTCCATCTTTTCTCCCTTTCCTGCCACTTCTCTTGTTCCTCCTTTTCCCTTCTTCATCAGCCTGTTCTCATGTTTTTCCCCTCCTGTTGTCTTTTGTTGAAGACCCAGGGTAATACTTTAAAACGGTGTTTAGATCCTGCTCACTGGCTGTCCAACAGCTCTGGGTGCTCTGCACTATCTCACCCAGAGCATAACCCCACCTGACGGTGCAAATGGTGTAAAACCCCATCCCCACCACCCTCACACCTCAAGTCCCCATCCCATACCGAAGGTGGGCATTCACCAGAAGCAGTGGATTTTGCAGGTAAAGGAGGGTTGAACAAACCCTCCATCAACAAGCAGGAAAAAACTACAGCCTGTGATCCCCTCACCCCCACTGAGCAGAGGAACTCCAACTGGAGGCTGCTGCGGTCCATACAGTCTGTTTGCTTTATTTTAAAGAAAAGTTATCCACTAAATCTGTTTGAATAGCAAATAAACGCAGGGAAGCCGTGAGCGACCATAGAGGGTCCTTGGGCAGAAGGGGAGGATGAATTTGTCAAACCCACTGTTTGTACAGCTGGATCTCTGAGCGTTTTGCAGCGTCGAGAAAGCTGAGGCTGCATATGAATGAAACAGTGAATTCATCACCCACTTTTTGCGTGCCATTCCCCAGATGCCGATGGCTCTGTGTTGCCTTCTCTGCTGGACTCCAAACCCCACTTGACATGAGGCTAGAGATGGAGGGACCGGCAATGGAGGGACGCATGGCAACGCGGGGCAGCACACATTGACTTTCCAAGTTTTACAGAGGGCTCGGAAAGGTAAAACACCGGAGCCACAAGCATTGCATCTCAATGAGGAGCTCAGCAACCCCCTCTCCTACCAACGTGCAATTAAAGAGAACAAAAACCCAACACCGTGGAGGCGCTGGAAATGAGACAGCTTCCTCGCCGTCCTTGTAGCTCCCGTTATCAAATATTGTCCATGGCATCCCAAATGCATGACCTCGGCAAACAGCAACTTGAGTCTGTTTATCACGTGGCTCCTTAAGAGGTGCTTGCCTGGTGAATGGCCTTGGCATACATTAAGTGAATAAACCGCCCCATTGTTTGGCTCCTTCAGTCGCTCTGCTCAGTTGACCCATTCAACAACTGTTTGTTTGCACAGATTTCCCTGTACAAGTGCAACAAGCTGAACCCTGGATCTGAGCAGATGTGTTTGGAGTAGGTTCTCTCTCTTCGCTTCCTTCCCATCAAGGTGTATTGTTGTGTCTTTTGAGAGCTCGAGCTCTCACCAGCGTGACTCATTCAGGCAAAATTTCGGTGCTGTTTTCAGGGATCCTCAAGGGCTTCCAGGAGTGATTTATGTCTTCTGTGGCCGTATTTTGAGCCTCAAACTAACCCAAAACTTCCTCCTAAGAGATTTATGTTTTATCAGAGCATCTCTGTGCATAAGAAAACAGGGAATGCAGTGGGGCACGGGAAAGGTGTGCAACCACTGTTTGAAGCCTGAATTGAATCAGATGGGTCAGCGTGTCCTCTCTGAGGCTGCTTGGCTCTGGAGTAGGTGCCCTGAAGTCCTCTGGGCCTGTGTCTATCGCAGACATCCTTTGCCTTGACGTCACAGCTCTGCGCATCCCAGTCATTCCTGGCAGCCTGGAGATAGGAAAGCCCCAACCTGTACTTCTGGGATGCTGGGAAGCCAAACTGTCCCTGCAGCTTGAACTTCTAATTGGCAAAAAGAGAAAAGATGTTCAACCCTTGTGCTAAAGCAGACTCCTGCAAGTGCCTTTGTTTCAGGAACCCCATTTTTCAGACACAGGATCCAGAGGAATTTTCACAAAGATAGCACTTCTTCATTTGAAAACCGTAGTTTGGCCCCTAAATTGTCTGATATACAGAACCCACTCCTTGTAGCTCGTGTCTTCTACCCAGAAGTAGCAAAGCGCTGTGTAAATGTCATGAGTTCAGGCTGATCAGGCATAATCTTGCCTTGATGCAGAGACCCAATGGCCGAAAGATTCATGGAAAAATAGTCTTCAGCAGTAAAAGTGAAGGCATGTCCCCACGTATTTTAAAAACATGGGTAACGTTGGGTATGGAGCAAGGGCACATCCCTCAAAACAAAGAAACGGTGGCAAGCTCTGGAGTGTGTGATGCTGCTGCCTGAAATCAAAGTCAGCTCGAGGTTAGCTAAAAATACAGCAGGCACGTTCTGCAGGACTGTGGATGCCAAAACCCAATAAGCTATTAAAAGTTCTGGAGATTTTAAATCCTTTTTTCCACTGATGTATCACATGAATCACAAATACCCTCAAACGAGCCATTTGTGCGTCTCCCTCCAGACGGAGCTGACAGGGGGATAAACTAAACGCATACAAATATTATTTCAGGGCAGGCCGAGATTGGATGGGGTGAAAGAGAAAAGTTAAACATAGAAGCATATTTATTTCTGCATAATTTTGTCAGCTTTCTGCTGGCAGCGAGAGACTAAACTTCGGAGGAGCCTGACCTCCGGATTATCCGAGGGAAGCCATGTGCTCGCTGTTTCGGAGTCACCATCTGTGAGGGAGATTTCGGGGAATGAAGACGCGTGGCAGGGAGACGGCTGCATCAGCCCAGCCCGGAGAAGGGACCGGCGGGACCCTCAATTCCTGAGCATCCTCCCAGCCCTGCCTGTGCATTTATCACCGCAGCGAGTTTCTGCTTGACAGGGGGGCTCTTCAGCTTTTCTATTTCTTCTCCACCAACCCTCCAGCCCAGCTCCCGGGGACTTTCCCCCCTCCTGCAATCAGCCCCGGCGGGTCCATTTGCTTTTGTCTCCCATTAATTGCTTGCTACTTTTCACTGCCCGCTCCTCCCCCTTTTAAAGATAAATTTTAAAGCCCGAGCGGGGTGGAGAATGGCTGAGCCCGCTGTTATTTTTGACATTCGCCCCAGTGACAGCTGGACCTTGCAAGGCTGGGGCCGTTCGCACACAAAGCCTATTAGCTGTGCCCACTCACTTAATGAGGCCTGAAGTCTGGAAGGAAAATTTCCTCCCCGAAGTGTGGCAGAGCCCTTTGTCATTGTAAACAGGCGCTGCTTGCCGAGCCCTGCCTTGCCTTTCTCCTTCCTGCCACCGTGGCTTTTCTATTTACTCAGGAAACAAAAGCGAAGCCGTGTCAGCGTACAGGGAAGAAAATGCACCCAGCTACTCGGGTTCACACGCATGCACGCACACGCGCGCCCGCCTCTGCCACCCACCTACCTTGGCCGGGGCACCTCGGTGTCACCGACACGAAGGGGACACCCGGGGAACGGGCTTTGGGACGGGGAGGAAGCGATGTACCTGGGATTTGCAGATCCGTAAGAAGCATTCCCTATAGGGACCGGTCAGAACAGCAGTGGGAAGAAGAGCGGGACGCTTCCTCCAAACTCCTTTACCTAACCATAGTGATCTGGGGCTCCAGAAATTTCTGCATTAGCCACAAAGTCGGTTTTGAGGGATAGTTTCTTCCGTGAATTTCTCTCGTCGTCTTCTGAGTTTGCACCATTTTTTCTCTTGTGCAAAGAGCTTCCTTCCCAGCTCTGCAAATAATTCACAAAGGAATATTTCTTTCTGCCTCTTTTGGATTTGCAGCCTGCCCGGGTTTGTTGCACTGTAAGCCCCAAAATGTCCCATTTTATGCCCATTTACAGTGGGAGTCTCTCCCCAACAGAATAAAACCGTAAGTGGCTATAAAGCATTTTAGAAATGGAAACACTCTTGATGTAACTGGTAGCACATGTTTATTGCGACTACTAGCAATATGCAAGCAAAGAGCAAGGAAAGTGGAGAAAAAAAACCCCAATTGCTTTCCCTGAGCAAGGACACCTTGCAGATGGTCCTTCCTTGGGCTGAGAGTTACAAGTCACTTGACATAGAGCCTGTCACCAAGGGCGAGCAAAGTTACTAGGATGAAAGCTTCGGAATATAGGTCTTGATCTGATTAAGAAGATGAAATTCTCCAGGTCTCATGATTTGCAACATAACCTTCAGTGTCAGCCAGGTGTAAATAAGAGCTGGAAAATCTGCCCAGTCTTCATCCAGGCTGGGAAAGGGCTGAGAGGTGCGAGCTGTCCTTTCTTTGTAGTGTTGCTACCAAAGCCTAAAGAGCATTGAAATATCCTGCTTTGAGTGTGTGCGAGGGCAGGCTGAGGCTGCTGCAAACATCACAGCCTGCGATGCGGTGATTTGCTTTTGTGGTTCAAGTGGGCAGAGGATGGCTCGAGAGCTGGACCTCGGAGAATGTCCTCATGCCATTGCTTTCCTGGGCTGCCCCTGGCAAAAACTTCCAAGAGGCTTCAGAAACGCAGCTCCCAGCCTGCAATGTCTCCGTATCTGCTGGCACCCCTTCCCCCACTTCTTTTTTGCTCCTTCTTCTCCAGGGATCTGCTTGCTAGTTTTTAAATATTTGCATATTTCAGTGCTTTCTTTCTGTTGGTAACCAAGGCTGTTTGGTAAAAGCTGAGACATGCTCTAAATGTAAGTCAGGCAAAAAATTACCTTTTTTGTGTGCTTTGCAATTATCACAGCAAAATGATTCCTTTCTTCCTTCCGTAGTCAGTAATTTATTTTTTAACAGAAAAACTAAAACGTTACTTCAAGAACACCGGGTTAATGCTGTTCTTGTTTTCCCTGTGAAGTTAAGCTGGCTTCGTGACTGAAGTGTTTGTCTTCAATTTATAAAATTGCTTGTGGGTATGTCCCACTTTGAGAAGACAGAAGAGGCATTCACAAGCAAGAAAATCTCAGGTTCCAAATTGGTTGTTTAGTAACAAAGGGAGGGAAAAGCCCAATCTTAATCCTGTGTTTTAAACTTGACTTTGCCAGTGTTTCTAAAGTAGCTTTTCACTGTTTGCTTCATAAATCCTAAGACGTAAACCCGACTGTCTCAGGAAATACACAGTGATCTTTGATCACCAATCTCAGCATCTCCTGCTTGCTCCTCTAGTTCCCCACGCTGACGCCAGCCCACGAGCATGACGACTCCTGCACTCACCCTGTGGCAGCCTCTCCTGAGCAATGCTTTGGCAAGGGACGATGGAGAGAGAAGCAGAATAAATAACGCTGATGAGAAGTCACCAAGCCTTTCCCTTCCCACAAGCCATGATTGCCCTTTTGGCTCATTTGAAGTTGAGCCTGTTCTGGGGATCAGGGAAAGAGGTTTTCTACTCTTGCTCCACTTTGTGTGAACTGCAGCGGCTTTGGTGGAGCTTCTTATTGACCATCCCAGCCCCCGCTAGCTTGGGCCAAGACCACCTCTTTGCAGCAGCTTAGTCTATCTGATGGGTGGTGATGTTTTGAAAGGCAATGATGATTTGGCAATCCAAGTCTCCCAGTTTAATGAGTGTCCAGTTTAGGGATATATGTGTAAATGCTGACTGTGGGGTAGGAATGTGAAGGCCTGGGCTGTAAGAGTGATACTAAAGCATAACTTTAGTGACTGCTTGGGCAAGCTTTCCAGATACTCTGTTCGATACCTCCTGCATGTCCAGCACACATGAAAGCCTCTCAGTCACATTTCTCCATAAATCCTTGAAAATTTTCCCTAATGGCAATGGAGAACCTTCCTGTTGCACACAGTCACCTTGTGTAGGGCTGCTCTGGGGAGCAAGGATCCTGCTGTGGTCCCCTTTTTCTTCTTGTGGTTCTGTGTAATTTGGAGGCTGGATTTTGACACAGAGAAGTCTGCAGAAGCTCTTCTTCCCTCTGGTGTCGGCTTGTCCCTGTGCAAGGGGTTTAGGACATGGGAAAGGAGCTGCAGAGATTGGGGAGGAGGTTGTGCTAGAAACCAAGGTGGGGGCGAGGAGCCTTTCTCCATCGCTGTGGCCTCTTCATCTCAATGTCCTTCTAATATCTGCTAATCGGCTTTTCATTTGTAGGCTCCGTTTTAATTCACCAGTGTTCGTACCTCCGACATTAAGTTGGCAAGCTCGCGCCTATGTAAAAGCTGTAAGTCAGGACTGGGCAAACGGCTCCGGGAGTGCCTGTGAGCTTGGCGTGTGTCAAGGGGATTTGCATTTTGAAGACGGAGCTAATCCCTTTTCTATGGTCCGCACTCGTAGGCAGCTGCCCCAGAAGCATTTTGCCTGTCCTCTCCTCCACCCTCCCTATTGACGGGGATTTCAGAACAAAGAAGGTGGCGAGCCAGGGGTGGGAGCACCAACCTGGCACGCAGGAGACCTGCCCTGCTCCAGCCCTCTGCTCTCACGCAGCCTCCCAAGGTGACCCTGGATAAGTCCCGCACACTACGTCTACACGGGCGCCAGAGCAGGCTTACGCATGCTAACACCCAACCCATCCATGAAGCTGGCCTCCAGCCCAGCTCCGGCTCCGGTGGCCAGCCCAGGTCAGGAGAGCTGCTGCGGGACATGGCTGGAAACAAGTAAATGCATAAACACCTTACCAGCGCTTCCAAACCAGCCTTTTAAAACTTGAATCGCATCTACTCAGTATTGCTGGGGCTGTATTTTGAGAGCTCTGTGAAAATCTGGGCATGTGTTTCCGCTCCTCTGGTCTGCAGAGCCTTCTAAATAGCTGATATTGAGCGAGGGTTAGATTTCGTATCATCTCGCCTTAAAGATGCACATACTGCAGAAGTTGCTATGAGGACAGCAGCTGACAGAGGGGATGTCCAGACTTGCTGGATGAGACCACGTTTTTCAAAGCCAACTGCAGGGTGTAGATACTCAGCACTCACCAAAATGAACAGGAGTGTTAAATCCAAATATTCAGTCGGCTTTGCCAAGTGAACAAAATTCTTGTGAACATCCCTTTTGCCACTATTTCATTAAGAATATTAACCTCAAGATGAAGAAGGTGGGAGAATTGAATGCCAAGAAATTTGGCTGGATTTGACTTTTGTGCTTCATTTATGGAGTCCAGGATGTTCTTTCCACAGTACGGGTGATTGTTTGCACCAAGCCTGTGCAATGACTGTCTTTTACGCAGTCATGACGAGGGGTTTAGAAGACAAGGAGGAGTTTTTAGACTGTTTCCAGCCCCTTCTGCATGACTCTGCAGTTACCTGCCAAGACCCCCCAGGACTCAAAGAGGCCAAGCTCCCTGCTCACTTCTCATGGAAGAAGGAAGACCTGCAACCCCAATTTCTGGTCCATGAATGCTTCCCCTTCCAACAAATCAACATTTCCAGTGATGGGGGGAAAATGTTTCCCTTCTTAGAAAATCTCCCGCCAACTTTACAGCTACAGACCACACCAAGTCCATCGCTAGGTCGTGGAGGTATTTGCAGGTCTTTGGTCTCTGACCTCTCCTCTTGGGAGTGGAAGACTTGCACCAAAGCAAGACGTCCTCACCCCCATGTTAGTCCTGGGGAAAAAGGTCCAGTGCTGACAATCTTTGTAATTATTTCATATCACAAGGTTGGCTGGGCAGGTAGATGCTGCCAGAGCAGGGAAACCACCCAGCACAGCTCAGGCAGGTGGGTTTTTGTTGGCCATGCAGGAATGCAGATTCCCCCCAAGCGGGGAAGAAAATAGAGTTGGGCTGCATTTGAAATAAGGCTCGTGCAAAAATTTGCATAATAACATGTAAAAAAATGTGATGTGAAACTAAATATAGTGCAGTGCTATTTTACCAACCTCTGGTTAATCAAAGTTAACTGCATTATAATGTAACATGCGTTGTCTCACTGCATATCAAATTTCCATTCTTCCAAACCATTGGCGTGTTTCTGAAAGGCGGCTCTACGAAGAAGTACAGTGTAAAACAAAATCCCAACTATACTACACTTCAAATCATCAGTAAACTTGCTTTTGTACTGATAAAGAAGTTTTAATTCTTTATTTTAAGTCTCACCACGTCATTTGAAGCAAACCTAGGTGGAAGGGTTGGGTGGAAGGGCTAGGAGCAGAAAACACCCTTTTCCAGTGCTCTGGAAAAAGCCAGATTTGTCTGTCATGTCTGGAACAGACACTTAAATATTTACTTGAATCAAACCCACAATTTTCTGTAGAAAAAAAGAATGTTTTCAGGTAAGGCCTTTCGGCTTGCTCTATTTAATCTGCAATGTTTTGAGTCTCTCAGAGGAGTGTTGTCACTATGAGCATTAGCCAACACTGGTCCTAGGAGAGTCAGAAAAGAAAGGACCACCGATCTTTTCTTTGATTTTTTGCTTCTTTCTCTTTTTTTTAAGAAACTTGTCCTCTAGATCTCAAACCTTTCCATTTTCTCCTCCTGCAATTTCTATCATGAACCGTGATCTCTGTCCTACCAAGTTTGTGCTGTGGCTCCAAGGCCGGTACGTACATATTTCTGTGTAATCTCGATTTAAAAAGCAGAGGTTATATTGCAAATCAGACACCGGGCTGTTACCCTGTGCAAGCCTCACTGGCCCGGTGAATCCCAAACTCTTGTTAATATTCATATCGGAGCTAATGGTGGCGTTGGAGGCTCCGAGGGCTCCGTTGCATTACGTCCCATACAAACACGCACGGGAAAGACGCGGGTCCCTGCGTGCCAAGCAAAGCTCTCCCCTTTTTGAGCCGAGAGCTGATTGACCGCCCTCACCTGGGGTTTTATGCCACGAGGACCGCCGGCTTGCAGCACGTTCCTGGAAACACCCCGCTCTCGCTGTTCAAAGCCCCTGTGGGTTGAACTCCTCCACGGCTGCTGTTAATAGGTTAATGAGACCCTCGTCTGGCGGAGTTAGAGTGCCTGGCTTTCTAAGATAAAACTATCCAGCGACATTAGGAGGTTGGGCCTCTTTATGACTGAACGCCATTCATCCTGAGTACACAAGAGCTCGCAAATTTAATAAGCAGAATCCATTTCAGCCCCGTGGCCTGCCATGGCAACAGGAGAGAGGGGCTCCAGCCTCCGCTGCTCAGGCATCATTATCTCCAGGGCCATCTGCTCCAGAGAAGCACAATCCCAAACTCATTTAAATAGAGCCAGCCTGAAATATGTGACGATTTTTCCTAGTCTCCCCCTCCCCACCGGCTCCCCCCCTTCTCCCCGCGCGTGGCTACACCTCCACACACAAGCGGGAGGAGATGTAATATTCAAAGGGTGAGGAGAGGGTACGGGAGATAAGATTATAGCGATAATGAACTGATGGAAGGCGAACAGGGGAGGGAGGAACTTTCCTCCTTTGGCTGCCGTTCCCCAAGAAAGCAAGAGGTTGCAATAAATTATAAATGTATTTTTCAAATCATCTTCTTGGAAGAAATATTTCATAAACAATGATTCATCATCCTCCCCAGAACTCAGCCTCTCTGCAACAATTAAGTGGTGAAGAAAACTAACCCAGCTAATTCATTCTTTTCCCTACTTTCTGACTGACGGTGCACTGTCCTCGTCATAAAAGGATACAATAAATTACCGTGTCCCTAAACATGTTCATCCCTCCTAACTGGGGACATTTCAGAAAGCAAATGGGAGGGGTTAGGGGGAAGGGGGTTCAGTCCTTGTGGGGCTCAGATGATTTGCACCCATGGACGTGCTGCCTCGTGTTCCCAAGTCAGGATTTGGGACAGGGACCCATAACAGGTTGCTGAGATGAGTGGCCTTAAGTGTATCCCTGAAGGGGATGGGGTCAGGGGCACATGGGCTTTGACAGCGGGACATAAACAAGAGCGTGCAAAGTTGCACCATGCTTCTGCTTCTGGACAAAGTCATTTTTAATGCATCTGTTTCATTTCGGACGTAACTCACCGCTCACAGGCACGGCGGCTGCAGGAGCCATAAGGAGCGGCGTGAGCCAAAGCAGGGGCAATGGGGGATGCCGGCAGGTGGTTTTACAAGTCATTGCCCCAACAGTGTGTAAAGTTTGAGGAGCACTTCGGGCTGTAGCTGGGAGGAGATGGCCGAGAGCAAGCCCCAGGGAGACATCCCGGTTGGCACCCAGTCTGGGAAGGGTGTTTCTCCGCCCAGACCCTCAGCCACGGCTCTGCATGGTGGGAGAGGCGTTGCGGCCGGAGGGGAAGGAAGTTACTGCAGGAATTTCTGAAAGTTGTCATTTCTCATTTGTTTTCTGTCAGGGTCTTCTGACCTCTGCTCGCTGGGTCACAGGAGTAAATCCGTCATGGGCTAAAAGATGGGTTTCCCCTGCCGAGGTGGAGGCAGCACCCGTCTGCTGAGCATCCCTGACCCTCCCGCCTCAGTATACGTGTCTGGAAACGCCAGCCCTGCCTGTTCTTATGTTTCTGGGTCTGCATCCGTGCAGCACACATACACCCCACAGCATGAACGCTCGCGTACACGCACAGAGGTGTTGAGGCTGTGGATGGGATGCTGCAGCCCCGACAGCTTTCCGGGCAGGCGTGCAGTGGGATGTATGACTTTGCCGACTGCCCATTCATGCATACGCGGTGCCAGGGTCTCTTTCGCCTGAAGCTCCTACCTGCCAAGTGTCCCGGCTCCACTCAGAGGCATGTGGAGTTTGTGTGGATTATACGGAGCGAGGCTGCAGTACGTCAACGAGATCAAATGAAAGTGTAGAAATGCGACTGGGGTGGGTGGGAAATGAAATCATATATATTCATTACATTTATTTCGTGATGTTAAGCCTCCCAGTGCTAATAACACCCAGTATACGCTGTCATCATTCACCTCCAGTGGAGGCAGCCACCTCTGGGAGAGAGCGTGGCAGATGGCCAGAAAGCCAGTGCAGCATCGCCGAGGTGGGGATGTGATGAATGCCGGCGAGGATGGACATCTCTGCCTTGGCCCTAGGGGGAGTTGAAGGAGGCAGAGTGGAATTATACATCTTGGAAATTGGAGGTTTTCTACCATTGACTGAGTCCTGGGGTATTCCAGCATCTGCTTCTGCGGATTTTTGCAAGAGTAGTGCTTGCTCAGGTGAGGAAATCGTGGTTACCCTTGGTGCCCATCCCTGGACAATGCAACCATGCATGTGCAAGACATCTTGGGTGTCCGAGGTGCCCAGTGTCCCCTCCTGGAGGCTGAAACTGCTTTGATCACATCCCTTACTTTGCATGGATATAATCTTTAAGTGTTCACTAACTCAAGTTGTCAAGTCATTGGTTAGGAATGCAGACTCAGCAAATCCCTGGTGATAAATAGCGTATGACATAATAACTTATATAGAAAGCCTCTATTGCTTTGAAATCTTTTTAGGTTGATAAATTGGAAGATCTACCACAAAATCCATAATAATGTGTTTTTCTCTGTAGCTCAGTTAGAAATGATAAGGTACCAAGTGTTATCAGAGATGAATAACTTCAAAGTATTTGCAGAAGTATTTTAATTTATTAAATCTGCAGAATAGTTGAAAAATTCATAAGAACGGTTTCACTGCAACTTCCTCAGCTTTTTATTTTCCTGGACTGTCTAATGCCACACGAAGACCTGAACCTAACCAGGCCTTTGAGTTCTCATCCTAGACAGAGATTTGGCCAACAAACCAACAAAACCCCTTTATGAAGACGCAAGTTCAGCTCGCCTTTTCCTATTTAGAAGAAAAATTATTTCCTTTAAATAAATTTCAGATCTTTTTATATCCCCGTGTAAATCCTTGTCAGAAATGTCCCAGGAACTGATATTCACAGTAACATGCAGCTTCCACTCCAGATGAAAGGAAAACCAGATGTCTTTGCAGACAGACTGATGCTGCAAACTCCATCTGATCCTCTGTGAAATCTCAACCTGGAGTTTCTTGGACCTCCTTTCACCAGCCAGCCTAGAATCTTGCCTTAAGCACATACATTCAATTATTTAGTAAGGAAAATGGGCTCCCCGTAACTAATAAAATATCTGATTTAGCTCCTTAATCCCATTCTAACATCTTTAAACCAGTGCCAACACAGGTGAGACCTCTGGGAGAGGAAAGCTAAATATTGCTCTCTGCCTTGTGGCTTGCTTTCAAGCGTACATTTCATTCTATCTCTGTTGTTCAGAATTAATGTTGCAAGGAGAGTGGCGGACAGCTTTTCTAGGAAAGCATGGCAAATGCCCAGCTCCAGCAGAAACCAGCCTACCACCGTGCAGATCCGCTGGAACATGGATAATTCATCCTGGATGGCAAAGGCTGGGCTTGGTTTTTGGAAATGCTCAGCTGTTAGCAACGTGAGAAAACCAACTCATGGGTCAAAGCTCTCGGAGCAAATCTTTCTGCCTTATTTTTCAGATTTTAAGAGCTAAAGCCCAGCAGGTGGGAAGGAAGAGATTGAACAGGGCAGTTTTTCATTCTTCCATAAGCAAATTCTTGGTCGCAATCTCTCCAGCTCCTGGAGCGGTGGGCTAACGTAACTAGACAGCACAGCCCGAAATCTTTCCTGCATAATTGTGTGCTTCACTGGACTGACACCAGGAATGAATTTAGCTCACCCGAGGCTCAGCTGGAGATGGGATGGCTTTCAAGGAGCTTACGCTCTGTCCCGGCACATCACCCCTCATTGATTGATCAGCTTTTCTGCAGACTCTGACAAGAGGTATGAAATTATCATTAAAGATGCCCCTCAGAAAGGCTCCAAGCCATTTTCTGATCAGATTTACACTGTACTGGGAGGAGTGAGGCAACTAGCATATTCCCAGTCTAATTCTGCAGCTGATGGAGCCGGCTGGGGCTAAAGGGATGGCAAGGAGGAAAACCTGTGCTGTGAACGAGGTCTGGGCAAGCCCAGGAGATCAGCAGATACCGGTGATTTGGCTTTAGTCCAATACAACCCCGCCCTCAATTTTGATCACATTAACAAGAGTTAAAAAAAAAAAGCAGGAAAACTTGACATTTTCTGACCAAAAAAATAACATTTGGATTGCTTGTAGCGAAGAAGCATCGGGTTAAAAGTCCAGGAAAATTTGGGGCAGGCTATAGTGATAAACATACCTAACATCCTTCCCGGTATCTATTTCACATGCAGCCTCGTTTTCTTGCATATTTTCTATTTATGTTTTCTTTAATGGGTTTCAGCCGTGATATTTTTAAGAGCACTTTTCCATCCGTAGCAGCTGCCATTGCCCTGCTGTCAGCCCCGTTGCCATGGCTGATACACGGGGCTTGTGCCAGAATTTTGTTGGTCAACAAGCCGCTGTCAGCACTGTTGGGCAGCGTGTTTCCATAGCTATCTGTGGAGAGGGGCATCTTCAGGTGATGTGATGCTGAATCTCCTTTTTAAGGGACTCAGCCTAAATGCACTCACAGGTCTGTAGTCTTTAATGTGACTATTTAGCACCCTAACAGCTGAACTCTCTCCAAATTAGCCGGAAAAGCAAGCGTGACGATTTTTAATGCAGCGCCGGTAGAGCAGCTCATTTGTGCTAATCAAAAGGGAGCGATCAGCTTGAAAATGTCCTCTCTTAATTCAATTCATGGACTTCAAAAATAAGTTTCTTGAGATGCAGGTGCCTTGAGAACATCCGTTTTTAACTCATTTGAAGTAGTGAATTCCTCTCACCGGACTTAATTAGGGACAGGTATTAAAACAAATCAAGGAAGAAGATCTTAGAAGAAAAGTGGTTTTATTAGGAAAGGACTGTAGGGCTTTTTAATTAATGCCACAACAGCTGTCCTTAAACTGTTTCTCTTTTATGAGCAGATTATCCCAGTGAAGGCTAAGAGGCCATGGAAAACAAGGAACAAGTTCTGTTTAGAGCTTCTGGTCCCCGTCTGCACCACTGCCATCAGAAACCACGGAGCATTTGTCTGGTCCTCCCTTGGACTGCAGCATATTTCTGTTTTCTTACAATATAGACTCATCCCAGTTTGTTTCTAAGCGAATTGCTTTTTTGTTCATGTTGCATATTCCCTAAACAGTCGTATTAGTGGTGACAGCATGTCATTTTGATGGTGTTATGACAGTATGACGCCAAACTAGTATTAACATAACATTTCTTTTTAAATCTTGTCTGAAAACATATTGTTCTCCCTTGCCAGCACTTCTCTGTTTCTCTCACCCTTTACCATGGGTTCTGGGTTGTCTTTTTTGGTTTAACTCAGTTGTTGCAAGCAGGCTGATACGCAGCGTATATGGAGGCATTTTGCTGATCATCCAGGTGATGAGATGAAGGGAGAGAAGAACAAACATGTTTGCCCAAGGCTGTTCAGAAGACTCTTCTTGGAAAGCCCCAAGCTCACGTTTCCCTGGCTGACATCCTCCTTTCTCTTATGCTTCACCTTGCTCAGATTTATTGAGTTTAGATTTATGAAGTTTAGGTTTCAAGATCCCCACTGCTACCACAGAATCATTTATATTTCTTCTACATTTTCTTCTACAGCCTCAACTAGAAGGTGGACTCTGACGTCCCTCAAATAGTGAAGTCAGTTTTAAAATCAGAAAGCTCTTGAAGAGAGGAGAGACGTAACTCAGGGGACGAGGAGCTCTGTGTGCACGAGGGGGATGAGCAAATGCTCCTACTTATTTGGATGTCCTGCTTTTCTGATGTGAGGTCTGGGGGATGCTCACTCACGAACAGAGCTAGTTTGGCCTGGAAATGAAAATTGTTTGCTAAATAACAGACATTTTTTCAGAAGGAAAGTAGAATAGCGCTTGTTTCCCAAGGAAGAGATTTTTACGTGAAAAGTGAGTAATGGGAGAGCAGAAGTCACCTCCAGTCCCTGTGACATGCTGGCAGGGAGATGCACGCTTCTGGGCAAACGCCTGCATCGGAGGGAGCTCAAATTGCCGGAGAAAACCGGAGAAAAATACAAATGGCCTTTCCTGCAGTACCCCCACTCGAGGCAGAGGCCTGGCTGGCAGACACCGGCCGAGCCAGGGTCCCATCAAACAAAGTGTTTTTCCCTTGCTGGTCAAGAGGACGGGGAGCAGGGGACACCCCGAGCTGCAGCTCTGCACCGGGGGCTGCCGGGGAGCCCCGAGGCCGGAGGCATTGCTCAACCGAGCTGGCAAAATCTGGGGGTATCTTCACCCAACCCCTCTCACCTCCCCAGGGGAGCAAATATGCTTCTGGTCCAGCTTGGCTTAGCGTGTTGCTGGCTGCAGGGTTTTCCTGGCTCTCAGCCCGTGAGCGATGAAGGGAGGATGGGTGGGGGTCCTGTGATGCAGTAAAGCTGCCCGACAGCCCACCGGTGGGGGTGAAACACCCACTTTCCTCTCCAACAGCCTGTGGATGAGCACAGACCCCCATCCCCATCACCCTGGACATCTGCACCTCACAGCTCCTCCTGTCCCCTTGTCCCCAGCCCCTTCCTCACAGCAAACCTTTGCTCAGGTTTTATTTTTACCTATTTGTTTTCCCATCCCTCCTTCTGCTCCCTGACCTGACAAGCGCTCCTTTTAGCAGAGTATTAATTATCATCGCAGTGCTGGGACTAGTAATTATCCCTCCCTTGTGCTTTATGGGCTTCCCAGCACGGCTTGCAATGAGGACAGGGTGAAACGGCTCAGCTGGCAAGGGGCTCGTGGTGTGTGTCTCGGAGCTGTGGTAATTGTCCTGTGCCAGAGAGGAGGGAACGAGGGGAAGAAGAAGGAAAAGGAGAAAATAGTCTCTTTGGAGTCAATGGTGAATTGGAGAACTCAGCCTTTAACCAGGATGTTTTTTTCCCAGTGGCTCCTAGAGTTTATAATGGAGAAGAAAAATCGGAGTAACCTTAGGACATCCACCAGGAGATGGAGAAGCCCAGGAGGGCTGAGAGGACAAGAATGATGTTTGCCAGTGCTGAGAAACTCCCTTATAACAAGAAGCATGAGAAAAAATCCCAATAAAGATCTACAGAGGGGTCACAGGGAGAAGATTTTAAGGATGTGGGTACACCTGCATGTTCCTCTGTGAGTGTTTGTGTGGGGCAACTGCAGCAGACTTTGCTTTCGTGGAGGGATCGCTCACATTTCCTCGCAGGGCTCGCGTGGGATGGCCAGGTAAAACCGGGCACAGCAGCACCCAGTTAGTTATCTCGCTGATATTAACTACCATGTTAGTGCCCAATTTACAAGCTCTGTCCAAAATAATTCATATTCATTTAGTGCATTGCATTTCACCGAGCATTTTAAATGAAAAACTCTGTATTTAACTCTGTCACCTCACACCAGCAGAGTACTTCTGTAGGACCTCGCTGTACTTCTATGCCAAAATTGCATGGTGACCGGCCGGTCAAGGCTGATTCTCTGAGATGCTCGTCACCGGCTGATGGCACCTGCCTTGGGAGGCCGTGGCAGTGGTGAGCCCAGCAAAGAGGCACCGCATGGGACGGCAGAGCCGGTGAGCATCGACGTGGGGGTCCGGATGCCTTCCAAGGCGCAGTGTTACCGCCGCTGCCAGAAACACAACAGCTCCCTGTCATGAATAGGGTAAAAAAAAAAAAAAAGAAACCACAAAAAAACCACTCTCTGACCAAAACTGTGAATTTTTCTTCAGCAAAATGACAACACACTGCTAGTGAAAATTGCCTTTCATTACAGCAGGGAGGGGAAAAGGAGATAAAAATGAAATAAGCTGTGCTTTTCTTCCCTTTATGTCCTTTTTGCAAACCTGTAAGGATTCTTTCTGTCTTTTTTCCCCCCAGTTGCCTGCAGCAGTGAGAAGTTTTATTACAATTTATTATGTATTTGTCTAGGAATTTAGGGATCTCAAGCAAATCACGGCCCCAGTCTGGCAAGCACTGCTAATAGACGTAGTAAGAGGCAGGGTGTGCTCTGAGAACCTTTTACCTGAAATAAAGAAGCCAAGTGTCAGAGGGAAAATGGATGAAGAGACTTTCCCGAGGCCACCCTCAAAAAATCAGTGGCAGGAATAGAATTGAAATCCAAATCTACCTCCTAGGCCCTTGTGAAAACCTGCCCACTTGGGGATATCTTTCCCAGTATTCAGGATTAATTGTAGCAATGGAGCTGGGATGCTGACGTCCTAAGCTAGAAAGCAGCATCCTGCCCTGCCTGCTGCTCTGCCCCATGCCCGACATCGGGACAAATTGCACGTGTGAGACCTGAGGCCATACTGGTGTGCACCGAACCGCTTGCTGGCTGCCGACGGACATTCTCACATCCAGCGTCTTGGAATTTGTGGGATCGAAGCCTGCAGCTTTTCCCAGTGCTGGTGCAGAGCGCAGGAGGTGCTCGACTTCAGTAGGCCAGCGCGGGTGAGCCTCGGAGGACACCGGTTTCACAGAGATGCATTGTGCATGTAAATACTCCCAGTCCAGGCTGGAAACCCTGTCCCTGGGGAATTAGGCAGAGCTCATTTGCCCATCGTTAATGGGAGCAGACAAAAACATGCCCACCATGGTGGTGATCATCCCTGCAAATACAGTTGTCCTGAGAAATTTAATCCTCAGACATAGAAGCATTGCATCTCTGCCTTTGCAGCAAGGGAACTTTGAGCGTCTTCTCTGATACGGTGGAGCCAGCTGGGCTTTTGGACCCTGGGCTAAGCAAAATGGTACTTTGCTCTTAGCTCTGCCAGTGACTCTCTGTGTAACCTTGGTCAAATCACTTGTCGCTTTGAAGAGGGTGGCAGAAGATTCAGTGCAGCAGCTCCTGAGCGTGGGCAGCCCCAGCGCGCTGTGTGCTCGGAGGAGCGGAGCAGCTGCAGCACCAACCTGAGCTGCTGAGAGTGCCAGCACAGCCTCAGCCTCCTCCCGCTGCTGGTTTGGGGCAGCCCTGGATAACAGGCAGTCTGCACTGACTGTCACTTTCTTGGCTGCTCCCTCTCCGGCTCAGCAAAGACAGTCCAAATACTGACCCGAATCACCACGTGCCTCAATTTCCCCATCTGTTAAATGAGGCTAATCATCACTTTCAGTTTTGCGTTGTCAGCATTGCACTGCCATGCAGAACCTAACAGAAAAGGGCTTTCTCAATGAGGGGGAGCAACACCCCAGAGCCGAGCGGCTCCCCTGGTCAGGCATCCCCCATCCATCGCGGCTTTGCCGATTTTGGGCACGTGCGCTTCCATCCTGCACACCAGATAACAAACTGGCTTGGGAAACCGCATCCATCCTCCATCTCGTCTGAAGGCAGATTGCTCACGGGTGGAGGAAATCTCCTGGAGAGTGAACCTTGTCAGCAAAAATGCAAATATTTGGAGACAAAGTGTTCATTACAGCAGAACTTGATTTCAGGGTCAACCCTTTTTGCAGCAAATTGTTAGCCAGCTAAAATGTTTATTGTCACCACACTCTGGCAGTTTTGACAGTACCTATCAAGTTGAGCTTGACAATATCTGCATACTGCTTCTCCGGCTTTCCCTCGCGCAGCAATGAGAGGTGCTGGAGGAAAAGATTTCAGACAGAAGCAAACAGTCGACAGATAATTGGAACTATCCCCTTCTTTGTGAAAAAACTGCTGTGGACCAGAGGAGCTGTTTAAGAGGAGGAAAGTATAACACAGGCTGTTGGTAAGATGGTGGTGGGGTACACAGAGAAACATCTTGGCGATTTTTTTTTTTTTTTCAGATGCAAAACTGCACACATGGAACAATAAACTCCCCCCGGTCTGGCAGTGCATCAGCAGAAATCACAGACTACAAAAGGACGGTATTTCCTTTGGTCTTTTTCTATGCGAGCCACGTGGCTTCCCAGGACCCACGGCGGGGAACCATCCAGATATCAGTGGAGTTTCTGTGATTTTTCTCCATTCCCATTTGTATTCTCTTCTGCTCCCCTTACCGCCTGCACAGGACACCTCCCTGGGAAGAGGATCACACTGCTGGCAAGCCCAGAGCCCAAAGGGATAAGCTCCCCTGTCTTTGCACTGTGGTCCAAGACCAGAGGATGCAGGGAGCCAGGGCCAGCTCTGCCTCGCTGGTGAAGGGGGAGAAAGGGGAGACAGCAGCAGAAATTTGGGGCAAAACAAGAACCAGGGTGAGACGCTGATGAAAACACCCAAGAGGGGTGAACAAGAAAGCTGCAGCCGCAAGGCCTACTAACAACATTTTTGGGCTCCCTCTGCTAGACAAAAGACAGCAGCTTCCAGCTCAAGGTTGGACTAATTTTACTCTGCTTTTTGCTCCTCCATGTCTTTACTTTTTCCCCAGCTAAAGCACAGGGAAGGTGGGCCAGTCTGGAGCCACTGCGAATGGGCTTTGTTTCCTTGCTTGTTGGAGCTGAGTGAAGGCTGATTCATCTCAACAGGCTGCTCCCAACACCCCTTAATTTGAGATCTCCTGCATGCAGGAAGCAATGGAGTTGAGTGACCTTGCTGAATCCCAGCCACTGCAGCTGCAGGAGAACAGGGGAGGAAAAGAAAAGAGGGGAGGAGGAAGAGGCACTTTGCTGTCTCCCATTAAAGCCCCAAGAGGCTGAAGATGAGAGAGCGAAAGTTTCAAATTGCCAGAACATAATTCTGAAAGTCATTTTCCAAGCGCAGAGCTCTCCGCAATGTCACCTCTCATCTTCCAAGGTGGGGATTGAAGGAACAATAAAGCGCAGAATATTCTGCAAAGACAGAGCTGCTAATTCAAAGACAGAAGAGGTGCCAGTCCCCAAACAGGCTGTCTCACACCCCCTTCTGCCGGGAGATCTGTGCAGTCAGATGTAGCTGTACAGCAAGCTCAGTTCCAGCTCCTTTCCTGAGCCGTATCCAGCCCGGATGAGTGATCTGGCTGAGCTAAGCATGGCTTATCCAGGTCCTTCTAAAAGTAAGGATCTCAAAAAAAGCCCACCTATTCAACAGTTACACTTTTAATTTGACTCAAACTCCTGACTTTCAGTTCAATCCAATGATGATGATAATGATTATTACTATTATCATTTTCTTAGCCCTCCCTGAGACCAGCAGAAGACCGTGATGGATGTGCAGAAGAAAAGCTGTACTTTGATATTCCCACACCCCCTGCCCCAACCCAGCAAAACTGTTCCTCTCTGCTCCCTCTTCCAGCTCTCTGCCTTCAGAGAAATCTGGATTAAGGAGTTGGATGTGGTCAACAAAGAGTTAGGCCCAGGATCTTGCACCAAAGAGTGAATTAGCCTCTTGTTCTACATTCTTTGCTGACCTTTATTCCAACTGCATCCCCCCCCTTATGTTTATAAAATAAAAATTTACCAAAATATACAGGCATGCCCTGCTGAGATAAATTGCATTCAACTCTCCTTCAGTTAATATCAGCTTTGTCCCGGGCTCCTTATTACTGGTGCCACCTGTCCCTCCAAGGACAGCCTTTTCCCTTTCCCAAATTACCCTAGCCAAAGCTTGGGTGGGCTTGCCCTCTCTTTGCAAAGAGGTGCTGAGTTTTTACACTGACCATCAGGCTTTTTGCCAGGCAATCCCTCCTCTCTCCCACTTTCAGAAATGGTACTTTCCCCTCTCTGCAGGCCAGGGCTGACCCGCATAAAGTGTTGGCCTTGTTTTTATCTAGGGTAATGAGCGGAGGACGGTGGGTCACACAACCTAGAGAAGGCATTTTGCCCTCCAAGCCAATGGGGTAACAAAGTTCAGTGCTATCATACATAATAATCACAATCCTGGTTAGTTTTCTATTATTATTATTATTATTATTATTATTATTATTATTATTATTATTACTATTTCCTGGTAACTATTTCCCTGATTTTCCATCTGGGAGGCCAGCGAGAGTGTTCCTCACTGGCCTGTAGCCAGTTTTCTCCAGCTGGGATCAGTTCAGTCCAATGTTGCCATCTGTCCTTTGAGGCAGAGGGACATCCTTTTCCATTTCGGATCTCTCCCAGAAGCAATTCCGACTTTCCCTTCCCCCACGAACCCTGGACTCGACTGAAGCATCCAACGAGCTGTGCGTGGTCATCATTAGACTCGTGCATTTCTAAAGAGGTTCGGGTGTGTAAGAGGTCCGGTGACCCGACCGCTGGCTGCCCAGAGCCCTGCCAGCCCGTGGACTGCCCGCAGGGCTGTGGGTACGTCCCCCTGCCCAGCCCCGGGGTGAGCTGGGGGGACTGTCACTCCGCAAGCAGAGACCCCTTTGGGGTCTCCCTGACGTAGCGGAGGTGGATCGGGCTCTCTGGGGATGCTTTGCCTGGGGAGGGGGTGTGTGTGTGTGTGTGTCTACCCCCCTCCCAACTCCTCCACTGGGATGTACATGTCATCACTTCATTTCTCTCCTAATTAAAGGCAGAAGGGAGGCCCGGAGACCCCGACCCCAGCTTCTCCCCCTCCCCTGCCCAGCCAGGAGGGGCGAAGGGGTGGTGGTGGGTGGTGGGGGGGCACATCCCCGAGGCGGGGGGTGGGGGACGGACAGACGGACGGACGGACCAGAGCCATTGTGCGGGGCCCCCGCGGATTGGCCGCCGAGTGCGCTGCAGTGATTTTGCGGCGAGGTCCCATTGGCCGCCGCCGCCCATAAGTTTTTGCTCCGGACGGCAACTTTTCCCAGGGATGATGGAGTAACCCCGCGGCGGCTCCGCTCCCTCCCTCCCTCCCGCCGCCCGGCCTCCCCCCCCCCCTTCCCTTTCCCCCCCCTCCCCGGGCGAAGGCAGCCACCGCTACCCGGCAAGGATGAAGCTCTGCGGGACTTTCCTCGGTTCGTAGCCGTTCGCCGGCGGATGGGGGGGGGTGTGTGTGTGTGTATAGAGGGGTGTGTGGGGGGGTCCTGAGTATGTGTGTCCCTTCTCCCTTTCTCCTCTGAAGCACTCGAAGAGCTTAATTCTGCCTAAGCCACGCCTTGGCAAAGGGGGTCGGTCAGCCGGGGGGGGGGGGGGGGAGAAAATCGCGGACCCACAAACTATCCCCTTGTTTTATGATGTTTTTTTCCCCCAACGGTATGGTGGAAAGCGGTTCCCTGAGAGTGTTTCAGAGCGCAGGTTTCCCGAGTTTGCATTTAGCAAGCGAGGTCCCGGTCTCATTCTCCGCCCGAACTTTGCTCCGGGCTCAGCTGTGAAGGGCTACAGGTGCGGCGGGGGGGGGGGACTGCGGCCCCCGGTGCTGCTGCTCCGAGGCACCGGCGGGGCTTTGTCCCCGCTGCCGCGGGTTTCACCTAATTACAAAGGACGAGGAGGGAAGGGGAGGGGGTGAGGAGAAAATCCTGTTTTCTGCCGCTTCTGGTCACAATTCTGCTGGGGGGGAGTGGTGTTTGGTTTGCTTTTGCGGTCCCCCCCTTCCACATTGCTGGCTAATAAAGAGGCGAGGGGGATGTTATTAAATAAAAAGTTAGTTCGTGCCTGTTCAGTTCAGCTGGGTGTGTTTCAGTGCCTGCATTAACCGAGGCACAAAGGAGGAAGTTTGGGGATAATGCGAGGTGCCTTTTGCAAAAGGTGGTGCTTGCTCCAATTTTTGTTCTTCAGGGAGAAAAGAGCTCTAGATTTGGGTTAGACAAAGACATTGCCTCTTCGGGAAGGAACCGCCCAAATCGGGGAGAAGGGGTGTGCTGGAGAGTGAGAAAAGGGTTATTAAAAGTTGGTGTGGTTTTTTTTTTTTTTTTTGTGCCTGTGCATGTTGTTCCATCTGCCAGGGGCCTGTAGTGGGCAGGTTTCTTCGCAACCCTTCAGCTGTTCCATATACAATATTAATGCTGGCCATTTCTATTCGGCATACAACAGCACTAATTGTAGTCTAAGGCATTAAGGCAGCCAGCCCATCTGCATAGAAGCTTTCAGAAAGAAACAAGGGGAAAAAAAAAAAAAAAATCTTTCACCCCCAGCTGGTAACCAGAGAAGTTGGTGCCAATTACAAATGCATAAAGTTTGAGATCTAATTTTCTTTAAAACGGACTCAAGCCAAAGAAATGCAGCGTGGCATTTTTATGTCTGTATTTACACAAGAAAATGCAAGTTTTATTTTAAATAATCTCAAACTTGAGTTGCTTGATCTGAAAACATGAGTGTAGTAAGATTTAAAAAAAAAATTAAAAATAAAAAAATGTACGGGGGAATGTGAAAAGAATTTACTTTTTAAAATCTTTTTGGCTTTCGCTTCTGCAGGCGACACGCAGGCAGGGACCCTCGGAGCCCCCGTCTCAAACACCACTCCAAAGGCAGAGAAATACATGACCGTTTATTTTATACCTCTCCTTTAGGGAAGCGGCAGCTCCTTCAGACCTGGGAACGCACAATAATTATCTCCTTCCTGAAAACAGCTGTAAAGTGACCCTGTAGAGCTTGGAGGGGGAAAACAAACAAACAACAACAAAAAAAGGGGCGAAAAATGCTTAAAAGGGTCGAAAATGGGTTAAAAGCGGGGCGGGGCGGCGGGAGCTGTCCACCGCCGTGGTGCTGATCCGCAGCCGGGCCCGAGCCCACGCGTGGCCTCGCTTTCCCCCGCGGGCTCCTCCAGCTTTGGAGGGGGGGAAACCTGCTGGTCAGCCTGACCCGGAGATCTTCAGGGGGTAGTGAAGGATTTGGGGGGTGCGAGATGGGAATTCCTGCCGGCTGCTGAAGTTGGTGGTCATTAGAAACTCCGGGTAAGGCGCTGCTTGTTTGCAGCGCTTGGAGAGGAGGGGAAGGGGAATTCTGGCGAGTTTGGGAACAAAGAAAAGCCAAACACCCTCTCGCAACCAGAAGCTTAGTAGAATGGTATCAAAGCTGTCAGGTGCCTTAGGGCTCCTAGGTGCACCGCGTGTTAATAAATGCAACAACAGCAATAATAAAATTCATCTGCCCTAACAGAGGGGCGCAGGTATGTTTGCACATGTGTGCATTTGTATACATGCGGTGTGCGTGTACACAAATTTGAGTGGAAACACACGCAAGTAAACACACTTCCCTCCTGCCTTCTAGCCTATCTAGTGTGCTTTTGTTTCTCAAGTTTTAGCATTATGTCTCTAAATGAAATAGCGGTGGAGAGGACTAGGCAGCATTGTGAGCAGAGAGGAGCTGAGTCCACCCAGCCCTCCCTTTGATTCTATCGCGGGTGCAGAACAATGGAGATGCAGTGTAGCACCAGGCCTGCTGCCTGCAGATAAGAGTTTAATAGAATTTCTGAATGCCAAAGGTTTAGGATGTAAAATATCCCTGTCTTCGTGGTGTGTCCAAAGGAGATAGAAAACTGCTTTTCAGGAGTACTCTCTGCTGAATACCTCCTTTATGTTAACGGTTTAGGAGCACACCAGGCTTGCAAGCTGTGGAAATGGGCATCGTAAGAATCTCCAAAGCGGCCTCAACAGTTTTAAAATTAGTATTTCTGTCACCCTCTCCTTAATGCCCGAAATGGGAAATCAAATCACTCTCCCATGCCATGCACCCTGTAACAGTCCGGGGATGAGACAGGGTTGCATCCAGCACTTGCTCAAGCCTGTGCTGCCAGGAGGGTGTCCGGCAGAGCTAATAACAGGCAGAGCTAAACCTCGGGCAGCTTGAGAGGCTTTTCCCCCTCCTGCCTGCACCTAACTTGACCAGGGTGGTGAGGAGCTGGAGAGGGATGGTTTGGACTCCCGCAGCTCTGGAGCTGGAGTTTCCTGCAGGAGATCGCATTCCCAGCAGGATTCAACTTTCCCTGCCAGGCTCTGCCTCTGCTCTCTCAGCTCTTTAAAGGCTCCTGGGGTTTCTGTCCATTTGTGAGCTCCCACATCTTTTCAGAAAACTTCATTAAGATGACAGTAAAGTCTTAATCGTCTCAGCAGCGCAGGAAAAAGCGTTGTGTAGAAAGGTGACACCCCCCCCCCCCCCCATCCCGTGGGGCTGCAGCATGCCTGTGTTTTCCCCCCACTATTTCTGAAAAGTTGCAATCCAAGTGCTAATGCTCCTGTCTGGAGAGGGGAGGACGTGCTAATGTCCTGCCTGCTGCACGGTGCTGGGGTCTCTCCCCAGAGCATCCCACCCTCCAGCTCGGTGAGGCCTTTCTCCTCCTGGGGTGGCCAGATCTCCACTGAGCAGAAGCATTTTCAAGGACAGATGATGCTAGCTCCTGGAAAGTGCAGCTCTTTCTTGGAGGAAAAGACACATAATGGAAGAAAATGCACTTTTCTCACTTAGAAACAATCCCCAAACTATTTTAGTCACTGTTTTCTTTTAGGACTTATCCTTATGTTATTCTCCTTCCCATCACGAAGCCCAAACCGTAAGCGCCTGAGCCATGATCTGTCTTTCCCAGGGTGAGGCGATGTCTGTTGGGAATACGTTGTGTCATTTATTTTTCTTTTAAGAGGGGGGGGGGGGAAATATTTATACACCTTTTAACCACTCGCTTTTGAATATGTATATCAGCTAATATGCAATACTTCCAGGTTCATAGAGGCGATAAATTTCCCAGTCTGTTCTTTATGGTGATAGGTCATCTTCCTAACCACCAATAAATATTGTAAAGTACTTTCGCTGGAGCTGTGCTAACCCAGGGCATCTGTCACTCGCTGCTTGCTGCTATTAGGAATTATTGGGCCGTACCACGCGTTGGGATGCGCGGGGGGGGACACGGCACGGCGCTTGTCACGCTCGCCGTCCTTTTGTGTTGCTGCTATCAAAGGAGCCCCGAGCTTCGTGCATATTAATTATGAATCGGCTCGGGTAAAATCACTCACCTTCTGCTGGGTCTTGGGGAGGGGGGAGTGCGAGGCGAGAGGGGCTGGCGGGGCTGGGAGAGCCCCAACTCTCCGTGCACTCAAGTCAGCAGCTCCATCTCTCTCTCTCTCTCTCTTTTTGATGCTATACTGTAAATTTATTTCACCTCAGAGAGTAAACAGATATATTGCAACCCCAAGGGTTCATGGGTAGTGTATTTACAAAGGGAAGGCGCAGCAAGCCCCCTCTGTGCCATTTCCATTAATGAGAGCGGTCATTAAGTAAATGAGACATTGCCTTTAGCAGGCTTAAGAGTTCACACACTAAGGAGTATCAGATATTTAATTGAAACCAACAACCCGTCTTACACGCGTGTTACTGGTGTAGGGAAGTGGGCTGCCCTCCAAGAACTCTCCCCCCACAACCTCCCCCATGCAAATTTCATGATTGGTTTCCGTGATGTCATTTTGCAAAGGGGCAGACAATAGCTGTGGGGAAAGGTAAGTCAATATTATGTTCTTTCGCTGACAAAGGCAGATAATGCTGGCTTTTTTCTTTTATTTTTTTTCCTCTTCTCTCTTTTTTTTTTTTTTTTTTTTTTTTTTTTCCTCCCCTCCCTTGGATTGAGACAGAGGGGAAAGGCTTTCGGAGCACACAGTTGATGTAAACAGACGCAGGCGTTTCGCCTTTAGAGCACGAAGGCTGGGTTGTTGTTTTGAAAATTGCACTGGAGAACCGAGGGGATTTTTATGATGATCATCATGCTCCTAGGTCCATCTTTGCTCGCTCGCTCTCTGGCTGGCTGCGAGACTCTAGTGGACATGTTATGCTTCTGACTGAAAAGAGGTTGAATAAGACGAGAAGGGAGATTTATTTAAAAAAAAAAAAAAAAAAAAAAAAGCACAACATCGCATTCAGCCGGGAAACTTTCTGACTATTTCTGGAAGAGGATGCTTGCCGGGTTTGTGGACCGCGAGATCGGTGGATGTTTATCCGGAGGGAAGCGTGCGCGGTGTTAGCAGAAGACGCTCCCGGGCGCCGGGAGGAGTTTGCGCCGGCGGCGGCCTCCGCGCCCGCGGAGCTCTCGGAGGTGCTGATGGCGGTGCGCGCCCGCGGTGCGGGGAGCCGGGGCTCCGCGCGTCCCTCTCCGGGCTCTAACCCCCCCCAAACCCCCCCCCCCCCCCCCCCCCAGCCCCCTTACTACAAAAACTCCGACCCAAGTCTGCAGTTTCCTACTCCTCCGGCTTTAAGGAGCTCCGCGCCCCGGCGCGGAAGGGGGGGGGTTGCTCGCCGATGGACGCGTGTGCGGAGGGCTGGTGCTTGCCCGCTCGGGTCGCCTGCCGGGTGCTCGCTCTTACCACTGGGAGACTTTTCTTTTTTTTTCCTCTTCTTTTTCCTTCTTTTTTTTTTTTTTTTTTTAATTCTGCCCCCCCCTTCCCCAATATTGACTACTTTAGAGTTCTCTATTTATAGCAGCGAGGAACAAGGGAAGTGTGCCATGTTTGTGGATTTCTCTCTATACATTGACCACGACAGAAATATGCGGGTTCTTATTTTTAGCTAGCTCGGAAGAGGCTTTGCTCGGCTAATCTCTTTATCAATTTTAGCAAAGTTTTGTTGTCGTCGTTGTTGTTGTTTGGGGGGTCAGTTGGGGAAGGGGGGGGCAGAGCGAGGGGAAAGGGGCTGGTGCCCGAGGATATTGCTTGCGCCGCGATCGACCCTGGCGAGTTAGGCTGAGTTTGGGGCGCAGTTTGCCGGCGGGTAGGACCGACCCTCCCCGGAGAGGCGGCCCCAAAAGAAGCGGGGGGGGACACACACACACTCAGCACCCTCCGAGGCTCTCCCACACAAAGGGGCAGGTCGTGGGGACGACCCCCCTTGGAGCAGGGGTGTGCAACACCCCCCTCCTCCCCTCCCCGGAGCCGGGCTGCTGGGGGGGGGGGGCAGGCTGCCCTCCGCTCCCCCCAACCTGGCCGGGCAGCGGTGCAGGGCGGGGGGGGGGCAGCGCACACGGCGCCCACCGCTCCGCTCTCCTCCCGCTATTGTTGAGCCCCCTCGCTCCGAGCAGCCGCTGGAAACAAGTGCAAAAAAGCCCAGGCTAAATCCTCGCCATCGCCTTGCCGCTACTTTTAGTTATTATTATTATTTTTCTTTCTTTCCCTTTCCCTCTCTTTCGTTGGCTCATCTGCTCTTATTATCAGCTTTTTCCATATGGCCACTTTAATTAATGGCAGACAAAAGGGGGTTTGGGGGGGGGAGGAGGAATCCAGGAATTAGAGTTTATAGTTGGTTTGTCTCTGATGCTGTCATAGAAACCAGAAGCAAAGATGCCGCCTTTCCACTTCTTTGTATGATCCTGTTTATTGTTCCCGAGCGGCGCAGATTGGAGCAGGCGCATGTTGCAAAGCGCAAACCATCGCCTGCTGCTGCGGCCCGAGACACCCGGGCACAACTTGTCCCCTTCGGCTCTTTCCCTCTCAAACCTGCCTGCCCTCTCCCCTTCCTTTCCCTTTTTCTCCTGCCTCGGGAAGACCAAGAATAACTTATTTTTGCCTATTTTTTTTTTTTGTTTGTTTGCAACTGGTATAGGGATCTGGGGGATCCCAAAGGCGAGAAGAGTAGGAAAACTCCAGAAAGTTGGGTTTATTCCTTCCCAGAAAGCAGACGGGAGCTGCTCCTTGTTGTCCCGGCGGAGTTGAGGTCCGCGTACCCCGGAGCGGCGGGGCCGGGTCTATCCCGGGGTGCCGTTACGGCGGGGGGGGGGGGGCACCGTCCCGCGGGGGTGGCAGCTTCCCGGGGGTCCCGTCGAGGAGGGGTCAGGGCGGGCAGAGCCCCTTCTCCCCTGCTCTGCCCCGAGCAGGGTCCGTGAATTTCCACCCCCCCGCCCAGGGTTGCCGTCGGCCCGCAGTAGCCCTCGGGGCGGGGGGGGAGAGGGGGTAGCTGGGGCACCTCGTACTGTAGGAAAGCCAGAAATGCAGCCCCCCCCCCCCCCCCCCGGGAGCCCCTACAAGGGGGGGATCCCTGGGGGCTTGGCCCGGCTGGGGGGGGGGGGCGTCCCGCTGCGGGACGGTGCTTAAGGTCACCTCCAAGGTTGGCGTTGGTGGCTTTGGGACGGGGGTGTCCCCTCCCTTTTGGGCAAACGCTGGGCTGGAAGTGGTCGAGAACCCCCTAACCCCCCTTCTCCCCCCCTCCCCGGTCCGTGCTGCTACTCGGTGCCCGATCCCTTTGCCCCCCCCCCCGCCCCGGGCTCAGCCTTGTCCCCAAAGCAGGGGGGACACGGAGCAGGGGGAGAGCAGCCCGGGGGTCAGGAAGGCAAGCTCCCCCCCCCCCCCCCCCCCCCGGCTTTTGTTTTGTAGAGCTGGGCTGTGTCTGTTAATGTCCCCGGGCTGGGGTGGGAAGGAAAGGGGGGGCCACACAGCAAGCCCAGGTGCCTTCCAGCCGGGGGCTGGGGGAAGTCATTAGGCCGGCGACTAACCCAGCTGGGCCAGGACTTTCTCCAACAACCCGAAGCCGCAAACTGGGGGTCGGGGGTGGGCAGGGGAAGCTCCGGCTCTGCACCCCCCCCCCCCCCCCCCGTTCCCGTCCCGCGGAGCCCCCGGGAGAGCCGGCAGCGGAGCGGTCCCTGTTCCTGGCAGTCGGATGATGATGATGATGATGATGATGAGGGCAGGGCTGACTTTGCAAGACGTAACTCGGCGTCAGAGCAGCTGCCATTTTAGCAGATAGTGCTAAACTCCCCCCCCCCCCCCCCCCCGGCAGCCTCGGCTTTGGGGTGCTGCCTCCAAACTTGGCTCCTTGGTGGGGCATGCTGTTCTTCTGGGGCTTTGGGGGGGACGACCAGTGCACCTTAAGTCAGCAATACACCCTAAACAGGCTGAATTACCCAGCTTTTGGAGCTCAGGAATATAAACTCTTCTCCCTTCCCCAAATCCCACCGTGGTTCTGCATCAGGGTTTGAGGAGGGCAGCTGAATTTATACTCCTGAGCCCCCCCCCCCTCCAAAAATTAAGTCAGTGCAATGCAAAATGGTCCCTAGCTCCCTATCCGGTGAGGGACAGAGCCTTCCTTTTGCAACCTGGGGGTGCTTATTTCTCAAAGGGTGCTGGCATGCATCCCACTCAGAAGTTTGGGGGGACCCTCTGCCCCCTGAGAGCAGAGCGAGGAGGGGGAAGCGGCAGGTTTACAGTAAAGGCCGGAGCGTGCGGGGGAAATCGCCACGGCTGGGCTGGGCTTCCCAGAAGACATGAAATCAGCCGTGGGAAGGGGAGGGAGACGGGGGAAGCATCGCGTTATCGCTGGGAAGTCAGATGTGAGAGTTTAATGGCAAAGTGGGGGCCAAGACCCGGTCTCCCCTTTGCTTTGTGTGTGCGTCTGTCAGTCTGTAAATGGCAGGACTTATTTTTACAGCTGTAAACTGTGCGGCTTAGTTGCTAGAGCTCTTTCCTTAATGACGAAGGACATCTCCTGTCGTCACTTTATAGCTGTTCGTCTTTCTCGTACACAGGAGCTGAGGGTGGAGGATTCAAGCTGTAAACTTCCAGAGCTGGGAATACACCACTGTGTGTTACTCTTCTTCCTCCAACAAATCCCCTCTTTGAGTTATTTGTTGTGCAAATGCTGTTTGCTCCCTGGCTGTGCAGACAAGATTGCTGACGCCCAGGAGGGAGGCTAAGGTGGCCCCAGACTCCAGGTTTATTTGTCGCTTTGGGAGATAGCCCTTCAGCGGCTGTGTGAAAGGGATTATCAGCCTGGGGTTAACTCCCACCCATCCTCTCAGTTCCCAGGTATTTCTAGAGTTTTGACAGGGCAGAAGTTGCTGTCAGGAAACCTCACGCTTTCTACTTCCCCCCCCCCCCCCCCCTTTCCCATCTTTCTCCTGGGTTTTGCTGGTTTCTAGAAAGAACAACTCTACCACCTAGGTACCAGTGCTGGTCTCCTGGGGTGCATCATGCAGAGTACCCTGGTGTCTCTGACATCCTTAAGGCTGGCTTGTGTGAAACCTCCCATCTTAAAACATTCCGTATGGCTTCTGAGGCTGGTTACCTTTGAAAAGTAGAAACTTGATCCACCACCTAGTCCATAGACAGGAGATCATGGCGTGAATAGAGAAGTGAGGTGATAAGCATATGCTGTGAAAAGTTTCTGGGATGGGAGAAATGCCCCAAAATACCTTGCTCCTGGAGTGAAATGAATTTATATGACACTTCTGCTCTGGGATCTGGGAGCTGGGTCATGAGTAATGGCAAAGAGAAGGGCTGGGGCATCCCTTCTGCTCCCTTCAGAGATGGGAGGGAAATCTGTCATCCCCCCCCACTCCCTGCAAATATTTTCACCAAGGAGAAAAGGGCTTTGTGTGTATATATTTGGAGGAAGCAAGTTTCCCCTCCTGGTGTCGAAAGGAATTTGTGAAAGCGCAGCGTTTGCCCTTGCAGAACTTGGGAGCTGCTTCGCTGGGAGCAGCTGCGTGGTGGCTTGGCCCTTTGGGACAGGGCTGAGACACAGAAGGTGAAAAGCAGTTTCCAAGTGTCTCCTTCCCTGTGCAGGTTCGCTGGGCTTCCCCTGCGTGCGAGCAGCAGCGCAGGAGGGCATCCCTCAGCTTCTTGGAGCTGCTTTGCTGCAGCATCTTGCGTGGGGGGGAGGTTGTTTCTGCCCTGGGAATAGCTGGAGGTGGGCACTGAGGTGAGGACATCTCAGAGGCACGAACGTGCGTTGAACGCTTATGTTTAAATAATGTAAACATTAAAAGTCACCTGAATGGAGCAACTCCTCAAAAACTTGAAACGTTTTGTGGATTTTTCTGTGGACTCTCTTACAGAAGGCATAAGCTGGAATTTTAAGGAAAAACGACTTAATATACAACACAAAACTAGTGGTTTTCTATTGTTGAGGTTATTCATCCCCACAACACTTCTGTGAGGCCTTGCTGTGGTTTTGCAGGTGGGGATGGGGAGGCAGAGAAGGTTTCTGGGCCAGCAAGGCTCAGACTAACAGCCTGAGATCTTAGCGTGAAATCTTGGTCCCTTTAAGGAGGAGTTTGCCCTTTGGGAGACTGTATTTTGATCATCACTGGCTGCTTTTTAAAGCAATGCCTCCATCCGTGCTACAGGAGCCTTTGATGCGGCAATGCCTGTATGAAACTGGTCCAGCAGTGCCCTGGAGGGAGCCGGCACTGGGAACTGTGGCCGTTTTTGGGCAGATCCAAGAGGGTAAAGGCACACGTGGCTCCGGCTTGTTTACAGATGAGCGTGGGGAAAGGATACGGGCTGTGAGCTCCATCCCACCTCCCCGCTCCTCTGCTCAGCCGATCAGAGCATCCTGGTGTATCGATCGCCACGCACGCGTTCATACGTGACTCAGATGCCCGGTGTGTTTTATAGCAGCGAGGAAATGAAGTTAGTTGTGAAAGCTTGTCCAGGGAAGGGTGGTCTGGTGTGAAAGGATGTCAGGAAAGGGAAACGGGGAATTTCCAGGCACAGTTAGGTGGAGGAAAGGCTGGCTGAGATCACCTTGTCCTACCAGCCGGGCTGTTCCCAGCAAGTGTCAGTCTTATAGCAGAATAATGAAGTGACACACTCTGCAATACTCTGCTTTTCATTTGGTTTGGTTTTTTATTTAAAAAAAAAAAAGATAAAAAATATAATTTTCACCTGAATTAAAATACTTTTGATCTTTGTCTTTCATTGAACTTTTTGCTTCAGAGAGAATAGATTAATAAACACTTTCAAATGGAAAAACATAGTTTGGAAAGGTCCCCCTTTTATCTTTAACACAGAGCTTTAATGCTAACCTGGATATAGGCTGGCTGTCCCTCAGTTCCTTTTGTCTTGCTTTTTTATCTTAACAACAATAAATTTGCGTTTATTGTGATCATGCTGGCCTTTACTGGTCACTTTTTATTCTTTCCTTTTTTATTTTGAAGTCAGCACATTAAAAAAAATTGCAATGTTATTTTAATCAGACCAAATGAAAGAGCAAATCAGAGCGAGAATTTTAATCTGCCCCAAGCAAAACTGCCTTGTACATCTGTCATGTTGGGATTAGTGGAACTCTTTAAAGAAGCTGAAGACTTTTTAAACAAAGTATTAAACATTTGTGACCTGATTTCCATTCTTACAATATTCTCATTAATAAGAGTGCAGGCTGAAAGACATCTGTTAGGTCCTATTTGTTTTAAGAATATTAAAGAATAATAAGAATATTGGAGGGGGTGGGGGAGGGTGGAGGAAATCTAAATGTAATATTTGGAGCCAAATCTCCAAGCTGCAGTTTTCCAAAGTGATTTTGTGTCTAACTTGGGGCAGAGTGGAGGGAAACACAAGTCTCGGTAAAGCCTGTCAAGTTGGATGCTCCATATTGTTGGTCTTGGCCAGTTTAGGCTGTTAGAGCTTTGGTGAGGGTTGCCCTCGGGCCGTGAGTTTTGCCAGGTGCTCCATCCCTGTTCCAGTAGTGGAGAGGAGGCAACTCTACCTTCCTGAGATAAAATCTAGTCTGAAACAAAAAACAAACAAAGGTGCAGCCTTAAATTGTACACAAATACGCCTCGTATGTGTGCGGCACCTGCTCATGTGCAGTGCTGCCTTGGACCAGGCAGAAAATGGAGTAGGGAGGGAGTGAAAACGTCCTTCTCGGGTTCGCTGCTTGTGTTTTGTTTGATGCTGAGGCAGTTAAAGTAAATGGCCCAGCTTGGACCCTTCAGGGGGAAAAAAAAAAAAAAAAGCCAGGCATGTGTTCGGTAAAATACTTGCTGAAAGAAGCCTTCACTATTAACATGGGTATATGGTTTAAGAGAAGGTTGCTGTCGACTGCAATCTTTGCATCTTGTTTATGCTTGCTGGGTAAAATATTAACTAAAGCATCTGAACATAAAGTTCTGGTGTGAAAGAATATCAGCAGGGGAGAGCCATATGGTGCCAGCCTGCTAACAAAATACCAAACGCTGGAGATTCCTTTTTGCAGAAGACTGAAAACTCTCGTTCCCATACATAATACATGAGTTCACGCCTTTGATTACTCTAAACATTAGTCCAAGCGGTACAGGCGTCTCTTTGGAGCTAACACAACTTAGGGCACGCAGTGCTCTTCCCCCCCTCTTCCTTTACATAAAAGAAATCGATGTCGAGCTGTTAAGATACAAATATCCAATATGCTGCAAGACAATATGTTTCCGAAACTGCTGCGTAAGCTGCCTTTCCTCTAATTAAATATAAACTGCAGTAGAGACTCGGGTTTCTTCGTTCCTTCACTTGAAACCGTTTGGTAAGTGCATGGTTCTCCCTAGGATGCCAGCTGCAAGCCAGGTCTGTGCCCGTTTTGGGGAAGCCTCTTGCTCCTCATGGGCACGATCAGAGCTTTCTGATCGATGCTGAGGACTGTAATCGTCTCTCTGAGCAGCAGCTCGTGGGTGTGTTTACCTGAACGCTCCCCGTGAGCCAAGGAGTCAGGTGTATTCAACGGCAATGGATTCAAACCCCGCATTAGGAGGCTCCCCCGGTGAATATTATTATAAGGTACAAGAGATGGCTCTAGGGGAGCTTTCATGCACACAGTATTTAAAAACCAAGGTATTGCTGGCAAAATCTGTAGGTGACACTCTGAGCACTTTTGAATTTCTTTTTTTAAACAAGCCCTCAAAACCAACAATTTGATTTTGAATAACTCTGCCTCGTGCTTGTCGCTGGGCTCCCCGAGCGCGGCTTGTTAAGTTTTGTGATGAGTACCCAATTACCTGTGTGTAGAAACACCCACGTAGCGCAGAGAAACGTCCCCAGCAGCTGCCTTTGGTTAACCTGTGTTTCAGAGCCGGAGTCTTTCCCTGCCCCTGGTGCTCTCCAGCCTGGGAGAGGCAGCTCTGGGGGGTGGAAGGTGATGTCTGTCAGGCAGCCCTGGGTTTGGGGCCAAAGCTTGCTTTTGAGTCACCTGTTTCAGCTCTTGGACATCCAAACCCTCTTGGAAGAACATTGGGTTTAGCACCTAAACGCAGAATTGGGCTTTCCTCGTTTGGCGCTGCCTTTCCCCATTCTGGCTGTACGGGCAATGGGGGGTGATGAGATGGAAATGAAGTCAACCCCCAAACCCTGTTGACTGTATGTCTGGTGAAAGTTTTGGGGCAGGGATGGGTCTGGTCTGCGAAGCCGTGTCCCAAGGGGAGGCTGCTGCTGGGGTAAGTGAAGGTGCCAGATGGGCTTTGAGAAAAGTTGCCTGATTTCAGCCAAGAGCTTTTGAAAACCTTCTTGTAATGGGGCTTGAAGCCTAAGCAAGAGCCTTCCTTCTGGTGCATGAGTCCAGTCCTCACTCTGTACCTAAAACCCAAGCGCCTGCACAGGAGTGAGAGAAAATAAATTAATTCCCTTCCCTGGTAAAAGTCAAAATTCTTTATTTGTAAGACATCAAAAGCCTTGGCTGGGAGATATGCTGGGTAAAGTTAACTTGGGCAAAGTTAGCCCAACTAGAGCAGCTCTGCAGAGAGGAGAGAAAGTTCGTGCCTCTGAAAGCTGATGTGGCCATGAGCACATCTGGAGTCCCAGCTTTTCCTGCTGTTGCATACGTTTCTCCTCCATAATTTTGAAGCTTTGCATCTAGCAAGCTTCTGGCAAGTGGAGTTAAAGGTTTGTTTGTTGCCCTCAATATTTTGATGTAATTAGTCAGCGAGCAACTCGCTGCTTTTGCCCAGAGAAACGCGCTCTCCAAGAACACAACTGACAGGAGAGGATTAATAGCCTACTGGAGAGAGCTGCTCTGGGTTTTTTTATTTAAAAAAGTGAAAAAAAAAAAAAAAAAGGTGCCTGGGAGCAATGTTGTTGCTTTAAAAAAAAATGACAGTCTAAACAGTTAACTTTGCCTGCAGTGTCTCAGAGGAACACGGAGTTGTCAGCTCCTCTCCCGCATCCCTTAGAAACTTTCGGCTCCCTCCTGTCATGGAGCGGCTTTCCTGGCTGCTGGGGAGGCCGGTCGCTGCCGAGCCAGCAAAGCGGCTCTGGCAGGTTGGCTGCTTCCCTGCCGCGCTTGCCTGCCAAGCAAGGAGCGTTGCTGAAGAGAGCAAGGACGCCCCATCGGAAAGGGGAGGATTGGGAAAAAGAAGGATTTGGAGGAGAGATGAACTTCCCGCTTGCAGGATATGAGCTAATCCTTGGCTGCAGGGTCTGGGGAACAAGCGCACCGCTGGAGACCTTGGGCTTTCCCCGCTCCCGGTTCGGTATCGGCACAAAACCGATGCGGCGCAGCGGGCTCAGCCCGTGCAAGTGCCTGGAAATGGGGTGAAAGCTGCTCCGAGAGCACTGCCCGTGGGCACCCAGCTGCTGCCCCATCCCTCCTCCTTGTCGTCCCCACTGTGTATTCACAAGCAAGCGCAGGCTGCCATAGGAAGGACAGAAAGGTATCACTCGCCTCGATTTAATTTCAATTACACGGGGTCCGCAGGAGTGCTGAGAGCGGTGCCAGCAGGGCTATAAACTTAACATATTTGATGATTCTCCTTCTTTTCAAGCAAGTGGTGCACAGTGGCCGCCCCATTCAGTGGTGATAATCCTGGGGGGCCGTGACATTACGGCTGGCAGAGCCGCGCGCTGCGGCGGAGGCTCCTTTTTGATGAAGCCATTTGAAGGGTGAGCTTAATCGCCTTGTTTTGCGGCAGGCAGCATGGCATCCTGTGCGTGCCCCTGGTCCGGGAGGCTTGGCGTGGAAATGGGCTTTGGTTTGAGTGTGCCGAGCCCGTGCCATGAGAAAAGATGCTGGTGGGGGGCTGAGAGCCAGCGGGCACTGTGCAGCGCTGCCTCTTACCCCAGGGGAGTTGTTGCTGCATGATGATCTCACCTCCTTTTATGCCTTATTGCTTCTGTCTCTCTGACTCCGTATGACACACGCTTACGTGTCAACTTTTCACTTCTTATATGGCAGCAGAGAGGAAAGGCTTAATATCATAAAGACAAGCTGGCAGCTGGGAAGTAGCCCACTTAGTCATCTAACTTTGCGTCAGAGGCACTGCCAGCCTCTTCCCCAGCTCTTCCAGACAGCTTCTCCCTCCTCTGCCTGACCTGGTGTCACACGTGGTAGAAAAGCCCATCCAGAAAACCATCCGCTTGAGCAAATGCTGTTGGTGGACTCCATTCCTGTGCTGAGGGCAAAAGGGTTTGTGTCCCTCAAACACCTGCGTTTGCCCAGCTTGGGCCAAATTTGGCAGAAGCAATGTGGGGGTTTTGCAGCTTTTGTGGGTTTTTTTTGCAGCTCTGTGTTTTTTCCCAGAACCTGTGGGGCTGAGGGTAAGGTCCCAGAGCAGATTCACATTCACTTGGGCTGTGACAGTCAACACTGGGGCATCTCCAGAGGTTTGGAGTGCAGAAGAAACCAAAGTCATTGACAGCTAAATCTATAGATGACTAAAACAATAGAGGAAAGATCAGTTCATCTCTCACCTGTTTCTTCCACTCTTTCCCTACACACTGGGGAAATCTATATTTGCTGCTGAGAAACGGGTACTGAGCTGAACGACGTGTTACCCTGTCTGAGGAAGGCCGTCTGGCTGGCTTTTCTCACTTGCTATTTCTGGATGTGAAGAACCTCATTTATAACCTTTGCTTTTCACATTTGGCTTCCTCCCAGTGTGCAGCCTTGTATCCCCCTCTGCAAGCACAACGCTCAGGCTCGCTCTTCCTCTTCTCCCTTGATTTCCAAAGATGATGGAGTGGCTCAGACACAGGGTGTCAAGTACCCGAGCTGGACCAATGCATCCAACTCGGTCTGTTGTACACCCATCCACACTGGGAGTACGTCCCTATACGGGTGTAGAGCAGCCGTGAGAAAGGGGAGGCTTTGGTTGCAGCAATTGCTGATGTCTCCTTTTACCGCCTAACCTGCCAGGGTGGGTTTGTGCTCCCGGTTTGGGGGGATGACCCTGTCCCCATCCCCATGGGTGAGGAGATGCAAGCCAAGGGCTGTCTGGCACGCTGCTGCTGGCGCTGGGACTGGGGCCATGGTGGAGATGGAAGCAGTACTACGCTGCTTTCCCCGGAGGTTTACCCTTCTCTCAATGGCTGGGAGGCAGAGAGGTGAACTAGGGGGGTCTTGGAGCTGAAATCCCCTAATCTCATTTGTTCCTCTGCATCCATCATCTCACTGTGGCCGCTTCCCCACGGGCCCCTTCCTCAACCACCCTTCTCACTACTCATCTTCAGCCTCAGGAGTCCTAATGCTGCCCCAGAGCCCCTTTGTACAGCACAGATACACCATGCACGCGCACACACACACAACCCTAAAGGTCTTCCCAGACCACCTCAAGCGGGGAAGGACATCCATGTCCAACTCGAGCAGTAATAGTGGCCATACTCCTTGCGCCCGCTGTGCTCACCCCACGCAGACCTCCCTGGCTTACGCAGGTTGTTTTCCCCTTCCTGAGGGCTTCTGTGTGTCAGCAGCGCTGCGGGAAGGGTTTTAAAAGACAGAAGATGCTCTTGTATCCTCACCCTGAGCCACCAGGTCGTTCCCTTTGGCAGCAACTTGTCTTGGAGCTGCTTCCTTCCCACTGGCCCAAGACACGCTTATCCAAAACCATCTCTCAAAATTCCTCTGCGCTGAATTCTCCTGCTGGTGTTTCGACACATCGGCTCCACGGAGGCTTTCGATTTGGTCTGAAAAGTAATTATTACCGGGGTGCAGTTTAGCAGTTGTGTTTTACAGTGCTGGTAAGGTTAAAAGAAATAATAATAATAATATAAGAAAGACTCAACCAGAGTAACTGCCTGCAACATGCTATTTGCATTTTTAAGGAAATACTTCTTTGAGACAGCTTGGGTGAAAGGTCGGCATTTGCATATAAATGGAAAAGAAAGTGTGTGATGCTGGAAGTTACATCTATATTATTTTCTCAGCAGTGAGCTGCTGTTTCGGAGATTAAGGGACGTGGTTTGCATTTGGCTTTTATTGAATAGAGAAGGTACCAGGAAAGCCAAATTAGAACAAAATAATGAGGGAAACGTGCAAGAAGAAAGAAGCAACATCCTGTTTCTCGGAGATGCTCTCCTGTGTGCCTGACACGTTACACGCCTGTTTGCACACGTGCCGGGCACAAGCAGATGAGCATTGCTGAGCAGGGCTCCCTCTGCGTGCACAAAAGGACGGACACTGGAGACGAAGCCGGTGGCAGGAGTGGTCCATGCTGTGGGATAAGCCTGGCAGAAGGGGGGACAAGCTGGGGCTTGCTTGGTATTTTTTTTGTTGTTTTTTTTTTTGTTGTTGTTCAGGCTCAGATATGTTTGGAGAGGAATTAATCAGCAGGCTCACATGAAGTTCCAGCTATTGCAGTAGGAAAATTCGCACTTTGGGCAACATTTAGTGGCTGGCAGGGTGAAGGCAGGAGGCAGAGAAGCCCGTGGCTCAGGTCTTGTTCTTGTCTTGGAGGGGGTCAGCATCAGCTGAGAGCTTTTCCAGGCCCTGCTGTTGCGCTGGGCCTCGGAAACCCCAAAGGGATTTCGCTTTGTTTTCCCTCTTGTTGCTGGCCCTGCTCGCCATGCTCGAAGCGGCTCTGCATTTTGACAGCTCCTCCAAGGAGCCGGGGGAAGATGGAATGTTGACCAATGTTCACTCCTTATTCTTCTTGATCAATATACTTAAGAACAATGCACAGATAGCAGTGGTACTGTGGGCATGCAGCATTTATTCCTCTCTTGAAGAGTACACAAGTGATACAAGGATGGAAGGAGAAAACAACCTTCTCTCACATCTTCTGCAGCGCTGTGTAGTGTGCTTCTGCCACTCTGTAGAAAAAGAAAAAAGACTCTAATAAAAAGTCTTATTAACTGGCCATGAACACTGGAGCATGAATATTGCTCTTAATGAGGAGAGACTGTAGCCTCATTTGCTTCCTTTGCATCATAGGTGCACTGAGGGCTTCATCTCCTGTGGCGCTGGGTGATATGGAGAAAGAGGATGAAATGTTGGTCCTTCCCTAGAGCACTTCACGGCTCGGTGTGCAGAGCTGCTGGGCAGGGATGGAGAGTTGCCCCTGGGTGAAGGACGGCAGCGCAGCCGTCGCAGGGGCCTGGGGATGCCGGCTCTCGTGGCAAGGTGATGTCCGTACCTTGCTCCTGGTGGATCTTTAACCCGCTGCTGAAGCCACTGCTGAGGGCTTTGCTCCCTCTCGAAGGAGCTGGTTTCGGTGTTTCTTCCCTTCCCATTGCAACATGCCCTCGTGTTTGTGAAATCTGAATCTTCTTGCGATTAAGCCAGTTGCTCTGCGTCCTGTCCCGGTGCCGTGGGAAACGGATGATTCCCTTTTCCCGTTGACGACCTAGCAAAGAGACTTCAAAAGCATGCAAAGGTGCCGGGTATGACAGGGCAAAGCATGTGAGCTGGCATGGCTGAGGTGGCCACGGGAGCTGACACGGCCACCTGGGCAGAGGTGGCAGCTGATGGCGTCAAAAGCAGGATGAGCCAAGAGGTGAGGTGGCATGGGGCTGGGAAGGAGGACTGAGTCACCTGTGCTTCAGGCAGTGCTGGAGGAGGGAGCCGAGGCAGGGGATGCTCCCCGGGCTGCTGGCTGGCCCCTGGGCACCGCAGGAATTGCTGGAAGGAGGGTGGCAGGTTCTTGTGTCTGGAGATGGAGAAACAGTGGCATTACGGTAGCAATGACCTGTCCTTTTCCCCTTTGCATAGCCAGATGGAAACCCTGGTGCTCCCCTCCTCATCTCTGTGGCCCCAGGACCCACGGAGCTGAGCAGGGCTGGACTTGGCTGTTGGCAGCGAACACCTCTGAGCCTTGCTGGTGCTGAGCCAGTTGCTTAGTGGGTTAGCAACGCATGCCATGCTGCAAGCGTCTGTTTGGCAGTGAAAGCACTAAAAAGGCTTGATCCTACTGAAATCAAACCCCTTCCTTTCCTTTGGGTAAGGGGAAAGTAAAAGATCAGAGTGTGCATCACAGATTTCATAACCTTTGATGTCGCAGCGTGTGGTAGCGCAGTGGGTTAAGCCAGCATTGCGTGTTTATTGGGGCCATGGGATCAAAAATTCAGCTCACTGGTACGATTAGTAGTTGGGTCTCCAAACAGCCGCACAGTGCAGCAAGGCACCGTCTGGCTCTGCGCTTTGGCGAGAGGAGGCACAGCTGGGAGCGACACGGGGATGAGGAGCTGTGAGAGTGGGACGTGCTGGGTCAATGAGATGATGGAGCCAGAGGGCGAGAGCAGCGGGAGACCGAGCGCTCAGGTGAACTGCCCCAGAGACCAGCCCAGGGCATACGGTCTGGGATATACACATCCCTCGTCAAGGGTAATCACGTTTGTCAACTTGCTCTAAAAAAGAGTTACTACTAGAAAGTACAGGGTGGCTGGGACTCTTGCACGCCATTGAAAGGACCCCCCGGGTCCTGGGGGAGGACAACCATCTCCCACCATTTGCTCCCCATTCACTGGGGTTCACTGGTTCCCTGCTTTGCTGTTGGTACACACACAGTCATGTGGCCAGGTCCCTGCAGCTCGTCCCCAGCTTTATAGGAAACTGCTCATGGCTCCCCCGTTCCTCCTTTTATAGAGATTATAAACTCTTTGGGCTTGTCCAGGTAAGCTCCCCAGGTGAGAGCGTCAAAGCTCAACATCTGCTTGGTGATTGCCAAGCTCCTTTCCAAACACGCTAAGGAAAAGTATCTTTAGGTCAGCAAATGAAGAACAAAGAACCCGCAATCTAGCTGGCCGTGCTAGTCTCCTATCCGTACATCCCATCCTAACTGATTATTAAATCATATTTGCTGATAAGTATGAGATGTAATATCTATTACACAGCTGTTAAACCTCAATTAATATGTTTTAATGATCAGTCGTTTACTGTGCAATATACAATTAACATCTGGTATTAGATCTTAAATTAAATGCATGTTTGGGAAGCTAAATTCGAAGCACTGAACATAGCTGTGCCATAGTAAACAGTGATGATTGCATTGAACAGACAGTAATTCTGTGCCCTGAGCGGGGGTTAAACCAACACTCCTGGCATCAGAGAAGAATGGAGAAGAATTGCTATAGTAGCTGGGTTCTACTTTTTCAGTGTATTTTAATCCCTACGGAGGTTATAATTCATCTCCCTTGAAAGAAGCACCCTGATGCATAGCTGCTGCGCTCCTGCGTGCGTGAAGGCTGAACTAGCAGGCGGGCACTCATGCAGGGTATCGGCTCAGAGGAGTCTTTTCTTGGCAAGGGTTGGGCAGGAGCGTGGGGCAATTAGTCGTGCTTCAGGCTGGGTTGGGCTGTGCTGAGTCCCGGGGGCTGTGCAACGGGGTTCGGTGGTGCGGCTAGGATCTGAGACTGAAGCCTTAAATCGAAGATAAGACTCATGGTGCACGCTGGAAGAGAAGCCCTCACTGCACTGTGGGTTTGGGGCCATGCAGGAAAGCAAATTCAGTGATCGGTGTGCTGCAGGCAGTGGCCGGTGGCCATAGAGAGCAGCGGGTGTGGGTGATGAGCTGCAAAATGCATGGGTGTTAGTCAGCAAGCAGTGCAGAGGGGATGGAGGGGCCCGTGGGTGGCTTTTGCAGCTTAAAGAAGATGTAAAACTTGGATTTGAGACTTTTTTTTTTTTTTTTAATTCATATGAAAGATGGGGTCCAAAGGGCACCCTCCACTCCCTGACACTGCTGCTGTACTTGCTCTGAGAAGTGAGCCCGAGTTGTCTGGTGGGACACTGAAGGACCCAGCCTGTTCTCAGCATGTTGTTGCCTTGTTAACACAGGGTTCACCTTTCCTGTGAAAAATGTGCCTGAACAAAGATGAAGAAAAATCTTACTCTCTTCCTTTTCTCTTTTCTCGTGCTTGCGGAAGCAAATGAAGATTGATATGTTTTTCTTCTAGTCTTTCAGTTTAAATATGCAGTGACGCATCTTATGAGGAAACGAAGCCTTCACCCTCCATCTTTTCTGTGAGGAACCTGTCTCTCACCCCATCACTTTGCTATAGCAGATGTAACCTCTGCATAGATTTGGAGACAGGGTGGCTCCCCCTGGCACCATAAGGACACGTGTGGGAGCTGGCTGCCACCCAGGCAGCCCCCTCCTGCAGCATTCTGCCTCATTTTCTATTCGCCTTCTGCACTCCAAAGCTTCCTCTGAGGTTTGTTGGGTTTATTTTGGGGGGAACTTTCTGCCATTCTTTGGAGGGTTTAATTTTTTTCTGGCAAATCAGTGCTTTCTTCTCTCTTTGGAAACGGAAAGTAAAACACACCCAAGTCTGATTAACACTCTGAATTGCCTGTGGTCTCCCTCCCAGGTTTCCAGATCATTTGTTTGGAGTTGATGATGGTGACCCAAAGGTTTCACAGAACTTGCTTTTTCATGCCAGGATTCTGCACAACCCGCAATGCTTTTGTTCACAGCTGAGCTTTCTCTGCAGATATTTCTGAAGGAGAGAGGGGGACAAATAGATTCAAGGTTTGGGAAAGAGCCTCATTTGGAAGAGGACACACAGATGTTTTGGTGGTGGATTGTCCTAAATGTTGATAGGGAAAAGCAGCCTGTCTAATGAGGGACCCCAGTGCATGATCCAGTCCTGACCAGGTGGTGGGTGCTGAGGATGGAGCTGGTGGGGGAAAGCTGGTGATTTCCTTTGGAATGTGAACGTCAGGCAGTGATCTATCAGACCAGCTGAGCATCTAGGTTATTTTTCAAGGGGGAGTGGATGCAAGTGCTCCCCGCTGTGACCTTTGGCTGTCCCATCTTGGTGCCAGGAGGGGACCCTAGAATGTGCTGCTCCCTATGGGATCTGCTTCCCGTGGGCAAAAAACTTGCATTTAAGGCAATACCCTGCATCTCCTCTTGGGTGGTCCAGGTAGGGGTTAAAAGAAGTGTCCTTCACATAACTAGCAAGCTGCATTTCTGCTGAACCCGGGGTGCGGAGGCGAGGTAGAAAGGGCACAGCCAGCAGTGCAAGCTGATCCTCTCTGGAGACCAGATGCATTTAAGCAGCACGGAGTAGAGGAAATCTGATTCGTGTGTTGATGGAGCTGCCTTGGCCATCTGAACCGGGCTGGGCAGAGGGATGGGAGCGGGCAGGAAGACGCTGAGCTGGTGTGGCCAATGCACCTTCAGCCTGGCCGAGGCTCCTTGCCCCAACAGACAGCCCCTTCCCCTCCTCTTGCTCACAGGGATGAAGGCACAGGAGGTTGGGTCGGGGCCCTTGGCAAGGACAAGCTGGCATCTCAGGCCGGATTTACTGTGGCAGCTTTGGGAACTCGCCCTTAGCCTATGACTTAGGCACACGTGAGCAAAACAGGCCCAAAGAGGATAAGTGCATGTGTGTTTTGCTATTTTTCCCACCTTGGGGTTGAATCTCATGACCTTTCAACCTTTCAAAAATTTTCTAAGCTATCTTTAGGGTTATCTTGCATCCAGGATCCATTGTTTCTACAGTTTAACCCACACTCTGCTCCTGCCCCCACTGCATCCCGGAGAGGATGCTCCTGCTTTAAAACACGCTGCTTGGAAGAAGGATGCTCAGGGAAATGCTTCAGATAAGCAGGCAGGCTGTACTGTCCTATGAATGTGCTATAGAAACATCTTTATTTCTTCTTATTTGATGGGGTTTTTTTGCCCTCTCTTCTCCTTTCTTCTGTTCCTTCCTAGCTTCTTTCCCACATTTTGCTTAGTTTTCATCATCTGCCTGGCCATCTGTGCCTCCCTGCTCCCTTTCCTCGGAGCTTCTCCAAAGCAGAATAATGTTTCAGCAACTCTTGGATTTTGTTTCCAAGCCCTGTGCCTTTCCTGTGGGTCCAGGCTGGAACACAGTGTTTCAGACAGGGTTTGGAGTGGAGTCTCCAACACAGATGTTTCTCCTCTGAGACCTAGAAAAGTCCCCCCAGCTGCCCTCCTGGCTTCAGAACAGCTCTGTTTTAGGACAAATACATGAAGGTGACTTTCATGGTCATCTATCTTAGGCACTAACTTGGATTGCACATCACCACAGGATCGAATTATCCCAGTCTTTCAATGTACTTATTCTTGCAAGAGCACTGTGGGACATACTGGTTGTTCCTTAACGTCTTGTAGATAGAGAACAGACACGGGCAGGGGAAGAATAAATGCCCTAGCTATTTTCTGCATGTTCTCCTAAAAGCTGCTTTGTGGCAGAGCGGATCCAAAGTTGCTCAGCTACTGTCCCACACGCTCAGCAAGTTATCCGTTGCTGGAAACACCCACCTTCCACAGGTTTCCTTTAGCGTGTATGAGCCTTCTCTCTGCTCTCCCTGTCTTTGCGATCACCCCAATAATAGAAACATCAAGTCAAGGAAGCATGGGAGCATGTTTGGCAGAGGAAACGAAGCCTCTGCCCTGAGCTCTTCCCCAGGCTATTAGCAGCCAGAGATGAATGAGCGTGCCGGTGCGTGTGTAACTCCTCACGTGCCTCCTTCTGGGGGATGCTCTCCTTTTTCCTTTGCATCAGTGGTAGAAGATGAATGGAGCAAGACTCGGAGAACAGGCAGTAAATTATTCAGTACTCAATGCCAGAGGGAGCCGCAATTAAAGATGCGAGGGGAAGACTCGCGGCACCGGCGCCCACAGCGACAACAGTTTGCCAAGGTGAGCTGTGACGCTGGGAGCCCGAAGGCCAGAGTCTGGGGGCAAACGCTCTTGATCTCATCACCGTGAGCAATAACTGCACCGGAGGGGAAGCTGTGCCACGCAGTTCTCGTGCCACGGCAGCTCCTCCGCGCTGGTCCAGTTGCTGCAGATCCATCCGTGTGCGGCAGGGCCGATGCTGGCTCCTTGGAGTTGTACTAGATGAAGGGAGAGTGCCAAGAATCTGCTTGTAAAGTATGTATTTCCCATAATCTTTCTCTTCAGATGGAGGTTCCTCTCTGCCTGCTCTCCCTTGCTCCCAAAGCAGCTCTGTGTCTGGGAGCTTTAACTTCGAGACCCTTGTTTTGCACCTTCACTGCATATCGCTGTTATGACCCACTCCCAAAACGCTGGTGTCACCAAGAGTTGTCACGGAAACCTGTGTGGGGACCCCACTCGGCTCTCAGTGATGCCCAGCTAAGGGGTTCCATCTACTGCTATACACGTGAAAATTTTTGTGAAAGAATAAATATTAACTTTATCTCTGGAAAAAGAAGAGGGTGTAAGGGAGAAGCCGTTTGCCAGCTGCCACGGGCGCCACGAGGCTCCTGGGCCGGTGCTGGCAGCTGCCTTGCCCAGTCCACCAGTGACACTCGCTGTTAATACTGTGTTTTCCAAGTGAGGACCAAGCTGAGCAGTGTTGTGGTGTTCGGGGTAGGCGGAGGGTGCACACGTGAATTCTTCATGGTTGGGGCTCTTGGCCTTGGCATGGCACTCTGGGGTCCTGCTCGGGGCATGGAGATCCTCAGGCAGGATTTGTATGGCCATTAAAGAAAGCAGGTAGGGAATAAATATTGCATTTTCACCTCCGGCTGATGCTGCTGATGGGGTGCTGGGCTGACTCTGCGTCCTAACCCCGTGTTCCTCTTCCTCTCCCCAGAAAATGAGTTTCGGGGTGAGCTGCTGAATCAGAGGTGGACCTGCGGAGAGAAGATCAGCAGCTGCGAGGGAGCCGCCAGCCTGCACGGCACACACATCAAGGTGAGCAGAAAGCCCTCGGTCCTCCACAAGCATGTACTTTTTTGGTACGGTGACCTCCCGCCCCACGTGTTGGCCACAGGGCGAGGGCCACGTGCTGCTCCAGCCCTTATGGACCAGGTGGTCCAGGGGGGGATGGAGACTTTCTGGTACCCAAAGCGACGGGCAGGACTTGGAAATCTCTGTCTCCTTGCTACAGCCAAACCTTCTGCATGGTGAATCCAGGCAGAGAGGGCTTCCAGCTGTCAAGATTTGGCTTTGAGTTCAGCTATTTAAATCCTTGCCTTCCTCTCCGGTCCCATCCTTCAAGGATGGCTCAGATCTTGATATTTAGGTCAGTCCCAGGCCTGTTAAAATAAGCCCTTTCTCCAAGGCGCCGGCTGGTCGGAAGAAGCCCCTCGTACGCCAGGTGAAGCCGTGGTGCCTTTGGAGGAGACAAGTGAGGCATTCATCCCCACCGGGAGCCCAGGCAGCTCCTGGGGGCTCAACAGAGCCGCTCATTTACTGCTGCAGCTGTGGCTAATGAAAGAGGTCCAGCCAAGGCTGTCAAACCTCCCGGCAGATTCACTGCCAGCAGATTAGGAAGCTTTAATTAAGTATAGAACTGGGCTGCTCACGACGCAAATGGCACTTCCCGTCCCATTTTGGCCTCTCGGTAGTGAGGCACCATCTCAGATGGATGGATGGACCCACCTGGGCGGTGGAGAAAGCCCTCCTTGGGTGACTGATGTTACCGACTCTTCCTGTATCCCCAAATAAACCGAGCCCTGAGAAAACCCCAAACCAGCAAAAATCCAGCCTTAAAAAACATCCTTCTTCACTAACAAGCTGTCAGCTGCAAGCAGGTGTCACCAGGAAAGCTCACACCTTCTTGGAAAGCAGAGTAAGCAGTTGTTGCTATATTTAAAACGAGCTCAATTAAGGCTTTTCTATTGAACCTGCCAAATAAGCACTTAGATTAGATTTAATAAGATTGTTTTATGTTAATAAAGCAATGATTACAAAAGGTAATATTCCTAGTATCTGGTGCTCACCTAGCACTCTGCCTCTGCCAAGCACATTGCTAATATTAACCAGTTCTTGCAACCCCCAGCTCTGCTTATCTGTGTTTTAACGGGGGCAAGAGGAGGAGGTGGGGAGGGAGCATCTGATGCTGGAGCAGGATTTGGGGAGCTGCAGCTTTTGGAGGTGGTAGTGCTGGTCCTGCAAAGCCAGGTCTACAAAGAGTCGCACCGCGGGATGTCGAGTGTACAGGAGGGCCTGATCCTGCGTATCTCTGGCTGCAAGACGGAGCCTGTCAGCCTCAGGTGTGTGAGGGAGCACTGGGTGAATTCTGGCTCTTTGTTATAAAAGCCAAATTAAACTTGAATGGGAAGGGGGAAGGAGGAGGCTGGCTTTGATAAGGCTATCACTGGCTCTCTATGAGCAGTTTTCCCCATGTGTTACTTTAAATCCATTTAGGCAAATTTAAAAAATATTTCTCTGCATATCAGTGCAGTAGCATATTTTTCTGCTATGTTTTCCTGAAATCCAGTTGAACCTCAGATAGTTTAGGCCTGGATATTGTGTGCAGCCCTCTAACCTCACAGGTCTCCATCCCTCTCTAACCTTCAGATCTGCACCGTGTGGGCACGCTTGCGCTTGCATGCGTGCTCATAAATACATATTGTATTTAAATGTAGTTTTTCATGCCAGTTACAGCTCGTAATCCACAGGATGCACAACGGTGAAGGACAATGGGATGCGGGGCAGGTTCATATATTTATTTTTGCCTCTATAGAAGTCCAGGTGCAGGATAAAATTTCCCATGACAGGTCTGAAATGAGATCTCGGAAGAGTGCTGAGGAGAGGTACGTTCTGCACGGAGCCAGCTGAGACCGTCCGCATGGACGCTCCTGCTTGCGCTCGGCCTGGAACCACGGTGACTGATGGAGAAATGAATCTTTCTCTCCCAAATCTTCTCTATTTCCCCGCGCCACGGTGAGCTAGCTGGGGGTCCTGGGGGCAGGCAGGCTGTTGCTGAAGGCTGGCTGCTGTTAGGACGGGTAGGGCTGATGCTGATGGGGCCACCAGATCCCACCCCTGGCCACGAGCACCGGCTGCTGCAGTCCTTTTTGGAGATACGCACGTAGCTCACTTCAGCAATCGCCTCGCATTGTGCCACTCGAGGATTATCTTATGAAAAAGGCAGCTTATTACCGAGCTTGAAAACAATGGGGTTGAAGAACTGTGATATTTCAGGTTTTTTTTTTCCTTCCCCACCCCTCCTCTTCTGGCGTAAGAGCTGTTTGCACGTACGGAGCCACTTAGGTCTCTCCGCGCGTGAAATGGCGTTTGGATTGCGTGTTGTAGCACTTTCAAACAGTCAAGAGGGAAGTATATGTCAACTTAAACTACCGCATATGAAATCACCCCAGCCTAATGCTCGAATGTCAGCACTGCAGAGGCACACGATACAGCTGCGGCTGTGTCAAACGTGATGCTCGGGAGCATCTTTTCTGGTCCGCTTCCCTTGTGCAGAGGATGCCTCTGCTATCGCCACAGAGCATTAGCACTTGGTAAGCGTTTCATTCGCAGCGTTGGACTTTTTTTTGGGGGTGGGGGTTGGGGTTGGACCCTTTCTGCAAATGCAAACTGACAGCACGGCTTCAGGAGGATGTTTGTGACACAGCTGCGATGTTTAATTTGAGGTGGGTACAAGCTGCGGTTTTGCATCTAAAGATGTTAAGGCAAAATCCTCCCCCCGACTCCAAGCCTGAGAACACTGCGCAGGGTGTCCTTTCCTGGAAGCAGTCAAAAAGCAAAAGGCAGACGGTAGTTTATTCAGCCGAGGATGGGACTCACAATAGGTGGAATGTCAGGAGGATTTAAATCAAGCAGCAAGGAAGACCCTAAAGGAAGAAGGGAAAAAAAAAATACCCTAACCTCAGAGTGTGGTTATAAAATAGCAACTGGGAGCTACTATTGAGCCTTTTTAAAAAGTAGGGGCAGGCTCTTGATCAAGGGTATTTCTTCCTTCATCACCCCTTACTTATTTATTTTTTTTAAAAAATTAACACCTAGAGAAAGCCCAGTGGGATGAAGCCCTTTTCATATTTGGCAAGGACTGATGATGCCACGGCACTCTGCTGGGAGCAAGCGGGAGAGATTTGGAGACCCAGATCCAGGTCTCTCCACCCTGTGTTCTGCTGCAGCAGCCAAGGGGGGGATTCCTTATGGGGTGGGAAAAAAACCACCAAAAAAAAACCAGAGGGAGGAGAAATCAGGACAGGTCATTCAAACCCATCCTCACCGGTTGGTGGGTGCCGAGGAGCAGTTTTTCTGCCTGGCTGTGATTTGGCCCATAGTCTACATCCAGCTGGACCTCAGGGTTTGCTCCCTTCATTGGCTCGTGCTGATAAAGCAATCCTTGGGTAGGAAAGGAGCAGTGGATAACAGTGCAAATTAACCAGCAAATAAATCTTCCCTGGTGAGAGCTTGAAGGAATTTGCTGGGACAAGGTTGGTGATGCTGGAGACTTCCCACACAGCATCCTCCTCCCTTCCCTTCCCTCATCCTGGCTTTGAACCCAGCCCTGAAACGGGGTTGTGGGAGTTGGACCATCCTCTGACTCTGCACGGCCAGGGTAGAGTGAGGTGTGGTGGGCTCCTACCTCTTTTGGGTGGTCAGTACTGCCTTTTCCCTTCAGGAGCTGAAGAAGGGGCTTTTGGACCGGGAAGAGGGGAAGGACCAAGTAGAAAACCACTTTTCAACAATTCTGTAGGAAAAAATGTAATTTCTTCTGGCATTTTCCTCCTCCTGCTTTACCTGCTGCTAGGCAAATTCAGGTTTTGATTTTTTAACTAAAAATAGAGGCTCTGTCTGTCCGTCTGTCCCTCTAAAGCTCAGACACAGCTTCTTGCAAATGGCATTTTGCTATATCCACAAATAAGCATTGATGGAAGCTCTGCTGCTTTCTGAGTAAAATAAATATTCCTGCTGAATCCTCACCTCCCTTTGTCCAGCTGAAGGCTTCTTCAGCGTGTTTATTTTCTCTGAGCTCCGTGGTGCTCTTGAATACATACAAAGTATTACCGCTGACCGTGGGGAATTTCAGCGTGGCCCTTAATGGCATATTTGCATAGAGCTGTCGAAGCCCAGGCACACCTGGGCATCAGTGCATGGGAGGCTCCAGCGGTTTTATGTTAGCACCTCGGTCTTCCATTGGAAAAGAAATGTGTATTAAGATAAGAAAGAAGAAAATATCAACCCTGTAGGTACTCCATAAAATTAAACTTCAGATCCGTGCTGCTGTTCCTGCGCTGTATTGCTGTAGTCTTGGCAGCAGAGCAAGACCATTACTGTAGAAGCAAGCTGTTAAAATTCACATTGTACTCAGCTTAAACTGTCTTTCAAGTTTCTCTGTCTGAACCTCATTGATTTAGACTTGCAGCACCAGGACATCATCAGTATAGCTTGTATTATAGTCATGTCAGGAAGCTCCTTAGTGTGGGGCAAACGCATGGTAAGAAATAGCCCCTGCACCAAAGCATCTTTAGAGAGAAGATATAAAGAAGGGGCACCCGGAGATGAAGTGATGTTCTCAAGGTTACCCTGACCGTCAGTGGCAGAGCATGGAGCTGAATCCTGACGCGAGACCCAGCACAGGGTCCTTTCCACTGCATTGTCCTGTGGTGTTGGGTTAGCAAACCTGCTAGATGCTTGTTTTGGTTTAATGTGAGAGAAAATCCCGCAATAAGGTGAGGAGGAGCGGAATAAACCTCTGTCTTTTTTAGCTGGACTAACATGCTCTGAGGCTGGCATCTGGTAGCAATAATTTATTTGCAGGTTTCCTTTCAGATTGCTTTGTTTGCCATTCAGAGTTAAAATAATAAGAGTGAAATCCAGATAGCTTCTCAGCCTGGCTATTATGCGAGCAAGAGAGAGAACAAATGAAAATACCCCGTCAGTCTCCAAGACTGCAAACATGCACTATGTGACCTGAAATTTCACGTTAAAACGATCTGTCTAGAGGGCTTCTCGCTGAGGAGGTGAACAATAAAGGACAGTGGTTTCATGTAACCTTCATGCATCCGAGCCCGATAACCATGGAGGCTCCAGGAGCACAGTAATGGGCACGTCAGTTCATTTAAGTTGCCTGGGAGGAGCAGGGGCTGAGCTCAGAAATGGATCTTTTTCCTGGTGTTTCTGCACTTTGGTGGGAAATGAAGATTTTTGAGGATGCTGCTGCTGTTGATTTAAGCTGAGAAAAGGAGCGTGATGGTAGAAAACAGAGCCTGGGAGTGCAGAGCCCACCCCATGCCTCCGGTGCTGAAGCAAAACATTATAAATATGCAGCGGTGGGGCTGCGTCAAGTTCTCTAACCAAGTAATGGGGTATTCCCTATGGAGAAAAAGCCCCAATAACTTAGTTTTTGGGTTTGGGTGTTTCAGGTTTTTTTAAAAGCTGCTTTTTACTGTAGGCCAAGCAAGGCAGCTTTTTTGGCTTTTCCACTGTTCGGTCCTTAGCAAGGTTGGGTCCGTCCTTGCCTTAAGTGGCTCCTTGTCCCCTTTGCCTGCGCGGTGACCGAGTGTGCTCCTGTCTTCCCGGGGCATTTCATCCTGGCTTGAAGGAGGTGTCGAAGGCAAAGGAATTGCTTTAGGAGGTGCTATGGTGTAGTAAGGAGCCTGGAGGTTAGCTCAGATGTGATACCTAATTTTTTGAAGACAAATGTCACATGAAATGGGATCTCTCCCATTTATAGACAAGCAGCTTGAGCCCTTCCCACCTGCCTGTCCTTGAAGGGCAGGTTTAAGAAAATTGAAGTTTTGCTCTGCTTTTCTCTTGTTGTCCCCACAGGGTCTCAGCCCTACCTCTTTTTGGAAATGAGTGCCACAGCCATCAGCTCCGCTGGCTGGTGCTGGCATGTTGCAGGCGGTGCCCATTACGCTGCCCACAGCCTGCCCTCCTCTGCAGCTTTGAATAATTTATCTGCAGGAAACCCATATTGCCAAGGCACCAGCCCAACACGTGCCAATTCCCTGGGAAAACTGTCAAAAAAAAAAAAGAAAGAAAGAAAGAAAAAGCCCTCTCTGAAATTCATTTTGGTTGGAGGCAGGCTCCAAGCAATCAAATGTATTAGTCGTATTGTCGGCATGCGGCGGTGGCATTAGCTAGCTCGCTCAGCGCACGCCGACGTTGAAAGGCTCATAAATGTAATGAAGTCCCTTTGACACCTGCTCCTCTCCACACTTTAAACGTGAGCCATTGGTCCGCAGGGAACCGGGGCTTTAAAAATAGAAATTATAGTAATTGTCTGCTGTGTTATTGGGAAGATTGTAATAAACGTGGAGCACGACACTGTGGTGCCACGAGCTGAATGCTGACAGGACGCATAAATTGCTCCAGGTTTTGATTTTTTTTTTCCCTTTTTTTTTTTTTTTTTTGCCCTCTCCAATGTCCCCATCTAACAAATCACATAAATCGTTGCGTGTTAACGCTGCATTTCTGGAAGGTGGCAGTGGGAGGGAAAGGGGCACCGGGGGAAATTCCATCCCTCCCCTTTGAGGTGTTTTCAGCTGCGGTGCCCCATCGGCTGGGGACCTCTGTCCCCTCTCCCTGCCTGCCCAACAGCCTCCCTCCCTCCTTGCCACCTCCAAACCTCAGGAAGGACAAGAGAGGTCCAAACCAAGCAGTGCATCCTTCGAGAGGGATGGGTGAGGACCTCCGGCCCCTTCTCCTGGGGACTGTGAGCAGCAGCCATCAAGAAAGAGTTTCAAGGCACACACGGGGATGCGGTGGCAGACGTCGTGCGTGCATCGTCCCCACCGCCACCGGAGCAGCACGTGCTTTGCACGTTGTGTCCCTTCCTGCTCCTTGAGCAAGGGGAGCAGCCGCTCGTGTGCCCCCTTCTTTTGGGGTGCCAGAGGGTTAGCTGTGGAGCTTCCTTATTTTGGGATGGTACGGGAGCTGGTTGCATCCCTCTCCAGCTGGGACTTGTAGAGGATGCTCCAAAGAAAATTTGTTTTTATTATATCAAATTCCACTTGGAAATGGTCCTTTCCCCCGCCTTTCCTCTCCTTCTCGTTACCCCAGGAGGAAACATCCCAGATGGTAACACTGTGATAAAACCCAAATCACCTTGTCCCCAACCGACCAGGCTCTGACCCACGTCCCTGCTCACACCCCGATCCTGCGTACCCCCTGGGCATTTGCTGCCAAATACACCTGCCTGCAGGGAGAGCATCTGTGTCAAGGGTGAGATGTAAAATCAGCTCTTTGACCACTTTAGCAACTTCACTGACGACTTCAAGGAAATCCCACTTCTATTATTCTGGTTATGTCTTTTTGCCCCGCCGTGGAGATCCCCTGCTTTTGCTGCTCCCACCTCCAGGCACAGCCCGATTTCAAAGCTCCCCCCGACGCCGGGTGCGGGTGCAGACCCCATGCTGCACTTCAGCCTTCCGCTACCTTGTGGCATGTTGTGATGTTTAATTAATATCAAGCACTTTGAAGTCCCCAGTGTTACTTATTCATGCCCGTATTCCCCACAGACCCTCCTGTTTGATGTCCACGTTGCAGGGGTTATTGAGATCCAACCTTCTGTGACAAATTTAAGCAGAGAGGAGAGGTTGCTCTTTAGGGTACTACATGAAAAGTTGCCCTTCCGGGGCATGAGATCAGCTCGGCTGCATATTCAGAGATTTCTGAATACATGCGGGCTACTTACCTAGGTGCTGACAGCACTTCTGTGGTGTAAATCCAGAGAAATCAGTTCTGCCCTTAACAGGTGATCTCTCGGGCACAGCCATTTTCCATCACAGGCCATCATATCTGGGTGTTTGTCCCTCTGCGGTACCCAACCAGCAGAGAGTCCTTGTTGTGTCCCAGGATGTGGAAATTAATTTAAGGTTGCTAAACTTGGGCACTATGGGTTGAACGATAAAATCAATGCAAGAAACCTCTGTCTCAAAAACATGGGAAACCCTGCTGCCCAGGTATTTACACAGAGCAAAAACCACATGAGATTGTCCTTTAACAATAATTTTCTTGTTATCTTTCAACAATTATCTTTTCTTTCCATTCCAGATGAGTTTAGAAAATGACGATAAGAGAGCACGCACGCGATCGAAGTCTATCAGAGGTAAGCAGCTGGTTATCCTGCAGCGCGGGGAGGTATAGACCTGAGCTCCCTGCACTTCGCTTGTTCCAAATAGGCTTTGATTTTTCAGGTCCAGGCTTAACCCTTTAAGTTATGCTCACTGCCTTGTCTCTAACCCCACCAAAATTTGTCTACAAACCTGGAAAACTCCCAACCACAAACCTTTGCAGGTCCTCATAATATTTAACCCTCATTTCCTATACCCAGGAGAAGGGAAAAAAAAAAAGGCAGAAAAAATAAAGCCCCTTTGCATGCTTTGCTTTAGGGGGATCACAATCACTGGAGCTTCAGATCAGCTCCTGGGGCTTTCATCATGCACACTCTGCCAGCGGCTTTGAAGTTGCACATCTGAGAGTGCCTGGCAGAAGTAGTGCATGCTGGAAAAGCAAATGGGGCCGTCCCCCGGCAGGGACGTGAGGACAAACACCTTGTTAATGCAAAGCTTGATTGCTATTTATTTTCCAACTTGAAAAAAGCACGCAAGGCTTTCTTTGCATGCTTTCTCTCTGGGAGAAGGCGAGGTGCTCTGATACAGAGCACAGGGTGTCACCTCAGGTGGTCCTAGAGCCACATGTGATGGTTACGGACCAGCCTCTCCATTTTGGCTCCTTTTTGTGGCCGTGGATTCTTCCATGAATTGCAAAGGTGGCTGGAAGTTAGGAACAAACAGGGCTGGCTGAAAAAAGTGTAATGGCTGTAGGGACTGCAGCGTCACCCACATGGCTGTGCTGGACCACCTTCCCTTGTCCTGACCCACCTTCCTCCTTGCTCTTCTCAGCATCTGCATCTTTTTAAAAACAAAACCCAGATGCTGCCAACTGTGCTGAACTGAGCTTGGATATTTGGGTTTCATGGCTTTGTTGCATGTACATAAAGGTGCTCGTTCAGGTTGCTAATGAGAGTGCCCTGATTCTATTTATTTTCTCACACCCTGCCTTCCCCACATTTGAATCTGGGTTTCTTGATGTGAAAAGGTAATTTATTGCATACACCCTGGGACTTGCCACTGCCTCCAGTTTGTTGAAGCTTGTGAGTCATCCCACCGGGAGCTGGATCCCAGGAAACCCAATTAGCTCAAACAAATTGAGCAAACGTGTTATGGTTTTTAGCCTGGGCAAATTTAGACTTGTGTTGTGGGTTTTTTTCCTCCTGATTATTTGGATTCCTGGCTGGATGTAAGGTTTCAGCAGTGATGCCATGTTGTTGTATGTTGTTACTGTAAGCGGTGAGAAGTCCTCTTGTTCGCAAGTGGGGATTAATCCCTAAAACCCCTACAAACTATAGTTTACCCTAAAAGCCAAGTAACATATCCCCTACCATGTGTCTAAGCATAGGCAGGGGCTCCCACATCAGTCTCATGTGACAAAAGGAGGAGAAAAATGTGGCTGTGCCTGTTGATGTTACAGAGGTAAATGTGGCCATTGCAGCAAAACAGTAGTGAACTTTGCAAAAAGTAACTGAGGAGCATATTTTAAAGGGAAACATAGAGAAGGCGGCATTAGAGAACTCAGTCTTTACTTAAAAGTGTTTGAGTTATATGCATGTATATCAGTATAGCGCCATTGACTTTAAAGTCGTCATGTATTTAGAGAGAGAGAGGTTGTCCCTGATGCTGCAAACACGCACTCACGTGCTTGAAATTAAGCACAGGCATGAGGATTTACGAGGCAGGATTATGATTTACTACAGGCTGGCATGCAGTAAATGATGGTGGGATAGATTTTCCCTGTCTTTCCCAAACGAGATGCCGGAGGAGGCAATAGAAACCCAGCTGCAGGCAGGAGAGGATCCCCCAGAGAAGGGGAAGGTCTTGGGGGGGCAGGCACCCCTGTTGTGTTTTTGACCTTGTGTTTGTTTCCATTGCTGCATCCTGCCCCTTTGCCCAGTGCCCACGGAGCTCATCGGCCAGGAGGTGAGGTAAGGACCCTGCTCCTCCTCGGCGGTGGGAGGGAGGGGAGGCCCCGTGCTGGGACTGGCTCCTTACGGCCTTAGGGACCTGGGTGAGCGGACCAAACCCATGGGACTAACGGGGTGGGGGGGTCTTGTATTGGTGGGCACCTCGTTGTGTCCAAGTCCTCGGGGCACCGCTTGGCAACACACAGCAGAGGAACCGCAGGAGTTAAGGGGATGAAAACACAAGCTCTGGATGGGTCACATTAGACTGAAGACCCTCCAGCCATCCTCTGACCCACCCCAGACCTAAACCCCAGCAAAACCTGATGCCCACATTTTTTGTTGCAGGATCATTAGGGACAACATCCTACTAACTGGAGTTTCTTTTCCATATATTTTACATCCTCTTGTTGCCCCTAAACAATGTTGTGTCACATCACTTCTCATGCCGGACACTCCTCCTTCAGCCCTATGTCCCCTGTTGAGTCACCGAGGTCCTGTTGTCGCTCATTTAGCAACGCTGACACGTGAACAGCAGCAGCCAAAAGAGCCGGAGCAAGCCTCTGCAGCCTTCCAGAGCTTCTCATTATAAATAACAGCCTCCCCCATCTCTAAGCTCCCTTTAAACCTTGCACAAGGGCTTACGCAAGAGGTAGGAGTCTTTAACCTGGACAGGCGCTAATAGCAGGGGCTGCCTCTTCTAGCAGCCTCTGTTAGAAAGCCGTGTGTGTCAAAGAGTAATTGGACCTTAACCAACCCAATTTCAGAGCATTTCTGCTCCTCCGCTCTCCTATTACTCTGGAGAGACAGGAGGAGCAAGCGGCGGGCATGCCACTTCTCCAACTTTTATTGCTGAACACTTGAGTGGAGGTGGTAATTGGAGCAGGTGACATATATAAGGGGCAGGACAGAGTGCTCCACAAAGCCATCTCTGCAGCTGTCACCTAATTGCCTGAATAACTGGACGATTAATCGACTAATTGGAAGCAGGGCATCGTCTGCATAACAATAAGAGGCCCTTTTGTCAAGCATATGAAGGCTGCGGAGAGGGGGAGAGCAGATCGGTGTGGTGGCTCTTGCGGGGAAGGCGAGCGGCTTTAATAGCCCTCGAAGCCCCTTTCCCCTTTTGGGACTCCTGCCAAAAAGACGTGAAACCTCCCTGGAGGAGAGCGGGGATGGGAAAGCCCGGCCCAGAGCATGCCGAGCAGCACCTCTGCACTGGTGCTTTTTCAAGGGATTAAAGCAACTCACCAAAGCCAGAGACATCCCAAATCGCCACCTGCTTCAGAAAACCTCGATGCTGAACCACTTGGCTCTTTCTGACTTACTTTTTACTGCAGGTTTCATTTCACCACATCAAAAATGGGGTGGGAGGGGGAATCAGCTTTAATTGATTCAGGAAAGCTTATAAAAGCCTGTAACATCTTCATCAGAGCTGCTCTTGTTTCCCACTGAATAAGGCCTTTTTCAGGCAAGTCGCTGGTAACATAAACACTGCTCTGTCTTTTGGCGTGCAGTCACTTAAAGTGTGTCTGGGGCTGCTCAGTACAGAGCAGCCTCAGTCATGACTGAGGGCAATTAAAATTAAATAGACTTTCAGATCATCAGCAGAGGGAGCAGCGAAGAGGGGAGCTCCCTCTTCCAATTATGCACATTAGCGGGATGAGATCTTTTTATATATGACCTCGAGCGGTTTGCTCGGGAAGGGATGCCTCGCTGGCAGGCAAGACCCCAGGCACGGCGGGGCTCGGGCTGCGTGTGCATGCCGAAAAAGCTGGGAGCCATCCCCCAAGCGATGGCGTTGGAAGATGCTCAGCATCTCAGGTTGAAACCAGGCCACGAGCAAAAGGGACGGCAGGAAGGGGGGACTTTGTCTCGGAGGGCCCAGGAGGTGCAGCTTACACCCACGCCTCATCTAGAAAGCCGTGTCCCCTTAGGGGACGTGCTGCCATCATTTGCCCTCTTAGCATTAGCTTTGCTAAGCTAAAGCAAGCCTGTCTCCTCAAGGAAAGATTCCTACTCTCCTGAGAGTTCAGCAGCCCTTTCCTGTCCCGGTTTTGGGTTGAATTATATTCTTTGAACGCAGCGATCTGACTTGTGCACGGTGTTCTGGGGAGTTGAGCCATTAATAACCCGCCGGTGCACCCAGAGCTGCTGCATCCATTAGTGCACTCAGATCCTTCTTATCCTGAGCTTTCTGCAAGGGCTGAGCTCTCTGCTGAGAACAGGAATTCTGAGTCCCTAAAGCCTGACTTGGCATTTGGTACTATTTAATGTTGTCCCGTGTCTTTTACTCCAAGAATAACATGCTGGCCAGATCCCCTCTGGGCTGGCGATGCCTTCTCCCTTTGCACTGTCATCGAGAGATTTCATTAGCACTTCCAACTTCCCGGGCCGAGGGTGATACGGTGCTAAATGAGGTTATTAATCCTACACGACTCCGGAATTCCTCAGATGTCAGGCAAGTCACTTGGGCATCCTATAATCAATGCCATAATCTGGTTTTGCCAGAAAATGTTTGCTTTAATGCCTCTTATCTGGAGCCCTTATAGCTCCTGGAGCTGGGACTAATTACCCCTGCAGGGGAGGCGTGCGGCCCCGCGCCGAGGGATGCAGCAAGCAGGCTGCATCGCTGCAGCCCATGGCAAAGGCAGCAGTGGCTGCGAGCGCTGCCCAGAGCTCCCTGGAAGTCTTTAACTCATCCTCTTCTGCAGAGCAGCAGGAAGAAATGCAGGGATTTGGGAGATCCGGTCACCTAAATCCCATCTGTTCCCCCAAAAGTGAGGCTCTGAGGTGCTTTTGAGGATTTTTGTCCCGGTGATCTCCACCCAAGGTGCTCTGGATAAAACCTCCTCGAGCCGCTCCCAGCCTGCTCTTTCCAAAAAGCCACCCATTTCTTAGAGCAAGGAACCCCAGTCCCCTGATAAGCCATCGAGTAAGTGAAAAGTCCATGTTTTCCTCCTGCACCAGTGAAAAAGCAAACTGAAGAGTGGCAGTGGGGAGGCAGAGTGCAGTAGTTGTCTGCTTTTTAAAAGCTTGCTCTTACACATGCAAATCTTTAATTAAACATAATCATAAAACTATAATGAACCGTTCATCTAATTAAATGGGGTGAGTGATTTCATTAATTTTTAGCAAACTGCAAGGCTGCTTTCCTGCCCTCCTCCCTTGGAATTCAAAGGGACAGGCTGAACCATTTGAGGGAAATTATTTTCCCTTTTGCGGTTATTTTGTTCCTTGTGAACAGGACCCGTTTAACTGACCATAGTTTATACACTTCTAATTAAAAATGAATTCTCCGAGTCCTATCGCTGTTCTTGATGGTTGCTTGTTTCCCTCTCAAGCTGTCCAACCCCAGGCTGTAACGGCTCAGGACACATCCGTGGAAAGTATGCAAGACACAGAAGGTGAGGCTGGGTTGGAGGTAGTGGGGATGGAAAAATACGAGCAAGAAACCCAAAGACAGGCCTGCACTGGAGAGAGGCTGGTTCAGAGCAGCAACTGAACTCGCCGGCCCACCAAAGAGCCTCTCTCAGTGTCTCCATCAGTCCGCGAGGGATCCTGGGGGATTTGCTTCACCAGGCTGACAGTAGCCTTCCCACAGACCCCAAACCACAGCAGAAGTACCTGGCTCAGGTGTCTGGGGTTGATGGGAGCTGTTGGCAAGCGGAGATTTTGGTCTGCTCGGTGCCTCTACGGACAGGGAGGGGAAATGAGAGCACACTGGCTGCCTTGGAGGCTGTGCCAGCCTTAAATGGTTGTCTTCACCACCCTGTAATGGTGAAAGCGGAGCAGTTGGTGGACATGCCCCAGCGGCCGGTTCTGCATCCCCTGCCTGGTTTCATGGTGGCACTGGTGGCCATCACCAGCAGTGGTACTGGGAGGTGCTGATCCTGCTGCTCCCTGGACAACAACTGCCCGTGGGCCAGACTGCTGGAGTGAGACCAGCATCCGTGCGCTGACTTGTGAGAAAAGTTGACATAGTTGCACAAAGTCAAAGTCTGAGAGCAGATCTTCTGGCCACGAAGGGTTAAACCAGCTAAAAATCTGGGCTGCTGGATGTTTTGGTTTTTTTTTTTTTTTTTAGTATTTGTGTATTTGTCCCACTTGCCTTTGCTTAACTGGTTCAGATGCCGTAGCCATGCCTTTCTCACTCGGCAATGCCTCCTCTCTGCTCCTTGATCCCATCTGCAGTTTACAAAGCTGCCCTCTAGCAAAGAAGAGGAAACTTCAGGATGCGGAGGCCGAACATCTGGTGTCGAAGAGAAAATCCCATCCGCTCAAGCTGGCCTTGGATGAAGGCTACAACGTCGACAGCGATGGCAGCGAGGAGGCCGAGGCGAAGGAAGAATCCGGCTCCGACGAGTCGGAGGGGACGCTGGAGGAGGACGAGGCGGAGGCGGTGGAGCAGGAGGAGACCCGCAGCCCCGAGCCAGCAGAAGGTGCTTTATCATTATTGATTGCAGAGCTGTGTTCTGCAGATGAATAAAGGGCAGGGAGTGTTAATAACCAGGAGTTATAGCTCCTCTGAATTATGTACAGGATGGGTCCTTCAATTATTACGTTCGGTGGAAGCACAACGGCAAAGCTCTGGTTAAGCTGAGAGGGGATACGCACAGATTGTCTCCGGTGTCTTAAAAATGAGAGCTTTTCCATCAGGGATGCTCCCTGGGGAAAGCCCCATGCAAAGCACGGAGGAGCTCGCCGCGTGGCTCAGATGGCGGCAGGAAAGGCACCCGGGGTCCCGCATCGGTGCCTCGAGGGGCTCGGCTGGCTTTTTCGGTGCAGGAGCCATCCCCCTGGCCGGATCCGGCCGCTATCCAAGAGGAGGAGTGACAGGCAAATGAGCTGGGTGTCCAGCCAGGGTCCTGGCACTGCGTCGCTCCCAGGTTTGGGGAGCACTGGGAGCGAGGGGGCCAGACGGCTGCTGACAGCGTGAGCCTGGGAAGCCCCACAAAAGCTTCCACGTGGAAATCCCCTTTCTACCTGCCATTCCCAAGTGCAACAAATTAGGCTGCTCCAGGGGTATAACAGCCAGGATCTAGTTTCAATTAAGCTTAAGTGAGACAAAAAGATGTTTATGAGCTTCTATAATTACTTCCTTTTCCTCCTTTTATCCTTTCCTCTTTTTTTCGTTTCCTCCTTTTTTCTTTTCCTTCTTTTTCTCCTTTTTTTTTGGTCTTTTCCTTCTTTTCCCCCTTTTCTTTCTTTTCCTTCTTCCCCCCCTCAGAGAGAAGCCCAGCAAAATCGACCCATTACGGACAAACCACGGCAACAAGTACGTCTGGGCCCAGCAAGGCCAACTATAGCAGCTATCAAGAAATAATCGCCAACTCTCTCCTAAACCTAGGCCAAATAGCGGAGGAAACCCTCGCCATCGAAGGGCAGCTGCCTGAAGCCGAGCTGCAGGTCTCCAAGCCGCCATCCAACGTTGTGCACCTGGTCCACGAGGATGCGGGAGAGGAGTTGGTGGAGGAGGAGTGCGACAAGGAGATCATCATCCAGACGGAGGATGCGGAGGAGGTCATCGAGGTCACCAGTGAACGCAGCAGCGAGTTGTGTCCGGAGCACCGGGACGATGTGAACTGCGAGGAGTCCTGCAAACTGCAGAAGGCTGAAGCAGAAGAAGAGGATGAGGAGGATGAGGAGGAGGAGGAAGATGAGGAGGAGGAGGAGGAGGAGGAGGAAGAAGAGGAGGAGGAAGAGGAAGAAGAAGAGGAGGATGAAGAGGAGGAGGAGATGGCTCCTGAAGTGATTTGCGAAGAAGCTCCTCACACTTCTCAGGACACCCAGAAAAGCCACTGTGAAGGGCAGTTCAGCCCAAAGCCCGAGTACTCGGTCATCGTGGAGGTCCGGTCGGACGATGACAAAGACGATGACGCCCGCTCCCAGAAATCGGCGGTGACCGATGAGTCAGAGATGTATGACATGATGACGAGGGGGAACCTGGGGCTGCTGGAACAAGCCATCGCGCTGAAAGCCGAGCAGGTGAAAATTGTGCGGGAGCCCAGCCGGCTGCCAGGAGAGCACGTAAAGCACTTCCAGGTGGACGAGAAACAGAGCAAACCGCTGGACAGCATCCGAAAGAGCTACTACGGCAAAGGTACGGGGACGAACCTTTGCGTGTCTCCTTCCTTCCCATTCCCAGTGAAATAGCTGAACTTGTCTGCTCAGCACCCCGTGAAAACTAGGCTGCTGGGGGGTTTCACAGCCCACAGAGGGAATTTAGCCACAAATCCTCAGTGCCCAGAGGGACGGGGACATCCTAGCGGTCAACAGTAAATGCACAAAATGATAGTGTGCTCTACATCTCCGCAGGGGAATTGCCTGGCTAAATTGCCCGTTGGCCTTGAAAATCTCAGTCTGAGCAGCAGGGCTGGTTTAAAATCCAAGTGGGTTTTAAAGCAGTGGAAGGAGTCTGGCCACAGCAACACAAGGCACTTGGCAGGGGCTGCGGAGTCCCCCGGGCACTGAGCCGGGCTGCCTGCTCGGTCACTGTGAGCGGCTCCATGCTCCTAGCTGGGTTAGTTACTCAAATAGCTTTGCCGATTTTAATTTTTGAAACTTCCAGTGTTACAATTCCACCTTCAGGAAAAAACCACCCAAACACAAAGGTTTCTCCCCGTTTGACTGGAAAAGCGGTGGGAAGCATCCTCGGCAATTTCTCTCTCCTTTCCACCTCTTCCCCTCCAAATCCGCTAACCTGCTTCCCACCGCTCTTTTCCACAATCCCTAGATCCCTCAAGACCCGAGAAGCGAGAAATCAAATGTCCGACTCCTGGCTGCGATGGGACCGGCCACGTCACGGGACTCTACCCTCACCATCGCAGCCTCTCTGGTTGTCCGCACAAAGACAGGATCCCTCCCGAGAGTGAGTACATGGTGGCATAACAAGGCTTGCTTAAATTAGTCTGAAACCTTATTTCCCAGGGGGATTTTCACACCTAATGGGTAGAGCCGTCTCAAGGCCAACGGGCAGCCCAAATAGTTCCAAATGATGTGAATTTTATGACTGAGTCCCTAGCACAAGCCTGATGTTAATCCTTGGGATATAACAGAGTTTCTGGCATGGGATGGTGCTTTTCCAACTTGTTCCAGGGTGCTTCTCTCCACCAGAGTGTTATCGCTCTTCATGGGAAATGCTATGGAGATTACTAGGAAGTCCTACCCTTCTTAAAGATTTTTAGCACCATCCTGTGGAGAATGAGGTCCCTTCTCTGAAAATCAAAGAAGTGCTTTAAAAATGACTGCCCACCTCCAGAAGTGTGTTAAGCAGTTCTCATCTTTACACCGAATGTCACATATTTTTCCCTAGTTGGTATATCATGTTGGGAAGAAGGGAAAACTGTTCTTTCTTCCTGTGCAAATGTGCGGAAGGTGTTGCCGTATAGCAAAGGAGAGGAGTCATTCAGGATGCGCAGGATAGCTGAGTCTTCTCCTACGCTCTCATCACTGCAAATTTCACAAGGTGCTATAGCAAGATTCATCTATTCCACAGAAAATATTTATCATCATCATAACAGATTTTTATATATATATGCACAGAGAGAGATTTTATTTCTACCTCTCTACCAGCATCCTAAATAGCTTTGCCTGTACATATACATAAAAATCAATGTTGTATGTTTATGATAATGGCATAATAGACCAAAAAAAAAAAAAAAAAAGGAGCCCTTCCTTATCAGTAATTTCAAAGGTTGCAGACCTGCCATAAACACAGAACTGCAGGAAACAAGGAGAAAGTACAGCTATCTTCACACAAGCTTGAATGCAAGAAAAAATATTAATAAATAACTAACACAAGCTGTGTGCTTTAGAAAAGCTTGCAAATCAAATTATTTTCTTTACTTTTAAGGTCAGCGCTGCAGGAAGCAATAATCCTGAAGATTAAAATAAAAAAAAAAAAAAAAAATCTAACAAAGACTAGTCCTAAGGATAAAAGCAGAGATACAACTTCAATCACTTAAAACTACCTGAAATTGGGAGACCTGGCTCCAAAACAGTGACAGGCGGGAGGGGCTGGCCGGGGGAAACGGGATTGCAATCAGCAAACGAGGAGAAAGCCCAAGCTGTGTGCAGAGATGCTAATCTAGTGCTGACCTGAGCACTGCTGCCTTGTGAATCTTTTTTTCTCTACGCAGATGAATTCTAATTACAGCATTTCACATTCCCTGATTTCTAGGAAAGCAGTGTACAAGACTTGATGATTTTGTCTTTTTTTTTTTTTTTCCTCTGATTTTTATCAAGTTGTTTTTGCTTCCCTTCCCCTCTCCTCTTCCCCTTGTCGCTCCAAAGTCTTGGCGATGCACGAGAACGTGTTGAAATGCCCCACGCCAGGCTGCACAGGACAGGGTCACGTCAACAGCAACCGCAACACGCACAGGAGGTACCAGCTTTGACTTCTTCTCCATAACGGCCAGGGCAAGGATGGCAGCAGGGCAACCAGCCCCAAAAGCCTTGGCTTTACTCTTGCACTGAGAGACGGTGCAACTAAGATGGGCAAAGCAGGGATGACCCTAAGACAAAGAATAGTATGGGAAAGCAAGACGGGGCAGTGATTTCTGGTTGGGCAATAAAGCAGAGCAATGCTTCCAGGCTCACAGGTGGGACTATGAAGGGGTAGATGCAGGTGGGGGTTCATGGAAGAGGTGTTTGGCACTAGGAAAGCAGAGGGGGCCCGGTGAGGCTGACTGGAGCGTGACGTTTGTGTTTGGTGGTGTGGCACCTAGCAGGATTTCTAGGAAATTCCACAATATTTAGGCTGAAGTTATTGACGAGCTGGGAATGAAGTCCTCTTGCTGTAGGACCTCAGCCCAAATGTGATCAGGAGGGGACAGGGTTGAGCTTTGGGACCTGTAATTATAGCCCATGTTCTGGTTTTGGTTAAACTCGAACACTTTTACAAACGGGAAAGTTGCAAGCAAGGCAATGGTGCACTTAAAAGCTAGAAACCTTCCG